>NC_141772.1:19410500-19764500 GCF_051362555.1 Lingula anatina | reverse complement strand
ATAAAAAATAATTAAATGAATAAAAATAATTTATTCAAATGAATAAAATAAAATAAAGAAACATGAAGTCCCTGGTACATGTAAATCCTGTTTTAACAATCTCAATGCATCAGCTCACCCCCCCCCCCCCCCCCCCCCTCTATCCATGACAATAAAAATTCTATATCAGACTTTTTTTTAATAAAGCTTTATTGCACATTAACATAACAGCATAGTTCTGCACTCAGCACTACAAGAGTCCACTTTTCAAATTAGAATACACTGTTTGGAAATTATTCATTCATATAATATTATGATGTGCAGTACTTTTCTCCTTGGATATGAGTGATCCATACATTTCTCAGACATAGGGATATCATAATTATACATAACTATATTGTTTCCAATGAAACACCAGAAATTTTGAGATTTAACTGTGATTTCATATGAGAAATCCTATTCTCCCAAAACCAAAATTAAAGTACCACTTGTTTCACATTTGTTGTATATTGTGACGTACATTACTGTATTTGTACCAATATGGAGTTATAGAATCTTTTAACACTAACAAATAATAATAATAATAATAATAATAATAATAATAATAATAATAATAATTCCTATCAAAACAAAAAACAACTTGTGTCCAGATTCAACATGAAATTTCAGAACAATTAAGGCATATATAATAATAGTTCCTGTAGCCCTGACAGATCCATTTTTTTTTTTTTTTGGGGGGGGAGGGGGGGACAGGGCTAAAAAATTGGGCAAGCAAAGCTAAGGTGAATATAAAACAGCAAACAAGTTTTTTTAGCATATATTACATGTTTGTAGGGCACAAATATGGTCAAATTGTTTTCTGTTTTCATGTGTTTGTTACATAATTTTTTTTAAGGGAGAAGGATCAAGGGAGGACCAAAGGAGGGCCAAGGGAAGGCCACATGCCTGTTGTGATGTTTGGTCTATGGATCCACCATTAGGCATGGGTTTTTTAACTGCTTTGCTTTTAGTGAGATTCATTCAAAAGAATCTTAGTATTTCTTTTTGAAACATGTGCAATATAGTTTTAAGTACAATACATCACATGGAAAGAAATTGACATATCAATAAAAATACATACATAAATACACAATGAAGATTTCAAAGATGTTTTGATTTGTTAATGATCTGCAGGAAGGTACTGGTTTTATCACTTTTGTACCACACTGTGAGGTCTATATGATATGTGGCCATACTGAGCTGATGTATTTGCATGCTTCTTTAATGGGACATTTCCATACATCCCCACCTGTCACACCTGAGCTTCAGGGGCATGTGGTTGCAATTTCCATTGCCAATCTCACATGTTAAACAAGTCTAATTACTAAATCTCATGTCCTACTACAGAACCAGGAAATCTGCACAACTGCGTAAGCTTCAGAAAACTCAAGCCAGCAATTTCATAGTTGTGGGGGGGGGGGGGGGGGGGGTAATTTTTTTTAGTGGACTTTTAACCATGAAACCTTGTGTACCTAGATCAATTCTTACTCTGAAAAAAGGGCAGTTCGTTTGAGCCCCCCTTCATAGCCTCACTGATAAGCATGCATGTATATATATGGAGGTCTGAAAATGAAGATGTCATGCTTTGTATAAGAAGCTCAGGGTAAGTAACTGTGAAGTTGGAAAAAAATACAGGCATATAATTAACACAAGTAAATACAAGGGAGTTTAACAAAAAATAAATTCTGAAAGACACTTTTCCTGCAGTGTCATAAAACAACATATTTACACGTTACATGCAATTAAGTGTTGTATATTGAAATATTTCCAAAAAGACAAAAATGACACCCAAATTCAAATTTTCCTAACAATATGTATTACAACACCATAATTTTATCACCATAACATTCACAAATTTTTTTTTTACTTTTAGCCTGCTAAATGAGTTGCACTCATCATTTAGTTTCTTCTTTCTTCCTTTTATTGCAAGATTACCACATTTAAACATTCAAACTTTCTTTGCTTTGAATCCAATAAATACATGGCAAGTAAGAATTAAGTAACATTCAAATCTGAAAATGAAAATGGAACATCTTGAAATTTCAAAAAACAATATTCAAAAAGCTGAAACTTTTTATAAAAGAACTGAGGTGAAGAAAACCCTGGTCTACACAATGATATCCTGTGGGGATTACCTTATAGGATTACGTTCCTCTACACACTATTAATATCTGTTCTAAAAAGTCTTAAAGGCAAATATCTTCCCAGCCTTACCATCAAAACAAGCTTAATTTTATCATTATATGTGTAATTTTTTATCGTCCTAAAATTGCATCCATTAGGAACACAATACTGCTCCAAACAACATAATTTACATACGCTGAAATATGGCAGATGTTTCTCTAAAACAAGCCTTTTAAAGACTTAAGCCTGCAATTAAAGCATAATTTTTGTCACCATCAAAACAGGGTTAATTTTATCATTATGTTTTTTATTTTTCATCACCTTAAAATTGCATCCATAAGGACAACAATACTGCTCAGGATGCTATATTTTACATGAGCTGAAATATAGATAACTGTTTTTCTTTAACAAGCCTTTTTAAAGCCTGAAGCCTATATAAGCATAACTTTTGTCAAAGGGTTGTGTACAAAAAGCTCAGTTCCTCAAACTCTGGCAATGTAAAGAAGAACTTCAAATCATAAGCAATGGGAAGAGAGATTAGTATTGGACATAATTTGCTGCAGCATGAATTCGGTTAATAATTTAAGTAAACTCGGCATCCACCACAATTCAAAGGGCGAGTATCAAGCCTGACTCAAGCCTCTGACTCTTCATCTTCATCTTCATCTGTTACGCTCAGTAAAATACTGGGAGTCCCATCACAGCTCAATTGGTCAGTTGGAGTCTGTCTGGCAGTCACGCTAGAATCACATTCAAGTACAGTTTCATCGCCCGAGTTCTTGTGACTTTGGTTTTGTTTTGTTTTGGTATGTCCTTGTTGTTTTTGTTTTGGTTGTTGTTGTTGTTTGGATGCTTGTTGCTGCAGACTGTTTTCACTTTGTGACTCCTCTGATTCCACCACATCATCCAATATTTGTATATTGGCCATGAGGATTTTCTGAAAACATTAAAATTAAAAATTAATGCAATACAGTTTTAGTCCACTGCTAACAGGTCAAAATCTTCCCTTTAAATTTAAAATTTAAAGGGCAAAGCCACATCAAAATTCCTTTAAATTAAAAATAATTAGGATTAAAAAATTAAGTATCTTCAGTTTGAAGACTTCTGCTTAACGTGAATAAAAAGCTAAAAAATATATATAAAAGCACAATACTGCAGCAGAAAGACAAATAAATGTAACTGAAAAGCAAGCAAAATTGATGGTCTGAGCTTTTTAAAAACAAACGAAAGTATTCAAAACAACATTATGAACATGTAGTTAGTATTTTGTATATGAAAGTGCTGTAATAACATGGCATTCATAAAACTATTCTATAGCTCTGAGCATGCAGTTTTATCTTGCAGGCACTACAACATTTAAAAAAAAACTATAGTTAAAGTGTTCATATTGCCACAGTACAGTATTATTTTCAAATTAGTACTAATGTACAACTACTGGTAACTAAGAGAAAATCACTGCAAGTTGTACAATGACATATTAAACAAGCTTGATGTCTGGGCTAATAGAGCCTGCCAGAGAAATGGACCGAGTCGACACAGATGCAGATGGAGAAGAAAATGAAACCTACTGACCTGTTTGATAAAAAATTGAACAATATAAAATGCAAGCTGCTATATTTGTAATAAAGATTAGACTACAAATATTTCAATCTTTATAATGAAGCAACAGCTTGGTTAATGGTTAATGCAAAACACAACAATTAAGAAATGATATTGTAAGTCCCTTGGATATGAAATACATGCAAAAAATTATTAGAATATTAAAATGTTAGGCCCTGTTCACAGGAGAACATATACAGTATACTTAGTCAGACCAAAAATAAATTTTATTACTGATCTCATCAAATGCCTCAGTTTAAGCCTCGACTTGTGACTTTATTGCTACTTCATAACCAAGCAGGGGCCCGTTTTACAAAATTACTTTAGTTGAAAATGGACTGCAATACCTGCAAACACTGCTTACAGTTTTAGCTGACTAAGAGGCCTTTCACACCAACTCAAAACCCTATTGACTTAAGTCAAATCTGTGTCCCAAATGCAAATTGTCTTGGTTATGATTTTTTCCCTAAGCAGTGACTTTTGAGTGTGACTGTCACAGACATGTTCAGCATAGGCCAATCGTTTGTAAAACACCACCAAATCAAGTAATCAAAGTCAGCTCAAGTTTCGCAGTCTTAACAAAGCCCAAAACCTTGAGATGTTTTGTGAAATAGGCTTCAGCATTACGTATTTGGCTTGTTTCAGGTCAAGGTTAAGTTAGTAGTGGTTAAGATCTTGCTGGACTGTGGTGATGAATAAGAGATATTTTTGTTAATGCAGACAGAGGAAACAAACAAACAAACAAACAGCAGATCCATCTGTGACAGAAGTAAAACTATCAGATATCCTACCTCCCGTCACTGGTTCTGAAACTCTTCCAGAGTTTCTACAGATTCCTGAAATGGTCCAGTGGCAACATAACTTTTCCGTCAATCGGACATATCTCAACAAGTGTCTAAGATACTTACAGATATCTGTCTATTTCACACTACCAAATTTTTAAAAAGGTTTAACTTAACAAGATCAGCAAAACTGGTTCACTTGTATTTTTTTCCTTTTTCGTTTACCATACAGCTTTCTTGTGCTTCTTTTGTGATGCCATTTTTCTCTCATTTTTTCAAAAGTTTGTTTACTGGTATCAATGATACTTTGATAAACCCATTTAGTGTCATAATAAGATAAAAGAGAGCATTCACGTCTACATTGTAATACAATGTTTAATATTTCTCTATTCATGAATATTACAGGCAATAGCAGAAGAAATTTTATGCAGGCAAAAAATTACAATGTATAAAATTTCAAAAAAATATATTTTGATGGAGAAAATAGACATTTCATTTAATCTCAACTTTATATCAAGATGAACTCATTTCAAAATCTGGTGTGTGTGTGTGTGTGTGTGCGTGTGTGCATGCACGCCCATGCCTAATGTTTTCTTCACTTACCATTTCTCTTGCCCGTTGTGCTTGTTCCTTTTCTGCTGCTCTCTTCTCCTAAAATACATTAATTTAGTTTCATTTCTACAATCTATTCTGAATAATGTTGCACTAATCTCAAAATGGTGATGACAACTACTGATATCCACTCTTAGTGTAAAATTCAAAAAAACTCTGAACTCACAAACAGGTTTATAGATATTAATATTCTCAACAGTTTTATATGGGGTATACCATAGAAATTAAGGAAAAAGAGTAAATTTTCAGTAATTTTGGTCATATCAGGTGGTGTGTCCAAGAGCATCAAATCCAATATTTACTGATCAAGGCAACAAATCAGTTTATACTTTCACAAGATAATATTTAATTAAAAAGCACGCTTCTCAGGATGACCATATACTGAAGCTTACCATCACAGCCTGAAAAGCCATTTTAGTTGCCGTGGTAATGGCCTGGCAGATCTGCAAAAGAAAGAGAAAAAAGACCCATGTTTGGTTTTATCACATGATAAGAAATATTACATGCTACTGAGTTATCGAGACCCATTCTTTCTACAACTGAGAAAAACAAAGGATTGGATATGGTATGCCTTGGTGATTTGGATTAAAGTGTTGAAACTTCCAAGAAAACAAAAATTTTGGTACATTATATGAAGATCTAATAGCATAATTGCATTAATATATTTCATTTATTCATATTTAAAAAGAAAATCCATATTGTACACATGATTTCAGGAGAGGTCTTACCTCTTCTCCAGAGAGATCACACTCAAATACATGGCAAGTAAATGAAGGGGGTGTCCCTGTTGTGCCTCGGTTTCGGGTGATGAATGCAAATAACCTGGAATTCAAAATAAAGTCACTTCATGCGTGGAATGCTGACAGATAAATATCAATCTTTATTCAAATTTCTCCTTCTGAAAATTACCGTTGTTCAGATGTTATAGTTCAGTATGTTTGCATTTATTATTTTGACCAACTCTCACAACTTTTAATATTTCATGGTATAAAAACTATAAAGATAAAAAACTAACTAGAGGATCAGAGAGGCGATACCGCCTCCGAATATTGTACCACCAGCTGGAGCAAGCGCATTCGTATAGACCCCCACATACACAAAATAAGGGACACAGCCACCAGTCTTATGCTTGACAAGCTATAAAAATGCAATCAACAAGAATTTTCAAAATACGCAAAAAAATATATATAACTTAAAATGGTACAATCAAAGTTAAGTTCATCGTAAGGTAGGTCAAAGGTCAATTTCAAGGTCGCAGTAAATTGCCAGTATATGACTTCCTATTCAACTTCAATAGTAACTATGGACCTATCTCTGCCAGGTTTGGAGTTAAAAGAGAAAGAAATTAGCAGAGTTCAGTTCATGATTATAAGTAGGTCAAAGGTCAATTTGAAGGTCACATATAGATTGCCAGTATATGACTTCCTATTCAAGTCCAATAGTAACTACGGACCTATCTCAGCCAGTTTTGGAGATAAAAGGAAACCAAAATTTGCAAAGTTCAGTTCATGGTGAAAAGTAGGTCAAAGGTCAATTTCAAGGTCACAGTAAGATTGCCAGTATATGACTTCCTATTCAAGTCCAATAGAAACTACGGACCTATCTCTGCCAGTTTTGGAGATAAAAGGGAAGCAAAATTTGCAATGTTCAGTTCATGGTGAAAAGTAGGTCAAAGGTCAATTTTAAGGTCACATTTAGATTGCCAGTATATGACAAAAGGGAAGCAAAATTTGCAAAGTTCAGTTCATGGTGAAAAGTAGGTCAAAGGTCAATTTTAAGGTCACATTTATATTGCCAGTATATGACTTCCTATTCAAGTTCAATAGTAACTATGGACCTATCTCTGCCAGTTTTGGAGATAAAAGGAAAGCAAAATTTGCAAAGTTCAGTTCATGGTGAAAAGTAGGTCAAAGGTCAATTTTAAGGTCACATTTATATTGCCAGTATATGACTTCCTATTCAAGTTCAATAGTAACTATGGACCTATCTCTGCCAGTTTTGGAGATATAAGGGACTAAATGTTATAATTTTGGAGTTACCATAATGTGCCTTAAATTTCGTACAGAAAAAATTAATTAAAATAAAGAAAATGTCATTTTGGTCAAAATTCTTGAAATAGGAGGTGCTCTGAAGTTTCAGAAGTTCAAGTTTGATGAAATAATGTCATTTTTGAACACAAGTTGTCTGCTTTGCCAAGCCTTATGTTTTATTTTTCCAGAGTTCAAAATTTATTATCCATTACCGTACTGCACATTTTGCTTTTACCACCAATATGTACTTTTTGATACAGCGTAACTCGAAAACCGTATGGAATACAAAAAAACCGAGACCACCTCCAGTATTGGGCTTTACATGCAAAGTTCAGTTCATGGTGAAAAGTAGGTCAAAGGTCAATTTTAAGGTCACATTTATATTGCCAGTATATGACTTCCTATTCAAGTTCAATAGTAACTATGGACCTATCTCTGCCAGTTTTGGAGATAAAAGGGAAGCAAAATTTGCAAAGTTCAGTTCATGGTGAAAAGTAGGTCAAAGGTCAATTTTAAGGTCACATTTAGATTGCCAGTATATGACTTCCTATTCAAGTTCAATAGTAACTATGGACCTATCTCTGCCAGTTTTGGAGATAAAACGGAAGCAAAATTTGCAAAGTTCAGTTCATGGTGAAAAGTAGGTCAAAGGTCAATTTAAAGGTCACATTTAGATTGCCAGTATATGACTTCCTATTCAAGTTCAATAGTAACTACGGACCTATCTCAGCCAGTTTTGGAGAAAAAAGGAAAGCAAAATTTGCAAAGCTCAGTTCATGGTGAAAAGTAGGTCAAAGGTCAATTTTAAGGTCACATTTAGATTGCCAGTATATGACTTCCTATTCAAGTTCAATAGTAACTATGGACCTATCTCTGACAGTTTTGGAGATAAAAGGGAAGAAAAATTTGCAAAGTTCAGTTCATGGTGAAAAGTAGGTCAAAGGTCAATTTTAAGGTCACATATAGATTGCCAGTATATGACTTCCTATTCAAGTTCAATAGTAACTATGGACCTATCTCTGCCAGTTTTGGCGATAAAATGGAAGAAAAATTTGCAAAGTTCAGTTCATGGTGAAAAGTAGGTCAAAGGTCAATTTTAAGGTCACATATAGATTGCCAGTATATGACTTCCTATTCAAGTTCAATAGTAACTATGGACCTATCTCTGCCAGTTTTGGAGATAAAAGGGAAGAAAAATTTGCAAAGTTCAGTTCATGGTGAAAAGTAGGTCAAAGGTCAATTTTAAGGTCACATATAGATTGCCAGTATATGACTTCCTATTCAACTTCAATAGTAACTATGGACCTATCTCTGCCAGTTTTGGAGATATAAGGGACTAAATGTTATAATTTTGGAGTTACCATAATGTGCCTTAAATTTCGTACAGAAAAAATTAATTAAAATAAAGAAAATGTCATTTTGGTCAAAATTCTTGAAATAAGAGGTGCTCTGAAGTTTCAGAAGTTCAAATTTGATGAAATAATGTCATTTTTGAACACAAGTTGTCTGCTTTGCCAAGCCTAATGTTTTATTTTTCCAGAGTTCAAAATTTATTATCCATTACCGTACTGCACATTTTGCTTTTATCACCAATATGTACTTTTTGATACAGCGTAACTCGAAAACCGTATGGAATACAAAAAAACCGAGACCACCTCCAGTATTGGGCTTTACATGCTCTACAAAATGCAAAAAAGAATGGGTCTCTAGCATTAACGGTTCCCGAATTAGAGACAGTTTTCAGTTTCGGTATCTTATGGCCGCTACTCCCGTGAAAATGCACCGATTGACCCCAAATTCATGGAGATGAAAGATGACCTGAAGGGTAACACTTTCCAATAATATTATTGGTTAAGTCTGTGTGGTGTCTGAATGTGGTGAAAAGTAGGTCAAAGGTCAATTTCAAGGTCACAGTAAGATTGCCAGTATATGACTTCCTATTCAAGTCCAATAGAAACTACGGACCTATCTCTGCCAGTTTTGGAGATAAAAGGGAAGCAAAATTTGCAATGTTCAGTTCATGGTGAAAAGTAGGTCAAAGGTCAATTTTAAGGTCACATTTAGATTGCCAGTATATGACTTCCTATTCAAGTTCAATAGTAACTATGGACCTATCTCTGCCAGTTTTGGCGATAAAATGGAAGAAAAATTTGCAAAGTTCAGTTCATGGTGAAAAGTAGGTCAAAGGTCAATTTTAAGGTCACATATAGATTGCCAGTATATGACTTCCTATTCAACTTCAATAGTAACTATGGACCTATCTCTGCCAGTTTTGGAGATAAAAGGGCAGAAAAATTTGCAAAGTTCAGTTCATGGTGAAAAGTAGGTCAAAGGTCAATTTTAAGGTCACATATAGATTGCCAGTATATGACTTCCTATTCAACTTCAATAGTAACTATGGACCTATCTCTGCCAGTTTTGGAGATATAAGGGACTAAATGTTATAATTTTGGAGTTACCATAATGTGCCTTAAATTTCGTACAGAAAAAATTAATTAAAATAAAGAAAATGTCATTTTGGTCAAAATTCTTGAAATAAGAGGTGCTCTGAAGTTTCAGAAGTTCAAATTTGATGAAATAATGTCATTTTTGAACACAAGTTGTCTGCTTTGCCAAGCCTAATGTTTTATTTTTCCAGAGTTCAAAATTTATTATCCATTACCGTACTGCACATTTTGCTTTTACCACCAATATGTACTTTTTGATACAGCGTAACTCGAAAACCGTATGGAATACAAAAAAACCGAGACCACCTCCAGTGTTGGGCTTTACATGCTCTACAAAATGCAAAAAAGAATGGGTCTCTAGCATTAACGGTTCCCGAATTAGAGACAGTTTTCAGTTTCGGTATCTTATGGCCGCTACTCCCGTGAAAATGCACCGATTGACCCCAAATTCATGGAGATGAAAGATGACCTGAAGGGTAACACTTTCCAATAATATTATTGGTTAAGTCTGTGTGGTGTCTGAATAACAGGGCAAAAAAATTTTTTTTCGTAAAAAATTTCATTTTTTTGAAAATTTTGGCCCATTTGACCTTGAAGTAAAGGTCAAAGGTCAAATCCAAGGGTATATTTGAAATCTACACATATGACTTTTGGAAAGCCGTCTATAGAAATTTTTCCCATAACTCCTTCCGTAGGGTAGATAATTAGCATTTAATTTTGCCATTTTTAGACAAGGGTGCATTGCAATGAGTGCCACACCCAGACCCCAATACCGACACAGCCCAAATTTTACGTGGAACGAGTTGAGATTATAGGTGACCTAAATCCATGAGATGGGTATGGGGGGCCTTACCGTCTAGGAGGAGAAGCGGTAACGGTAGCCGTCCGGCGGAGCCGGCGGAACGATCCGGACGAGACCGAAACCATGTGTACCGCCAGCGCTAACGCTGGTGGTACAATTATAACAGGTTGTAATTCTTACATGAAATATATATATATATATATATATATATATATATATATATATATATTTTTTTTTTTTTTTTTTTTTTTTTGTTAATATAAATTTAAACTAAAAAAATCCTTGAATTATTGATAAATGTTAGCTATGACTGTCACATCAAACTTAAAATGCCTGATTAATGGATTACCGGATTAATGTATTAATGGATCAAACCTTAAACTTGAAAAGAGTTCTCATTTATGATCAAAATTGATCCCATTCCTGGGTACTCAAAGCTCATATCTCAGCCTCACCTTTTATTGTCCTGATGTGCAGCCCAGAAAGACACGTCCATAAGGCTAAACTTCAGCCTGGGACTGCCACTGCTTGGGTCTAGCAGTCTAGAAGAAAATTTCAATTCATAATACTACATAAAAGTATTAGAAAAAGTCTCTTTATTGTAATTAAATGCACTACTGAAGCAGTAATTTAAAAAAACTATGGGTATCTGTGCCAATTATCTTTATAATATTTTCTACTGTGTACAGTCAGGGGTTCATTCCTGAAAATATAAATACACATATTTACTTATGCTTCATGCATTTCTTCTCATTTAATAAATCACAGTAGAGTTTTTTATCAATATGTGTTTCAAGTTTCTCACTATCATATCTCTATAAATAAGCTTGAACAAAATCATTATGAGCTCATTTAAGCATGCTACATTTTCCTTACCTTATAATACTACTAGTACATCCTGTCAAAAACACGGATATACATGAAAAAAACATAAAATTACAACTTATTTCCTAAAATATTGTTAAATAAAGACAGGCTGCTAGATAAAAGTTACAACTACAAATACAACATAAATAGAGGCTTACTTCATTTCATTACTGGATACCACAAGGTGAGACTCTGCCATGCGGAAGATGTTGTGAATGGCTCTGGCCGCCATGATCTGACGCATGGTTTCATAAATCAGCTGTTCACCTGGAGATTTATGGAACTTATTACAAATTTTCTAATGTTGTTTATGTATTTGTTTTTCAATGTATGAACACAAATGGACATACATGTAATGCAAAGGCACATGTACACACACACACATGCACATGCAAAAAGTACAACTGCATTTATACAAAGAAGTAATCTTTAATAATATAACATATCAATACATAATAATTTAATTAAGTAAAATTAAGTTTCACTTCCCAAATGTAAAAACCTCATCAAAAACACAACTTATAATTAATTGTCAGTCAACTTATTTATAACTTTAAATTAATCAATTAATTAAATATATATACCTCTATCTGTCTTAACCTCCATGGAACCAAGAAATCTGACTAGAAAACTCTGTGAGAAGGCAGCACCTGCCCCATGGTCATCTGCCACCATCTGCAAGGACGTCTGGTCAAAAGGGTTAATCCTCCTATAGAAATTGGAATATGTGAATGGTCTCAAAACAGCAAGAAACTTAAGGCAAACATCGTGCATTTGATCTTTAAATAGCCAAAAAATTGATCTGGAAATTTTAACAACATGTACAGTATAATGCACAAGCTCAAAACAGAATCTCAACTCTATTTATTGTATAATAGTGAAAGTTACTTAATATAAGAATACCATGATGTTATCAGAATTTTTTTTGCCAAATTCCCATAAAAATTATGTAAAAGGTGAAAGTTATTTACTTTTGAGGCCCTTCTTTGACCCCAATGTCCTTGACCTCATCTGTGGGTGAAGCAAGGTCAAACTGTATGGGCGTGTTCAGCACGAGGTCACCAGAGGGTGCTATCTTAGTGGCTGGCGGTGTGGTATCTCTACACGAAATAATATCTTATGTTATAGCTACTCAGACTAACAAAAAGATGAATCACAAAAACAAATGAAACATGACAGTATAATTATAAGGATAGGGCATGCAAGTCATTCAATATGAGTCATTAAATATTAGTATGATAAAGATCATAGTTACCATCACTGTAAACAAACAATATATTATTTTATTAATTATTGTGATAAGCAATAACTAATTTTTAATTAGCAGTTTATAATAGGAAAAAGCACTGCTGACTATAAAGCTAACTGGGTATAGTATTATCAAAACTATATAGCTACTGAGTATATAGCAGTTTATAACAGGAAAAAGCACTGCTGACTAAAGCTAACTAGGCTTAATATTATCAAAATTATATAGCTATATAGACAATCTACATTGTAAGAGACCAATCAAAGAAATCTAAGAACAGGAACTACTTATACAGTACAGCTAAAACACAATTATTTAAAATGAATTAATTTAAAAGAAATAATCATCAACAGATCTACAGTATACTAGTGTAAAATGTCAGTAAAAAATGTCTGAAAAATAAAATAAAATCATCACAAAAATTTTTAAAGAAGCAATAACAAAAGACCTCTCTAAACAAAGTACATGTTTCTCTTGGAATACCTGGTAGCACCCTGAACTTTTTCAACAATGACCCACCCTGATGAGGAAGACTGCTGCTTGGCAGCGCCACTATCTGAACTGGCCGACCTACTTCTGCTTTTGCTTTCAGCCCGCTCCTGAAAAAATAAATATTATGTCAAAAGGCAATGATCATTTGTTTGTATGAAATGTTGTAACTTAAAGCAAACTTCACACCAAATGCCTATAATGATCACTTATGAATTTTAAAGTTTTTTTAACAATATTCAAATCCCTTTTGCAAATGTGTTTAAAAAAACTTTCAAAAATATACACACTGGGTATACATATATAAAGATTAAAGAAAAATGTGCTTACATGTACAACACATAACCAAAGTATAATTAAGGCTTTCATTAAAAAGGGGATATAGTACATACTTGAACTGTCTTGCCTACCTTTTTATTTGTTTCAGAAGGATCCCTTTCTTTCACATATCCACCTTCCTTAGCAATATTCTTTATGGTCTGTATCCACTAGAATGGCCAAAAAATTAATTCATAAACTAATAATTGATTAATTGATTAAAATGATTGCTAAATTATTTACGTAATCTGCACTTGGCAATAAAATAATATATAGCACAGAAGGCAAAACCCAGTTTTGACTTAATTTTCTTGCAAATTGCAGAAACTAGATGTCACTCTCTTTGGTGTGAATGTGTGTGCACATATGTATTTACTCCATACACAAGTGTGTGTGTGTGTGTGTGTGTGTGTGTGTGTGTGCGTGTGTGTGTGCGTGAACTTGTATGTATGTACACAATGTCATGTTATCTACACGTTTATTCACCTCTTCTTTTTCCACTTCATTCTCTGCTTGAAGAATTATTGTCCTAAACACAAAGGAATTGTAAATCAGTACGCATGGCATTACAGATTGGGCATTAAAAAAACAAACAAATAAAACATGTATTTAGAAGGAAAAGAAATAAAAATTTTGGAAAAAGAAAGATTTCTGTCACCCTGCCATAAGAGTGTGTTCACTGTACATGTGTATAACACTTTTTCATCATTTCATTATTATCATAATTAATTTTTCTATAATAAATAGACAAATATAATACTAGTACATGCATCAAATTCCATAAACACAATACATGTATGTACTAGTATATACTTTCTCTCAATCTCAGTTTAACTCAAACAATTTTTTTGACATTTTTCTTTTTTAATAAAAAAACACACTTTTTGCTAGCTGGTGCAACAACTTGAAACACATATCTTCTGTCATCAGATTCAGTAGACTCCACATGTAGTCCCTCCTCATTTAAGTCACACACCAGACTGCCTGCAAGCTGGGGGGAAACCATATCAACAAATTATATATCATATTCAAATATTAAACCTCATTTATAATGAAACTTTATATTTATAATTTCTCATAACTGTGGTTTAGTGTTACCTCATTGTGCATATCTTAAAGTATATATTTGCCAAACTGTACATTTAGGCCAGGATGTGCTGGGGCACATAAAAAGCAATGGACATTTACTATTCACTTTAAATAGCCTTTGCAGTGAATGTTTGATAAAGAAGCAATCATGTCATTAGAAATTGTAAGCATTACTCTCTTCCTCATATTTGATGAGTTGAAATAGCCAATAAGATGATATCATTATTGAATAATATCTTTTTAATTGTAAATATCAGTTCAACAAACAAAGTAAACAAAGTTTCATACATTTAGTTTACTTACCTCATTTCTGTTTTGGGACATCAAATTACCTCCTTGTGTGAAAAAATAATGTGCATCCCATTTGGAAGAAGCCAACATATTCTGCTTACTGAAATAATAAGAGTCAGAGGCAAAAAAAAAAGTGAAATGGACTATCAAAATAAACAGATTTTAGGTATACATATGTTAGAATTTTAAGTACCTTAAAAATTATTTTTTCTGGAAATTTCAACAATTTACCTCTAATCACGAAGGTAATCCTATCCAAAACTGTGAGGACAATTAGCATCTCCAAACACGTTCTACATTTCTATTTTAATCTTTCTTGGTGAAATTTTTCAGTCTCCATCTCCAATTATCAAAAATAAAAAAACTAAGAACTCAAAAATGAGTTAACTCTAAACATTGTAATCCTTTCATTGTTTTTGGATATGGTGTGAGATAATCCCTAGCAATGTTCCATCCATGTGCCATTGTTCAATTATTCCCTCCCCCCTCAAAGCAAAATCCCATATCCACCAGTGATATCTCCTCACCTCCTCAGGCAGAGATAGCCAGACTTCTGGCCCAGCATTGTGTTCACAGGTCTGGAGTCTTCACCAGCAGGAACCTCTACATGGTAACGAGGACTAGTCTCTACCTCCAGCTTGTCCATCTGTTCTATAGTCTTCTGGGTTTCTAGGGCTAATTCTTTATGAACTCTGGAATAAAATGATTTTTATATACACAGTGTAAGCAATTACATATTTAAAAAAAATTTAATCTAATGCAAAACATCTCAGATTGCAAAATTGATGAAGACACAATCAATGTAACGTATTGTTCAAGTTTACATAAAACAGATACATGTAGATATTAACAATGATGTTTATTTGACAATATCAAACTGAAACCAGACTCAGTTATTCATTTTGACACAAGAAATAACGAGTCTGAAATGCTGCTCATAAAATCAACTAAAACACATTGCTTTAAAATCATAAAACAACATTCAACTTCTAAAAGAATTTACAGAAATAAAGAGAAAAAAACAGCCCCAAATTTACCCTTGTACACTAGCAGAAATATTCGATACAAAATCATCGATGTCCTCTTTACTGAACCTATCCTGCCCCATGTGAAAGAATGCTCTATAAGCATGCAGCATCCCAAGAAAGGGATCCAATAGTGCAGTCTTCCTCTTGTATTGTACTGCATTCAGTGCTGTGAAGTAGTGAAGTGCTGTCTGGAAAAAGAGATTCACTTTTGTTCAAAAATGTACTTTTTTAACAGTTATTAACAGTGTCAGTTTTAAAAAAGTTGAATAGGTTCATCTCTATTGTAAGATTATTAAAATAAGCAATTTTACATGTCCTGCGTTATGGGTATACTTATAGTATATTCATTTTAATTAAATTTGCATTGAGTGCTGAACTACTTAAAACCTGTCTGAAAGACAAAATATCATTTAAATATCTGCTGGCTAAAACTCTCAACTTCCTATTAATGAGTACCATTTTACTTTTAAGGATTTTTGTATTAAAATACAAGTTTATTGGAAAAGTTGATTTGTCAGGAATGAGTCCCTTGAAATATCACCTGATGAAACTTCTTTCTGGCAATGTAGACTTCCTCACATGCCTCTTGCTTCAGTTTCTCACTTTCTTTCTTCCTTATCTTCATGTGTTTCAGCATTGCTTGCTCCATGTCTTAATAAAGTATAATTCTTGTTAAAAACATGGGGCAATTTGTTTGTCTTTTTAACATATATGAAATAACAGGCTGAGTATAGTACATAAAAACAAGATCAAAGTCAAAAGTAAAACTTCAGTATTAAATCGTACATTTTTTTTAATTTGTATATTCAAATATATTTTTCACTGAGAAATTCTCAGTACTTGTGTTAAAATAATATGTGAAAAATATATTTAAAAAAAAAGCAAAAAAATCTCACCATGAGTCGCAATTTGATACATCTCATACATGGTGGCAATTTCTGAAATTAAAAAGAAAAAAAGAAAATGAAAGAAATAATATCTCATACCTTTTTTTTAAATTCAGATTGATAACTTAGATACCAATTCTTTAGCAATCTGAACGTCAATTTTCAAATCTACATGCGTGCACACTTAACGCAATCCTAATTTTCAATAGCAAGCTTTTTCCTGGTTTTGTTAAAGGGTGTGTCACATAGCCAGCAGACCCATGTAGTATTAGTTCTTGGTGTGGTATATATCCACGACAATCAAATGCTTATGAAGTTCAAAAGTGACAAGCATTTCAATTTCATGTGTGGAAATTTTTAAAATTTTAAAATTTGCAAATGAAAAAGCTGTTTTGGTTTGTCTCTCTTTTTTAAATTTAATTGATGTATCATTCAACTTTACCTGCTATGTCTGCCTGAAGAAACTTATTCAATGGATACATCATCCCATCTGATAACTGAGCAGCAAGGATTTGTTGTATAGAACACAGCTGGAAAACGTGAATATCGTAAATATTATTAAGAAAACTTAGAAAAAATAAGAGTTAAAAAAATTGATAAAAGAAGATGAGAGCAGTTCAATACTGATAATGGAAAATACTTTACCTCTTCCACATGTACTGAAAACTGTTTCAGTGTGGAGGAAAGTATACTGTCTTCTGTTTCCAGTGGAAACTCCTAAAAGAAAATAATTAATAAAACAATTTATTGAGGAACTGAAATATTAAAAATAATGATGACATATATACTAGTATTAATATATAAGAATGACAATTCTTCTTCTTATTATTATTATTATTAATTTCAATACAAGAGACTGTAAAAATATCCAGCTGTAAAAATATTATGACACCAAATTTCTTCATAAAATAGCATTAGCAAAAAACGTAATCTATATTCAAAACTGAAAAAAAAAATGTATCACACATTTGATTTTGAATGTGCAACTTTTATATCTGAAACACAGTACACATGTGATAAAGAAAAAATATTATCATTATTCTTCACAGTTATTATCAATTTTCTCTTTAACTCAATAATAAATTAAATTTACATTAGAATGAGGTCAACTCACCATGGTGGAATAAGCTTGAAGATGCTGAGATAAGTTCTGCAGTCCCAATGTCAAGTCATTCTGAAAGATTTTACAAAATTATGTAACAAGTCAAACTTATCACTGAACCAAATGCAAATATCTGTGCAGAAAATGAGACACTGACATCAATTTTAAGTTACTCATCACTGCAGGAAAAACTTATAATAACAATCTCTGATATAAAACTGTTTATTTCTTTAATTTTTTACACTTCTGAAGATCTTTATTTAAATATAAAACCAGTATGCTTTATTTTTCATATCAATATCACAACAGTTTATACATTACCATTAAAATATTTTGAAATGGTTATATAACCTTTTCCATGCCTTATAACAGTTGTATACCTTATAACAGTATTTAATACAACAGCAGGGGTCGAAATGTTGCTTTCCCGCTTTCCCGCGGGAAAGCTATTGCGAGCTCGGGAAATCTAAGCCATATCTTACTTTCCCGTCCGGTAAATCATTGAAAATGTCCGGGAAATGCAAAAACCTTTCGGGAAACCGCGCTTAGAGGTCGCTTTCCCGAAGAACTGTTACCTATAATGAAATTCATTTCCTGGCACCAAGTTGTGCTGATACAAGCCGTTAATTATTTAACTATTTTCCACAACGCAAGTAAGCTAGACGTAAGTACTCACTATGAAACTAAGGACGCACGCACGTGACTAGCTAGAAATTGTTACGGGGCCTCCTTTTGAATTTCAAGAGAGTTGTCAATCAAAATCGTCTCGAGGCATTTCTTTACAGTGGTATACACTGTATCTGACTCGTTCCCTATACCATTTACACAATGATTGACATAGAAAGGATAAAGCTGTGTAGCTAGCATGTATAACATAGAGAGGTAGAAACCTACGCAGCTCACGGAAACAAATTAATGTGCGTGAACAAAGTTAATGCATCGTCCAAGCCTACACAAATAACGGGAACCAGAGAGCGTAGTACGGGGAACGAATATCAGTCAGCCATTTATCCACGATCAGCTGATGCAAGATTCAGGTTGCGCGCTTAGTCTGGCTCAAGTTTGACGGAGTTTGATAGTCAGAAAATGAATCTCTTTGAGCATGAGCTCCTCAAGTGGAAAATCAAAGACGAAAGCAAGGAAAAAAAACAAGCAAACTCGCTAAACAAGACACATGTTAACTTCAAGACACGATAAGAAATGAAGGTGAAGCAGGTGCACATGGCGACGATGCAGGTACGTCGTAAACAATAATAACGCCTAACAAGTTTTATATCTAACGAATTGTAAATTTTATGATAAACTAGACGTTTTTACCTTTCTGTTACGTAGTAAACATTAAAATTGCCCTACCTCGTTCTCTTTGCTGATGACATGATGTACTGAAAAACAAATCGTCCCTTTTCACAGACCGAGTTTTTCCTACCCTCGAATTTTCGGCTCTGCTCAAGAGCTCCACCTGGACTTATTTAGCTTGTTTGATTAGTGATTAATTTGTTTTCATTGAACTCCTACCAAACTGATGACCTTTTAAAAGATGCCATGGGTTATTCTAGCCTTTATAATTAAGGACCTAATATCTTTATTCCCTTTATACTTCTGAAAATTGAGTGTTTTTAACATCAAAATTTCACTGCACTTCTTCAACTTCCTCTTTACTAAGTGGTATAAAATTGTCTACTATTAAGAAAATGCCCCAAGTTTCAAATGAAATTAATCATTGTGCACACTAGAAATAAGTCCAATTGTTTATTGGTTTGACCATGATTATATGATAATTGACATGTCCAGAGTCTGCCTTCAGTTCATAGTTAAGTATTCACATTACCATTCTAGTGAACAAGTTTCCAGTAATTTCTCTGTAACTGTATATAATTGCAATAAAATTTCAATCAATCAATTACCATTAATACTTACTTTTTAGCTGCCAAAGATGGACCCATGGAGAATATAGACAGTGACGAGTATGGAGATGAGACAATTGAAAGGCTTTCAGAACATTTAAGGAGGACACTGGATAACTCTGGCTTTATAACAAACATGTGCCAGGCTGAATGGCCTCAGTTAAAAAAATCCATGCTGGAACTTCATGAAAAGGGCGAGGACATAGTAACCTTTTTAAGTAAAATGCTGACTGTACTTAAAGACATTTACCCTAATATTTGTGCTCTCTTGGCCATTGTAATGGTCCTTCCAGTCAGCACTGCATATGCAGCATATGTATTTGGTACTAAGATTTCAGTCACATTAATGTTGACAAATACGTATACCCAGTTGTTATAAAAAACACTATATATGGATGCCATGTTAGTTTATTTCATAACAATAAACATTAATTTCTCAAAGATATGTTATTTCCTTTATAATTCATCATCATATTAAAATAAACTAATTTAATATCAGGGAAATCGGTCTTCATGATTTTGTTGTAAGGGAAAGCTACTTTCCTGCAGGGAAAGTAATGTACAAAATCACTTTCCCGGTAGGGAAAGTATGATTTTCTAAACATTTCGACCCCTGAACAGTTACCCTAACTATTACAAAGCCAATGTTGCAACAGTTACATTACATGTTACAATGGCAATGATACAACAGTCACATTACCTGTGCATTTACAATCTTCTGACAGCACTCATGTAAGTTGGAAGTATATCGCTTCAGTCTCTTGGCATCACGCTCAAAGACATTCAACAGACTGCGTGTCTGAAAGACCATGAAAATAATATATACATTTGTTTCATATTATAAGAAATAATAAGATATTATCCTTAAAATTAAAAAAAATCATTGTGCTTTTTATGGTGATATATTATACATACACAAACATGGTCAATAAGTGTCTTTCTTTTTTTGATATATATATATATATATATATATATATATATATATATATATTTTTTTTTTTTTTTTTTTTTTTTTTTTTTTTTTTTTTCTCAAAGAAAGGATAAATCACAATGTTTTGAACCCAAGAAATCATGTGATTATTTGAGCCATTCAATTCAATTGAAGTCAAGTCAGCTTTAAAAAAAAAGGAAGAAAAAGAAAAACATCACACTGAGTCAATATATAAACGGGCTGACTCACTAAACCAAATCACATGATACAAGATGTCTATTTTTATATTACTTACATGTATGTCAAACCAGAAAACAAAATGTGTACATTGCATGCAGTTGTTAAAGACACCTTAATATTTACATTATGAAATTAAAACACACCTAATACACTTGCAAAGACTGACAGAAAATAAACAGGGATAATCAATATGTTTGCTGATCTATTTATAGCTCTGTCCCCAGCTTACACACAAAATGAGGAATAAATGTCTAGGGTAAAATGCTACTAAACATATGTCTCTAGGCTGTGAAACAAATTCTGATAAAGATCTTGACTGCTACGTAAACAATCATATGTATCATTCACATCTGGTATTTATATAACAATAAGGATGATATCAATGACAGGAGTTCACTATTTTAAGAAAAAGGATCGCTTTTCTGTACTATTTTAATTCTCCCCTTCTAACTGTTACATAACTGTTACAATACCAAGCTGCAACTATAAGATTACCTGTTACAATAACAATGCAACAACTACAACATAACTATTACACTACCAATATTGCAACTTTAACATTACTAGTGCATGTTATATATATATATATATATATATATATATATATATATATATATAATGTCTAGGTGTAATATAGCCCTAAACTTCATGACTCTATAGTAGCTGGGATCATGGTACAAAAATGATACATGACAGGTATACTAGTAGCTACTTATAGATATTTTTTATTACAATTTTTGTCTTCTGCAAAAAGGGACAGGAAAATGTCTAGTACAATAGATTTGTGAAATTTATTAATAATGAGAAGTTCTTTAAAACAAATGTTAACCTTTCTATTGTATACACATATAAACGAAGGCTACTAGCTAGTACCAAATATACTTGATGCTTAAAATTAAATGATTGGCAGTTTACAAACGATATACAGGCCACTTGAATAATTAATAAATCAAAATGTGCTATAATTCTGATAGAGAAATCAATCATTTATTTAAAAGTCAGAAACTGTGTCATGATCTCCTAAGTTCTTTTGGAGCTGGTCATGGCAGTGGTGGTAAATATAAATACTATATAAATATAAAGGAGTTATTCATTTCTGGTAAAGTGCATTTACCCAAACAAGGTTGGGAATTGTATTAACACAGAATAGGAAGTGACTCCAAAGTCCCAAAAGCTGAAATAATCATAAAACAGCGCAAAAAATCCTCATCTTTTTTATTTTTTCCTCAAAAATCCGTAGCTGTTATAAATATAATTCCAAGCACCACACATGCCTCTGCTTGGGTTGTATGCTCCCCTGAGGGAGGTGGGATAGATTTAGGACAAAACAGATCCATTAACACCAGGTACAAACTGTAAAGCCAGCTGATCTTGTTTATCAGACATATCAAGTTATAAAACTTTAACACATACCACCTTACTATCAGCAGAGGCTGAGGGAAATTGACATTTGGCATCAAAAATCTAAAGGCTAATAATCATGAATAAGAAATGCTGAGAAGAAACATACAGTACAATCCAACATAACATTAACAATGTAAAAATTTTAATGCACACTGCACTCAGTGCCATGCAGTGAATAACAAGGAAGATAAGTGGAAAACTGAGAAACCCCTGCGAAAATTTGTCTCATTTAACGCTCACTTACAGTGCGGTTCTCAGTCTGTCCTAGAACATACAAACTGTTTTTCTCTTTTGATGAAAAATGTTCTTAATCTGCTCTAAGACATTCTGAAGGACTTCCCAAAAACAGTTCTGGAACTGTTAGATTCATTACAGAACATTATAAGAACTGTAAAAAAAATACACCAAATGTTCTACTGGTAGAATAGATTGAGAACCATAAGTGAACATTAAATGAGACAAATTTTTGCAGGGAAATACATATCAGTATCTTTGCCATAAGTTTACAATATAACTATACCACCAAATCAAGCCTTATGTCATATGTTCATATTTTCTACACCTGTGGTGAAGCCAAGCAGATTGATTTTGTAGAGTTGTAATCTTCTTTTTGTTAATCTTCTTTCATTCTGCAAACCTGGTCTATTCCTGCTACAGGTTCTTTTAGGTCCAGAACATATATGTCTATAGTCAAGGTCATATATGTTGACACTATGACAAAATCTATAAATGCATATAGTAATCAAAATTATTTGAGAGTAACCAAGGAAAGTCAAAATTGGCTAGAACCAATCTTAGAAGTACAAACAAGCTCCAGACCTAGTCTGAAGTTTCTGTTTCAGAATCTATCACTTTCAACAAAGCTCGAAAAACAATAGGAAAGATCATAAATCATATTATAGAATAATTAAGCAGGAGATCAACCAGATATGTTGTATAACATTGAACATTATATGACCTTGATGTGGAAGCATATATACTCAGTACTGCATATACATAGAGATATGTTTATCAAACACAGGACATTCACTGGGTGCCTCCACAGCTTAATGATTAACTCACTCCTGTCTAGCCAGGATAATAAAAGTGTCAAAAAGCTGTACAAACCCTTAGTGATACCACAATATACAGTAGCCAAGATGATAAAAGCTGTATTAGTCAAAAAATACTAGCAACCCTCAGTCAGAATGCACTGTGCCCTTAGTGATATATCATAATATGGACTTTAAAGTTAAAGTTTCTGTGTGAAAGAGCCGACTTCTCTCCAGTCAGCTCAAGGGGATGCAGGGAGCATTCAGAAAAATATATTTTCTAAGTAATAATACTTCTTCATACACCAATTTAACTAGAGTAAATAATATTTTAAAAGTACAAGTAAGTCAAATCACATTAGTTGATCATATAATTCATCAAAAGAAAAAGAACAGATGACACAGAAATGTTCCTCAAAAAAAAAATAAATAATACTACATGTATAAAGTAGGCTGTCAGATCTTTTCAGAGAAAATCTAAAACTACTTTTACTCGGCATTACTAAAATGCACATTGGAAATAATGACTCAGGATTTGAGTAAACATCAGAAATGGTCATTTACAAGATGCCATGAAGCATAAAAGAGAAACATACATTTACTTTTCTGCACATACAGTGCATAAACTGAACTAACTGCAGAGTCCACATTAGGGGAGACTGGTATTTTTTCAGTAGCAAGCATTCCCATTGTTTTTTTTTCTTTCTTTCTTTTTAAATATGTACAAGTACCTTCACTGATCATGCTATAGTTAGAGATGTTGTTTTTATAAAAATAAACAGAGTAGCACCATGCAATGCCACATAGGAAAAACTGCCACATAGGAAAAACTATGTGTACATGTACTGAGTAACCCGTCTGTGTGCATGCTTGAACTCTGTGGTGTGATACTCTGGTTAATTATATGAGATTTACCTCACATACACAATGAAACAGGACAACCGTAACTTATGAAAAAGCAAACTGGGGTCTTCGGGCATTTTTTTTCGGTTTGGGTAAATTTGCTTTTTAATTCCAAGCTAAAGACCTGGGACATTCATCAGCTCAAAAATGCACACATACATGTACAACTTAAATCGCATTCACAACGAGTTGAGCCAGGTTTTACAAATCCTGGGGACTAAATATGGCGGACGTACATGAAAGAAAACCGGCCTAATCTTTTAATAGTCTCTCCGCCTCTCACACGCCTCCCCATGTGTCGTCCCAATGGAGCAGAGATTTAATGACTGTCCCCCCGCAGGGACGACGTGTGGGGAGGCGTGTGAGAGGCGGAGAGACTATTAAAAGATTAGGCGGTTTTTCTTTCATGTGTGACCGCCATAATTAGTCCCCAGGATTTGTAAAGCCTGGCTCAACTCATTGTGAATGCGATCTTAGTTCTTCAAATTTTCTATTCAACTGATTTTCCCTTCTCTTCATAAATCTGTCACAGCAATCTAAGTTCTGACTGCCTTCAACGGGAAAAAGGAGTCCAATAATATTAATTAAACACCACATTCCATACAACACTGCACGTATGACATTGGCAACGACTTGTCACTGAACAAGCAAGCAATTGGTGTCTTGTGATTAATTGACCTGTATTATTACCGAATGAAACGTCTATTTACCTGTGGGCTATCTTCGAATGCATCCTCAAGGTGAAGCTTCTCAATCTCTGGCATAATTTCAAGTTGTCAAAATCAGCAGCATTTGCAGTAAAAAGATGTCTTGGGGAGACTTCAACTACTACTCTTGAAGTACTGGTAGTAGGGGGCAGGGCAAATGTTATGACTTTGCAAGACACACCCAAGGTTAAGTTTATAAGATTTTTTTCGATTTCTCGTGAAATAGGCAAAATTCTATTGTTTCTTTAATAATAAGTGGCCTTTAAATAAAACATACATACTTCTAAATAGTTTAATGGAGCTAAGACTCAAAAGAAGTTCAGCAATTCAAAAAAGAAATGTGAAAATTCCAAGATTCCCGAACAGCTGTCTGAATATCGACAGCAATTTTGTTTCCATTTTTATGACGTCACACCATCATGCCGGTCGAAAATTGGGAAGAAGAGGGATTGGAAAGAATACCTAACTTAGAGCTTGCTCAGTACAAGTTTTTGCTCTTAACTGACAAGTACAAAAATGACAAAGATGTCAAGAACAAACTCATGGAAGGGATCAAGGCCGATAGTAATTATAACATTTAAAATTTCAAAAATACAAGTAGACTTTCTCCAAATTTTGCAATGTCACGGATTTTGTCAATTTCTTTTGTTTTGTTTATGGCTCTAAAATTTGTGTTACAGTACTACGGAGTTAAGATTAATACTGATATTATAAATGCAGATATGAGGTATTATAAAATACGGTATAAAATGTAAATTAAATTCCCTGAGTGATAATGGATCATGAGGGCCCCTTGAAGTTGAAAGAGGTTACTGGTCATGAGTGCTAAATATGAGAACATTAGATATATATTTTATGCTAAAGAATTGTCAAATTCTCAATATTCCAGATATGTCTCCCTTCTATGAACAAGTTTGTCAAGAGATGGGATGGAAGGTTGACACTAAACTGTTGCAGAATATGAAGAAAGCAAACGAAGATGAACTCAAAAAGCTAGATGCGGCAATTGAAGATGCTGAGAAGAATTTGGGAGAAACAGATGTCAGAGATGCCATGTTGGCAAAGTCTTTATATCTCAGTAAAATAGGAGATAAGGTGTGAAATAAGCAGAACTTCAAGTTCTTTATCTCTGTTTAAAAAACATAAATGAAATAATTATTGTAATAAATTAAATGTTTTTATAACAAATTATGGTCAAGTACTATAATTACAAAACTTCACAAATTGATAACTGACAAAAAATACATTGATATCATTGAAATAATTGCTAGAATAATAGTTTTAGATAACCAAGTCAGTTAAGTTATTTTTATTTGCAAATTAAATGGAGATTAAAGATGGAATGATTCATCAGTCATCAAGTTTGACATATATGAATTTTAACACTGACGGAAAATGTTTATTGAATTTTTTTAGGAAGCAGCTCTCAGTGAATTCCGCAAGACAAATGAGAAGGCCATAACAGTGGGCAACAGGCTTGATATTGTATTCCATATTCTTCGTATAGGACTCTTCTACCTGGATAATGATCTCATTACTAGAAATATAGAAAAAGCACAAAGGTATACGTTATCATACCCTTTCAGACATGATTAATAAAATAATCGAAATTTTATTTAATAGAAAAGAATGGAAATTTTATTTGATAATCTGAAGAAAAATTAAATGTCATTTTTGCTTTATGCTATGGAATTATTAGAATTGATCAGTTAGTTTGCATTAAACTTGAAACTTTATAAGTTTATATAATGGGTTGTTCAGGGATCAGATTTTGTTATTTGGGGATTTTATACATATATCATTAGTATCAACTCAGTAAATTCTATACAGCATTAGATTTCTGGATTTAAAATGTTGTAACAGTAATTTAAATACATATAGGCCATTGGTCTTTGTTTCATACATGTACTTTATCACACTTTTCTTTTATGTGGTATTTTAGTATGGTTTTTGTTTCATGATATTTTCTACTTTGGCATCATGAATGAGAAATCTTTTTGTGTGTCATTTCAGTCTTATAGATGAAGGGGGAGACTGGGACAGAAGGAACAGACTTAAGGTCTACAGAGGTGTCTACTGTATGTCAGTGCGAGACTTCAAGAATGCCGCCAACTACTTCCTGGAGACTGTAGCAACATTTACCTCATACGAGTTAATGGACTACAAATCTTTTGTGGCGTACACAGTTATATGTTGTATGATAGCACTGGAGAGGCCAAATCTCAGAGAGAAGGTGAGTGAAATGACATGCACTTTCACTGGTAAATAAAAAAATTGTAGACATTTGATAACTAATTTTTCTGGATAACTTGTTACAATTTTCATAACGTGCATTGTGTGCGTGAATAGAAATTGAGTAAGCTTTGAAATTACATACATCATTTTTTGGAGGATGCATCAAATTTTAAACAAATCTTTGAATTTTATACATCTTATATTATAATTTTGAACCTCATAATAATGCACTGGATTAATTACAAGCAGGTGAAATTAATTAATATAGGCAGCTTTTTACTCTCAGAAAAAAAATTGGCGTTTTTATTTTCATTTGTGCCTAAAAGATATATTAAAAAATATTGATTAATATATTTTAGGTAATAAAAGGCTCTGAGATCCTAGAAGTTCTTCACAGTCTCCCAGAGACCCGACAGTTCTTGTTTTCACTGTACGACTGTCACTATGCCCAGTTCTTTAAGTCATTAGGTGAGCAAATTGATTTAGTTCTATGTCATTTATAACATTTTATTGCAAAGTGAAGTCTACAGTGATGACACTGATCCCATGCTTCAGTGGCTCAAAGGGCGAGTAAGCTCCAATTTTCTTGGCACGGCATGTGAAAATTTATTGTTGAATTATGTAACTACCTTTTTAAAGTGACAATAACTTTAATTTTGACCAAGATATTTTTTTGATTTAGCTAAGAAAAAGAGAACAATTTAGAAATCTTGTTATCCCCAACAAGTATCTTGTTATCAATAATCATCACTCGATCAAGTTCCAAAATTGGAAATTAGAAATAAGAATGCAATTTTCAGTACAATTTTCTTTGAACTCGACTTAATAGTCACATACATACTTTGTATATTTCCTTTTCATTTTAGAGCATGGATGTGAATTTTTAGTTGAAAAACGATATGACATACTTTTTCAATTTTTTTTATGCATTAAATCCTTTATTTCCAACCTTTCAGCCGCCACTGAGGAGTTCCTAAAGTATGACCGCCTTCTGTCGCCACACTATCGCTACTATGTGCGTGAAATGCGTATCCTGGCATATGCCCAGCTCCTAGAATCTTATCAGAGTTTGACACTGGACTATATGGCAAGAGCGTTTGGTGTCAGCATTGCATTTATAGACCAGTAAGTCCACTAAATGATTTTTTGTCAAACTTATGATAAATTTAGGTGCACAGTATTGAATAACAGATAAGATTTCTAAGTCGATGTTTATGCGATAATTTTTGGTCTTATAGCGTTATTTCTAGACTTGTTTATAAACCAGGTGCTGTTGTTTCTTTCTTTGGACAAATAGCAAATCATCTTTTGTCAAAGTGAACTGAAATGTGAGGCTAAAAGTTTAGATCAGCTTTCTGTTAGAAGTTGTTTTTTGAGACAGACTTCTGCTTGTTACATAATTGTTGTTAAAATTTTCCTCCAGAGAGCTTTCCCGTTTCATAGCTGCTGGGCGCCTGCACTGTAAGATAGACAAAGTTGGTGGTATTGTAGAGACTAACAGACCTGACAGCAAAAACTGGCAGTACCAGGTGAGGCTTAGTTGAAGTTGATACCTTGGATACACACGAACATGGCCAGAGTTGGAAATAGACATGTTAGAATAAACAAATATGAGCACTGTGTCAACACATAATCAACACTTTTAAATGTGGCATATGTATATGTACGTACACACCTCCCAATTGAGCATTTCTTTAAAGATGCATTGATATCTTATTGATATGGAATGTTTTACTCTTTCCAGGCTGCTATAAAACAGGGAGACTTGTTGTTGAATAGGATACAGAAGCTGAGCAGGATTATTAACATATAATTACTAGACTCAATGATCCATCAGATGGAATTATTAAGACATAGACTGTTGGGAAGCGTTGCATGCCGTTACATTAGCTTAATGAATTGATAAATGTCAGTGTAAAAATATCAGATTAAATCGGTCAAGATTTCTATTTGATGAGGCGGCTGCTAGATTGATGGAGGTGGAAGAAAAGGAATTCTGAGGAATGTCAGCACTTTATAGAATGGAATGGCGTGCAGTCAATCAACAAGGAAAAACATTTTATTTATTTTTGGTTTAAGGAAATATTTTGCACTGGTTTGTTCAACTGAAATTCTGACTTAAATGCAACGTTCTATCAATGTGCATGAACATTATAAATCAGATTATATTGCTGACCAATTTTTTTTGGTAAAAATAAAAGCGTGTGTAAAAAAGATGCATTTAAATCCAGTTTATCTTTTTTATCTTGAAAGAAAAGCAAAAGAAGCTCGATACTCTTCATTGAAAAAATCTGATAACAACTCAATGTAATTATCAGTGGTCATTATCTGAGACAAAAAATTATAAACATGCATAAACATTCAAAAATTTAGCAAGTTATTGTTCAATTATATTAAATGGCAAAATATCAAAATTATGGGATGATGAAAATATACTACTAACGACAATGACAAAAACATTGAAAAAGAAGTATCAAAATGTCATTTTTACATGTGGCTGGGGTTTGGAATAAGACAGTGTTATATGTACAGTGTTCATAGTTCTACATTTATCTCGACCAGAATACGAAGGGATTGTAAATAACGGAGACGTATAAGCTAAGATCTTTAGACTTATCCTATTCCAGTCATATTTCCATTCATTGTTATTGCGTGCACGTTTCATCATTTGGTATTTGATCGAGTCGTCGTCGAGCATTGCACTTTGAAGACAATCGCCCACAAAGAACTCGTGAAATCATTCTGTATACCACAGTTCTATACGTCCTCACACTAAGGCAGTAAAAGAAAAAGTTTGACGCATGGTTAACATAGAACAACAATATGAACACTGAGAACAACATTGAACTCCGAGCACGACTGTCTAAATCCTTCCCCTTAAACACATCAAGGATATCCGACTGGATCAGATTAAACCCGCTGGTCAGAAAAATAAAGGCTAGCGTTACGGTTAGAAGCATATATGAAATCCCTCTATTTGTCGATAGTATAATCTCTCGCGATGTGACCAAGGGTGTCGCTATGCTGGAAGTAAGCCGCGTGCCGTCGTTGATGAAATATCTGGTCTGTTTCTTCAGTTCAAACGCTATGAGGATGTTGAGCAGTGGTAATAAAATCACGGGAATTATCCAGTACAGAGATAGAGCAATCCACCTATGGACCCGCCAGTAACGGAGAGTTGCGGTCCGATTTGTAAGAGTTAGCATCCTTTCGCTATCATCAAACACGTTCCAGCAAACTTTCATTCCACAAACATTGAAGTATATATCCGAGGCTAAAATCTCGAGATTTAAAATGAACAGCATAGAGCCTATCACAACTATTACCATGGCGGAATGTTTGACGGTGCAAAAGACCGCGTTCGTGGTTGGAAAGCGCAGTTTCATATAACGCTCAGCGGTCATGGTAGTGACGAGGAGTGCGCTGAATTCGGGACCCCAATAGAGAATAAAAACCGAAAACTTACAGACAAAACTACTGGAAGTCAACAAGTCTGCCCCCAAGTCTTGCTGGATCCAGGGCAAAAACCCGTTCAGAACAGTTAACAAATCTCCGATGGCGACCGCAATGAGAAAAATGCAAGTGGGAGTACGGCGAAGTTGTGGTCTGCTGAAAACTACGATAGCAATGACATTGAAAATGGTTCCAAGAATCGAAACCGTTGGTCGACCGTACAGGCGAATCGTCTCGGCTGCACACAGAAGACCATTGCCGGTTTGCTCGCACAGCTCCTTACTCGTCTGTCCTTGGTCCTCTAGAATAACCGTGCAGTTTATACCATTGTCGCTTTCTGGAAATCTTTCCCCGCCTTCGAATGTCTCGTTCGCTTCAAAATGAAATATCGCCATTTTCACGAAGCTCTCAGATCTCTTGGTTTCACAAGATAGGCTTGTGTTGCATACATAGAATGAGAGGCACCACTTCCGTATTTAGTAGCTGAATCATTGCCGCCTGACTATAAATATGCGACCTCTGCAGTTTGCTGTAGCTTTCTGTTACGGCAATAATACACAATCAGCAGAGCATATCAGTTAAGCATCCTCTATTCGATAATATGGCTAACAATCGAAACACGGAAAATCCCGGAATCGTCAACGATAAGTTATTAGTCCATATGACATTTTGTTTGACCGAGCAATTACAATATGCAGGGCTATGAAAATCCAGGGCTGTGGGGGATGGGATTGGCTGTTAACAATATTATGGAAGAAGTTGAGTACCGATTTGATGATTTTTTTTTTAACTTTCGGGAGGGGGCCAAATGACAAACGATGAGATTTGGTAGTAATCCATTAATTTTTATTAAATTAAAATTAACTAATTGATAAATTGTTGATTATTAGTTACTTATTTGTTTGTCTGTCTGTTAGCAACATTACCGAAAAAAGGTTGTTATGGATAACAAGGATTTTGATTAGTTTTTATTTGTTGCGTAAATCAAAAATTGGCTTGATTTTGTAGGTGATGCATTAAATTAATTAGGTTATTTATTGATAAAAAAACGAGAATTGACTTTATTAATTGTGTAACAAATTGTTGATAATAATGAGAACTGCACTGCTTTGGCTGAGATCAGCGCGCGCTCTCTGAGTGCTTCTCAATTATTTTTATTGAATATTAGAATTTTCCCTCCTTGTCTATCAGAAGTATTTTATTTGAATTTCAGTCCGGGTTTAGGTATAAAACTCGTAAGGAAAACTAGCTCCTGCGTGCTGCCTTTCTTACTAAACACATTCGGTTATCACATCTATCGCAATCATTCAGCTCCTTGTGGGAGTAACTGCTTGACGTAGTAATCTCTCAATCCGGTAACAATGTGTAAATGTCTAACAAATCATGTTGATTTATGTATACATGTACCTCCCATATATTTATTATTCGGTTCGTGCCGTACCTCAGCATTTCCATCTCGTTTAAGTTCCCGGTTTCAGCTGTTCTAGGTAAACAGGCCTATCAGTCTATAAAACGTTTCTTACAAGTACTGATTATGTGGCCTAGTTAACCCAAGGGCGCCCGTAAAAGTATAAACAGGCATGTTCGCAGATTTTATTCGAATTATCTGACATGTAGGGCATTTGTTCACACCTCCATCTTGTGATTTCTCGGCACTTTTAATTTAATGCGGCAATCTCCTCAACCGAGCAGCGTTGCAGATCCCTGACAAAACGCAGCAAAGTCGAAAGAAGGGGGTGCTAGGATGGCTGGCCTGCTGCAGTACTTTTGGGCAGAGGCAAGGCAGCACAAGGAAACCATAGTGATATTTAGTAGGTAGGTTGAGTAAATAATAAAATTGGAGACAAGGTGCAGACTTTGATAAGCAAGTAATATCGGTATCTTTATTCAGCTTTACCCTCCACACTGTATGTATAAATGAATGTTTGGAACAATTGTAGCTAGCTTACTTTTAATTTGTTTGGTTTTTAGTTTTTTAAAACCAACAGATTAAAATCTGTTTATTATCTTAGCTCTACTACCACTACATCTGTGGTATATATGGGGGGGGGGGGGGGGGGGGGGGGGTCCTGACCCCCTCTTCAGTTTCTGAAAAATATATCACACCATAATTCCCCTCTTGAAATCGGAATTTCGACTACCTGAATCATAGTTCTAAACTGTTCTGTTCTGACAAAGTTTTTTTGCACAACTTGGTCATCAAACAGTCGATCAGCTACATGTACATGTATATATGCATTCAACTCTCCATTCCCCAGGGCTAATATGGAGCAGGAATTATCTGTTTCAATCTGCATCAAACATAGAAACATTGCTTTACTCACTGTGAGTAGTTTAAATTGACACAGCTTAGCTTTTTTTTCTCTCTCTCTCTATTTCTATAGGTATCCTGTGCCAGGCAAAGCCAAGACAAGACTCATCCCACTTCTGGGTGATGCTGGGGCAGCACTAGCTCAGAGGTTCATGGTTAGTTTGGAATGGTACAACTGGCACCATGCCAAATGCTAATAAACTTGGAACCGACCAGTAATTTTTTTTTTTCAATTTGTACAGTTACTGGTCAGCCATAAACCTGTAGGTTTCTGTTGTCTACTAGAATTTAATTTCTTTATTGACAGCTGCCAGGAGACTTTGTAACTAAATAGTGTGAATTTTGAAGAAAATAAAGTTTTTAATTTGTGAGATGTTTGAAATTTGTGTATAATTACCTTATTCATTAATTTTATTTATTTATTTATTTATTTATTTATTTATTTATTTATTTATTTTCAGACAGAGCATATTCTAGATGTTGTCCATAGGTTCCAGTGTCAGCGCCAGTCAGTCAGGGTGGAAATACAATACTATGGTGGCACAGATAGTCAGATGAGGTACTGGATGGACAGAAGAGTGGAGAAAAATTTGTCATGGAAACCACAAAGAGGAGAAACCCTGGGGGACAAGATAAAGAATGCTTTTGAAGATCACTTTGCTCAAGGAGAGGAGAGAGTGCTAATAGTAGGTATGCCAAACTTCATGGAACAAACTGATACTAAGTTCTTTGTTGAAATATACAGAAACCTGAAAAATGTTGGAGATTCTGAACAAATTTAAAACACAGCAATTAAAGTAATACAGCAAACATAATAATTTTTTTGAGAATTTCATCAATTTTCCCTAAAGCATTATTCTACATGTACCATAACTAACACATTTTCCAGAACAAGAATCCATAAAACCCTCTCTGAGTTTTCATTTTAAAACTGAATTGATAAGATAGGATGAATATTTGTATTCTAGGTAGTGATATTCCAGGAATCAGTGTAGAAATCTTGGAGGAAGCTCTGGACATGCTGCGGTCAGAGGCTAGTCAGATGGTCTTAGGAAAGGCCCTGGATGGGGGATACTACTTAGTTGGACTGCAAAGAAAGACCAGGGGAAGGCTGGGTAGGGATGCACTATAATTCTTAACTACATATTATTGGTAAATTACCAGGACTTGCACTTGAAAATAAAGACTGAATCAAAACTTTAAAGAGCTTTTTAAAAGCTAGAAAAGCACTCCGAGAGCGCAGACCTCCGCCAAGGCAGCAAATTTTGATTATTATTGATTGATTATTGATCCAGATCACCACCAAAAACTAATCATCTGTTCCTTGGCCCACTTCTGACAATTCCTGAAAATTTCATCAAAATCAGTCCATAACTTAGTTTTTTTGATTATTGATTATTGATTGATTATTGATCCAGATCACCACCAAAACTAATTATCTCTTCGATCCTTGGCCCACTTCTGACAGTTCCTGAAAATTTCATCAAAATCGGTCCATAACTTTTTTGAGTTATGTTGATGACTGGCGGACAAACAGACAAACAAACAGGGGTGAAAACATAACCTCCTTGGCGGAGGTAATTAATATTGTGTTTGAATACTTGCTCTTCATATATAATTTCATTAATTGGGTCTGCAGGACAAGAAAAAATGACAAGAATCATAGATTTTTCCAAATTATACCATTAATATTGGATTTTATTTATTTTTTTTTTGTATTTACATTGTTCATAACACCAGCTTATATTCTTGATTGTTTTGACAGATGAATTGTTTGCTGGTATGGACTGGGGCACAGACAAAGTGTTTCGCCAGCAGTGTCAGGCAGCAGACAGGGCAGGGATAACAACCAACGTCCTGACTGCACAACTACAAGATGTGGTACTGTATGTGCTTACAGAATATGCTTTGCATAATCAAATGTCAAACTGAAAATTTATAAAAAAATCTGAAGAAATCTTTGAAGAAAAAATATAATTATGTAAGTTTCAAGTTATGTATACCAGTATATTTATTTATTGATGCCAGAGGAGGGGTGTAGAAGGATCGATAACATGTATATGTACTGGCCAAAGCTTCTGAATAAGTACCAAATCCTGGTCATTTCTTCCCAGCTTGTGACCCAGCAGCCTATTTTATATTGACCTTGGCAGCCTCCAACAGGCCTGGTGGTACTGTAAATGATTCATCTCCCGAGTACTACATTCATTCAAAATGATTATACTCCTGCATATACTGTAATTACTTGATCTTTTTTTTTTTTTTAATTAAAAGGCAGGCTGCCCTATAGTTGTATTCTTTGCAGAAATATAGCACCACATATGCTATACAGAAATATAATTTTGTGATTAAAAAAATTATGCATTTGAAAGTTTGATAATTTTTGCCTATTAAAAAGAGCGAGTCATTACCATATATTTTTGGAAAAAGACATCAAAATATTGGACAGGTGTGTTAATACAAAAAAATGTAATTCTAATTTTAGCTGTTGTTGTGTCTCAGAAACTGTAATTGTAACTGAGTACTGCATCTGTGGTGACTTTACTCACAGGATTTGCCAGAAGATATCAAAGAGTTTGAGAAGGTTATTGGTGTATCCAGTGACTCACTAAGAACACCCAAACTCTCAGTGGTTATTCCTACACTGAATGAGGCACGGACTATTGGATCTTGCATACAGAGATTGTTAGAGGTAAAAAAACTTGCCTGTTATCACAATATAACATGCCCATAGCCAGTAATTTCAAAAGGGGGGTTCTTTTTCTGAAAAAGTGGACCTTTTCCCATAAAAACTTGCTGGCAGCGTGAGCCAGTTACTATAAGTTACTATAAGTAACTGGCTCGCGCTGCCAGTAATTACGCCGCAGGATATTCAGGGCACAGACCGTGATCATAAGATAGCGCGAATAGAAAATAGAATTTAGAAAATAGACATTGCATGTGAACGAAGCCTTATTGACACATATTTGCTCTCACTTAGACAACTCACACTCTATAATAGTACCAGGAAATGTATAAATCTAACAGTGGTGTACCATCCCCCTGCCCCTCATTGTTTCAGCCCCTCCCCACAGAGACTTAGTGCAACATTTTTCAGCTGAGCTAGCAAATGATATCCTTGGGATCAAAAAAGATTACTTGCTAATTTAAAGAGCGGTATATTTGCAGACGCATATAAAAATGGATAAGAATATTGTACATGCAGCAGTTTGTGTATGCATCAAAGCAGGTTGACTTTGATTTATTTTCATGAATAATTGAAACTTGTTGGCTGATTTGAATTGATAATACACTGTCCTCTATTTTGGATCATGTTACAGCAATGCTCGGATACTAACATGCTTGGCGAGATAATAATTGCAGACGGTGGGAGCAAAGATGACACACTGACATTAATAGAGCAACTGCAAGATGGGACAAATGTTCCAATAATTGCTATCAACTGTGACAAAGGTAATTGGTGAAATATTTTTAAGCATTGTTCATTTATCATTTATAACAAATTTCTTATTGCACTGGAAATCAGTAGCTCTGTATAGTACCAGGAGACATCTCTTTAGGAAGCAAACTGAAATGCAAGGGTGGTGAGTTATGTTCCTCTATGAAATAAAATTTATATGGCATGTTTAATGATTTCATAATTGATCATTTCAGGTAGTATGTTTAAGAATTTTGTTTTCATTTTCATATTGTACACAGCGCTAAGACTAATATGGAGTGCAGGTTTTAAAGCAGTCTTTATTATATATATTATTTATATTTTAAAGCAGTCTTTATTATTTTTTTTACTTACTCCCTGGATTTACCTTTGTATTATTTATTTATTTATTTATGCTAATGTGCAGATAAAAAGCAAAACATCATCAAATTGTTACACAACAACTTCATTAAATTTTTCTGCAGCATGTACACAGAGTGCCTCATTCCAGGTCGAGGGGTGCAGCTAAATGCAGGAGCCAAGGCTGCGACAGGCGACATCGTACTGTTCCTCCATGCAGACACCAAACTCCCAGATGACTTTCATGTTTCGATCCTTTCCTGTCTGAACACACCTGGTAATGTGGCTGGGGCTTTCCCATTTGATGTCTACTTTTCTGACGGGTATGGAAATGTGAGATATGATAATTACTGAGAGCAAGAAAAGAACAATGTGTCTGGCCTAGCAATCACATCAGTTGTGGATAATTTTTATGACACTGTACAAATTACAGCATGTGACATCTTATTGTGCAATGTATAGGAGTCTGATATTTAAATAATTCCATACAAACATAAAAATGCATATTTTTCAAATGTCTCACTTTTTGTGATATTTTACTTTTTCTTGACAATTTTTTTTCACACACTCACAGCACTATTTTTTGACACGAAGCCAACTAACTTTTCAAAACTTTTGTATCAACATCTTCAAGTATTGCTAAAAAAACATTTTTGTTATTTCTTGCTGTTTGAATTTCTTTAGTTACCTGTAATAAAGCGTCATAAAGTGGACTTTAAAAGATGGAAAGATGCCCTGTTAAGACAAATCTCTTGAAGACAGGTCTAATTTAAATCTAAAACTTGCCAAAAATTTGATTTATGTACACAAGTTTTCATGAATGCTGAAACATAAGTAAACTTATCAGAAAATGTGACAAAAATAAGCCAATTTTTTTAATGAATTATTTCCAGCTTTGAGCCCTCTTTCCTTTTTGGTATGCAGATGGATATTGTAAAATGGGGTGCTAGGCAGAGAAACATAAAAATGGGTGAGGTATTTCTTCCTTTCTTTTCAGAAATGGATAATTTCATTGTGGAATAGTTTAAGCAGTATTGCCTGTGCCAGTTTTGGTTTGTGCCATGCAAGTTAAACTGAGACAGTGCACCTAGGAAACCAAAAAATTTTGGCATTTTTTCCTTAAAAAAGGAAAACAGATCTTTTAAACAATGGAAAAAGAATATCATCCTAAATTACTAAATAAAAGTCATCTAAACTTGAAAAATATTCAGAAAATCATCTGTCTTGGATTAAACTGTAACAGTATTAATTTTTTTATCACAATATAATGAGAACCCCTTTTAAATGAGGTTCTGCTTCATATTATGATCTGTCTTGCAGAACTACCGTATGGAGACCAGGGAATTTTCTTAAGAAGACAAATTCTTGAGAAGATTGGTGGGGTACCTGAAACCCTTTTGTTTGAGGACTTTATCTTGGTAGGTGGAATAATATCATGGCATTTGTAGTTATATGATATGCATTCAATGAGTCAGGAAAAGAAGAGAAACTGATTGAAATTAATTACATTTTTGGGTATTTTTTAATTTCTTGCTTCCAAGTTTTTTTTACAGATATTTCAGATTTGCAGTGTCATGAAATATGAATCATCTGTTAAACCTAAATTACATATGCCACGATTGCCATAAGATCAAATCATATACAATTTATACGTGATAATTGCAGTTGCTGCACACCTTCCATGCAGCTTCCTTGAGGCCAAATATGCTGTTGGTGCAGATCTCTACAATTTTTAGCACCCATGTGGTCAGAATGAGAAAATGCTCAACTTCAAATTTGTGCAAGTGAATTACACTGTTTTAAACTTCTTTAATATTGTTATGCCTGCTAAAACAACCAAAAGTGGGAGGAAAAGAGACCAACAACAGGTTTGAACATTATAGTGATGTGTCATGCCACCTGCAATAATGCTATGATGTGCAGGCTTACAATTTTCAAAATTTGTCAAAATTTTTAGCTTGACAATATCTTTTGAGGCTATGGAGGCTGTAAATCCATACAAATTTTGCATGGCTGCCTCTGCTCAGACACCACACAAAAATGGATTTAGTATAGGAGCGTCATGTGGACATCGCATGGCAAATTTAACCTAGTCTTTATGCTTGAAAGTGAAACTGGCCAAATCTGAAACAAAAGGATAAAGATTTTAAAACATTTATTAAATGAAAAAGAAATGATGTTTAAAAGACCAAGAGGTACTTTTTTGTTTTTATTTTGTCATTCTTTTGCATTTTGGTTTAAAAGCTGTGCTGCAATTTTCTGATATTGTTTGAGGTTCTTAATTTATTCGCATATACCCAGTACAATATATTTACCTTTGCTAATAGTTGAGATCTCCCACCCTCCATATCCCTGTTATCGACAGATTTATAAATAATCTCACATTGCCATGCTTCATTTTTAAGGTCACCTCAATTCTGCCATTAAGCAGACAATACAAAAACCAACCCATGAGTAGAGGAATACTAGTAACCCTTGCTTTGGTGGTGTGCCCCCCCCCCCCCCCCCCCCCCCCCCAGCACATGCACATAAAACACACATGCGTGTGTTCACAAACACATCTTTCACACACACACACCTTTTATGGTCTTCTACTGTTAGTATTTTCACTAGTGAATAAAGGAATAAAGAATCATCTTACTGTGATTTATCGGTTGCAGTATTTACACTGACAATTCCCTGTGGTTGGCATCACACAGGTGGGCTCCACATGTTGGCTGGGGCAGCCAAAGCAGTAATTTCCTGCCACACAATCTGCATTAGTTTGACATTCAAGTTCAATAGACTCTGAAAAGAGAGGAGCTAGTATTAGGCTTCATTCACATGCAATGTCTATTTTCTATATTCTATTTTCTATTCGCGGTATGTCTTATGATCACGGTCTGTGCCCTGAATATCCCGCGGCGTAATTACTGGCAGCGCGAGCCAGTTACTATAAGTTACTATAAGTAACTGGCTCGCGCTGCCAGTAATTACGCGAGTGCGCACAACAGTTAATTACCCCTTACAGCTTTTAGTAGGCGGGACAGACGCTTAAGCCGGGTAAGCTGACATTAGTCTAGTGAGACTGCCCACAGGGATAGATTGATCTAAAATCTGTGGGAAAGGGGTCTTAGGTTATGTTCACAGTGAAACTATCACACTAAGTACTCAGTAGTTCAAACTAATGCCATGAAGTCAATCAAATTAAAAGATGAACAGGCCTCCTCCTGGCATTGAGTAGAGTACAGAAAAGTGATGATTAAGCGATTATGTTGGAAACAAGTAGATGTATGTTTATTTGTTAATCTGATTACATTCAGCTAGAGTTGACACAAAGTACGAACTACTTACCTGTTGTATGAAAGTTTCATTGTGAACTTTCTTTAAGGTGTTGGCAGAGCTGAATACTGGCTAAAAATGCAATGCAAATTTCAAACATTTGATAGAAAAATTGAATTCAGCGTTACAAAGAATTTAGAATGACTGTACAACTAACCTTGAACAACAAACAACAAGAGGAATGTTGCAACAAGCCAAAACCTCATCTTGATGTCCACACTGTTGGTACTGTACGTAGTAGTTGACTTAAAACTTCTGCTAGCGGAGATAGTTCCCTATTGGGCGGAAAGAGTATTTATACTAGTACTCTGCTGTCTTCTTGGTCACATGATTTGACAACATACAATCACTCTATGTTAGGGAAGTACTATAGCTGATGGACCAATGAAAATGAAATATTTAATTTTGAATCGGTCAAATTGACAGGCACCATTTAGCCAGGCCATTTTACAGGTTTTTATGCTTTGGGGAACATTAAACTGTCCTATTTTGACTTCTTTTTATTTTTAGAAGAATGGCTGGAATTTTAAAAGATGTGATGTGTGATCTAAAAAATAAGACAGGTGAATCTCTCTAAGAGGCTCTAATCTGGAATTAACAAGTTCAAAAATATGACCATTGATTGACTTGGCTTCGCATGTGATGAGTGATAATTAATAATTAAGACCCACTTAACACTGTGCCCCTATCTTATGTAAGCCCTTTTTCCTTTCAAAAAAGATTCACCAACATTTTCATTCACACTGTTTGTAAATTAGTGTTCTGTAGATCTTTTTTGTTGATTGAAAAGGCTGATAAGAATGGAAGATAAAAAGCTTTGGCGGCTAATTGCACCTGCATTTTAGTAGTTGTTGTGAAAGTTTGCTGAAAAAGGAAAAAAGATCAATGATTAATGATTATGTATTTTCAAGTGAATGTGCTCACCCTGGTTTTCATAGTCTGCAGGAGACTGTTACATGTCATCTCCATAAGTATATCCCGATTATGGGGCAAGTCATGGACAGGACTCTTATTCACATTAATAAACCTCACACAAATCTACCTTATACAACCAAATGGTAATATATATAATGACAGTTAATTGTTAAGAAAATGGATTTCTAGTAATTATCATGTGTTTTGAATTGCACTTCGAATTCTCTTCATGTCCAAATAACAATAATAATAATTATCATTGTGTTAATGGGGTACATTTATCACTAAATTGGATAAAAGAGATGTCTTATTTCAGGTGGAGAAGTTAAAACAGATTGGCCATGTAGCTATAACTGACAGTGAGCCAGCTCGTACCTCAGCCAGAAGATGGGAGGAAAATGGCGTGATTAAGGTACGTGTGGAACAAATAGAGAGAGAATGGATATAGCCCATGCAGAAAAAAATTAGAAAGAAATATTGCACATGTTTAAAATGATATCATAGCCTAAAGATATTTGGAATTCTTTACCTCTTTCATTTGAATCCTTTTCAATTTACTCTGGGTGTTTTCATTCTAAGTGTTAAGTGAGATAGATAATTAGGCCAGACAAAATTGGTATGTTGGTTAATAAGTGGTGACTCTCTGTAAACAGGGTTAGTAGACAAAATTAATTTTTTTTAAACTTAAATTATATAACTATAATGAGTATTGCAGCTAAATTTCAAGATCAGTAAAAAAAAAGAGTGAGAGTGAGAGGAGTATAAGAAACTTACATATTTATTTTTCACATGGTGTTTTGTGTTCATTTCAGACAACAGGCAGCAACTACCTCTTTGTAGTTGGTTACAGACTCGGCATTCATCCAGACACCCTGGCAGCATGGTATTATGGGAAGTTTAAACCTGTTACACAACCACAGCAAACTTGATCACTGATATAATATATGAAAGAATATATACTTGATGGCGGGCAATAAATGTTTTCTGATATTGTCTTACCAAGACCAAAAGGGACACTTTGACCCCATTTCCAGAAATTAGATCGATCTACTTTAGATTGACCTAACTCCCTGGGGGTTCACGCTAAATAGCTGTCAGCCGAGCGGACACGAAAGATAATTACCCCCTTACAGCTTGTAGTAGGCGGGATGGACATTTAAGCCGGATTATCTGACAGTAATCTAGTGAGACTCCCCGTGGGGATAGATCGATCTAAAAGCTCTGGGAATACAGCCTTTGACTGCGTTCCCATCACCTTATTGTACTAGCTGGATTGATCTATCTCAGCAGGGATTTTTGCTAGTGCACAGTCATGTAACCAGCTTAATTAACTGTTTGGCATGCCCCCTTGCAAAGCAACATGAACTACGTTATGGACCACAAAGTTTTCCCGATTTTATCCAAGTACTATAAGTTACGAGTTGTTGTGCCAGATGTTTAAGCCACTTAAACTGAACTTAATTTAGCAAGAATTCTGAGTTAGAGCGATGCAGCTAGTATGACAGGGTTATTGGAACGGTCCCTTTGTGGGATTTGAAACAGAAAGATATTGCTTCAACTCCTCTGCCATCCTAAAAATGGGAGAATATAACCTTGAATACCAGCTGACAGATTTTTAACCAGGCCAGCAGTCTTCCATTGTGTCTTTTGCTCTACCATGTATATTCTTTTTCAAGTTTCAGGCCTGGTGCAGGCATAGATGATCATGGTCTTCCAGTTTACTCTGTTTTCAGTCAATTAAATGAGCTTTATTGTTGTTGGACAGTGGTTGATTTGTTGCAAAGGCATTAAGGCTGTCAATATATATATACATGTATATACAACATTAAATTGCAAATGCTTTAACATTAAGGGCCATATTCTAGAAATTTAAAAATAACATTTTTTTGTCTGTGAATTGTCTTCCAGGTGCCAAAAAAGTCTTAGTTGGTTTCTACATTGTGGTCCTATGCTTTTGTAGGTTGATTTTCTATCCAGACTAATAAACAAGGGATTGTGGAATACGATATAGTGATTGTGAATCTTGTTACCCTTCTTTCTCTAATTGTTCTTATTAATATTATGGAATGTTTCCCTTTTGTGACTGAAAATCCGATGTAATTATCAACTAGAGAGAGGCTGTTTCAGATTATTTTGCAATAGACTACAAAAGCTTTAATGTGGCATTGCTTATTTAGGCTATCAATATTGTATTGAATACCACATGATGTTTTTAATAATGTTCCATAATAATGCCTAAAATCAGTCTGAAAAGTACCTGTTTTTTACAGGTACCTGTATATTGAGATACATGTAATCAGTGCCAAACACATAACTGTTATGAAATATGTATTATAAATTAAGTCTGTAGTACATTTGTATTAAGTAAAATTTGTTGATTTATAGTAGATATATATTTTTTTATTTTAATTTTAAATTTGGTGCTAATTTTTTTCTTTCTAATTTATACTGCTGTGCTTTCATAAAGACTACACTATGTGCACTAGTGTTCATGTACAGAAGGAGAAACTGGAATAAATACACGTTGAAACAGTAATTAGGTACATTGATGAATGTGTACACTGTGTACATTTTACTGACTATATTCTAAAATGCACATGCCGGATTTCAAACCATTATTACAGTATAGACCTTGCATAGAATGGCCTCATATAAACTGAATTTAATTGTATTAGTTACATTCAGAATCTGGAAGCCCTGGCTCTAGTAAGAATCAGTAAACCATGTGACAGCCTTCATATATAACAGTGAACAAAAACGACCATGCAATCCCATTTAAATTAGTTCTTTATAATATGCAGTGTGTGCGTGTACTGTATATCTCTGTGTATGTTGATAATACAGAGAGTTTCTCATAAGTTTTTAAAAAATGTACACAAAAAATTCATAGGCATTGGTAGTAGTTATGTGTCATCTAGGTTGATAAGTTGGTGAAGAAAGGGGACTGTCACAAAAATTTTGTGTACCCTGTACACCCAATGTCGCCACCAAGGACCCTTCTTGCCATTGGCCCCGAGGTGCATCCAGCTGCACAATTCTGGAGCTAAAATTTAACTTTTTTTTTTTTAATAAAGACAAACATATTGTGTTTTGTGCATATTTTTTATTATTTCTGTGAGTAAAATCAGAACAAAAAAAAGGGGGGAAATATAATCTACAAGTATATTATGAAATAATTTGGGATGTACATTCCCAATATGTGTGATTGCACATTACAGTATAGAAACTTCTCTTCAATAAACATTGCTGAAGACCTTGAAGTATTCTATTCTGCATGTATACAAATAAAACACTTTTAAAATTTTACTTTCAAAAGTGTAGGAACTGATTGTGACTTACAATGAGTTTGGAAATAATGATGAAATTACACTTATGTTCAGTCTCACATAATAAAAACTTGAGCATAAATGTGATGAAATGAAAATAGTTTATGTTTATGATAAAAGATGTCAGCACCCACAAGTGAACCGTGAAATTTTTTTCTGCAAAATAGGCAAGGACAACATGTTGTCCAAACTCCTTTAACTGAAAAGTAATTGCCTACCCCCACCACCCTTCCCAGTAGAATAACTCACGCTTCCAGTTTGTGAGTCATGTACTAAATGTTTTTCTGTACCACATGACCTAGCCATACTATGCTCAGACACCCACTCACACACTTTAACCACTCCACGCTTACACAATCAATGACACATTAACAGTGAAATAAATAAATCCAGAAATATCATGTTTTGTTTTGTTTTGGACTACTTGATTTGTTTGTGCTGTTATAATCTCTCAATATTCATCTTGGAGGTGATGCCTTCAGTCCTGCTTCAAAAATAGCTATGAGAAGGACAACTATGTAACATCCAATGATGAGATTTTTTTTTCCTTTTAGAAAATCATTTAGTCTTTAATTTGAATAAATTTGCATCCTGGACTTTTCAAAAAATGTCTTCCTGGTTTAATGGCATGAAAGATGCTGCGTTCAATAAGAGTACATCTTTGTCTTGTTAATGTCTTTGTCTTGGCATTCTCTGGTTCTGTTATAGTAGTAAAAGTAGCCATCCTCTTTCCTTTTTAGCTTCTTCACAAAACCACTGTCTGGCCACCTTTCACACTGAAAAGAACAATAATAACAAAAATAATAAATTTTATATAATGTGGCACATTCAACACAATAGACTTTAAGTGTAATAATAATTAATATCTTAATAACTAATTCTTAAATAAGACATTCCATTGAAATCTCAGTTATAAAAGGGAAAGAGTAGTAATGATCAATTGAAATGATTTGCTAATCAACAATCGAGCTACCATTCTAATATCTGTATTAATGTCACAACTTATAACATATAATGCACCAGCAAGAAATGTTTTGATGTTTTAGTGTGTGATGTTGGAATGATTAATATGTGGTCAATACATTGATATTGATTTTTTCACCTGTTCCTCCAGATGCATTATCCAGAACCTAGGTTCTTCTTTCATTTCATGTTTTATAATAATCACATACTTTTTAAAAATCATTTTTGTAATCTCTTGTAATAGATAAATTTCTTTAAATTTTCAAAAATCAATAATTCAAGAAAAGTATGTTTGACATTTCCACTCTCATTTAGCAGATGTATGCCAGTGCTTTAGTCATTAAAGCTAAATGTTGTTTTTAAGCAAATGGTACTTTCGTGACAGACTAATCAATCATATCCCAGTTAAAATCTATGCTAGCGATGAGTTCAGCTGTTTGAGATTACATGGCTCAATACAGATCAAAATACCAAAGTTTATGGAATCAATTGTGAAAATGATTTTATTGATACCCTGTGTTTTGTCAAAACTATATTCTGTTTGATGTATGCATAAAATCCTTTGATCATAGCTTATATTAGTGCACAATTGTTTATGTCTTGGAATAAGCCACAGGAACAAAAACATACTTTTAATATATATACAATCCCCGTATTACGTACATGATTTATAACCAGCTTCTGGTTCTGCCACCAAAATTTTTCACAATCTTTCAAAACACAGCTATAGATATATCATATGTTTATACTTACATCTTCTACATTATGTATAGCCTTATATTCTGTTACATCTCTGTATCCAGCCAGCTGGAATCTGTAGGCATTCTCCACCTCCTCAGACCAATGTTTAGGGCGGACCATGGATTTGGGCTTCAGAATCTCTGCAGAACTCATGTTGATATTTTAGCTGCTAAAATGAAAAGGGTATATTATTGTTTTTTTTTTTTTTTAATATTTGAAACACCCCCCTCCTCCCCCGAGTTTATTTTCATTTGGAAAATAAACTCATTCTTTATTGATTTTATTTTCTGAAAAAATGTTACTGTCAAAATGCATGGCATAATTGAACTTATATTGATTATAAGCAACTTACGCTTACTAATGTGCAATACACACAATTTTTAAGTTTTATAAAAATGATGTTGCAAATGCAACGGCATTAAAATTAAGTGTCAAGTGAAGTGGGCTTTTAAATATGTGCCCTGAATTAAAAAAATGAACAAAAACATTGTAACTGCATTTATCCCGTCTATTTGGACCACTAATATTCAGGTTTAGTTTTGAAACTTACCTTTTCCTTTGGTAAATGAAGCACGTCTGTGTGATTCTCAAAATCAATGATATTTGACGCGAGTTTTAAAATTGTTCCTTTTTATTGTTGTTGCTTTGCAGCCTTGGCGATGAGTAAACAATAGACACGGAGCAAATGACAGGTACAAACCCGATTCGCCAATAGACCATGAGTCAGTGCAGGGCTTTGCATGGTTCTGTTGTCGAATAAACAAGCAAAATATAACCAATTAACCGTATTATGACTGTAATTTTCTTTAAAAGCCAATAAAACTATTTGAAATAGTTCCCCTCAAGTTTTCAAATCGGTTTGTCTTGCAGCGCCATCTACTAGCATGGCCTAGTTTCACGGTACACCGTGGACAGGAAGTGAAGCCCCTTACTTGACCTCTTTTTTCCTGTGCACATTAGCAAGGTACAACAAAACGAAAATTCTGAGATTTTTTTGCCTTATATATACTCACTGAATGGACAGATTTACGCAAACATATATTTATTGTAGACATCTGTATATATGTATATAATGTAAACCCCAATTTGTCCAATATTTGTTTGAAATACGGATATTTGGCCAAGTACAGCAGAAGTACTTTAGGATTGAATTTACACAGAAACAAGTGGATGTCAAAATTGTTGTCAGTCCATATAATCGACAAGAAAAAAATCTAGTAACGCCTTGAATATAACAGAATAAAATACCATTGATTAAACGTGTAGGGTATAGGGCTTAGAATCCATTGATGAACACAGTCTGTGTGACCTAGACAAACCTGCTTTCATAGAAGTGATAACAGTAATGTCTGTGTGGGGAGGAGGGTTGATGAGAAGGCAATTTCTCTCACGTTTATTTGCCTGTGCTTTACTTCAATGTTATAATTTATAATATAATTCCAGATGCCAGGTGTAAGCGTCAAGGACGTGGATCAGCATAAATTTACAAAAGCCTTGGGCGCCTTCCTGAAGAAGTAAGTGAATGAATTTGAGGAATTGGTTAGAATAAATAATATACAGCGTTTGACACTCGCACTCGCCAGCTCGCCAATGCGAGTTAAAATTAAATCTGGCGAGTGAAAATGATGGTGCAAGTCGCCATTTTGGCGATTTATGTCAACTTACTGTATCAAGTTTATCGGCAAAATTTAGACTCAATTTAAGTCCGACTCGTATGCCAAAAATTACAGGGAAGTTCATGGGATTACCCTTACTGCTAACCTCGTTTTCACTCTCATAATCGTGATTGCTTGAAAGTGGGGAATTCCGTAATGACGTATTCACAGTCTCGCTGTCGTTTTTGAAAGCATCTAGCCTTCGTTTGCGCGCCGGATTTTGACGAAGTATAGGAAATGCTGTCTGTTTCGTTTCACTTGCGTCTTGCGATTTTGCGCAGTTGACGCTTCCGGGAGAAAACGTGATGCACGTGGATCATCAAGCTGCATGGAAAAGTTTTTAAAAATTTCAAAACGCCAAGTAGAAGAGACTGAGAGTGAGAGCAGAATCGGCTTCAACTTCAAGTGGTAAGTAAACAAAATCAAAGCAGAAACGAACTAATAGTCTGAGCTCTTTGACCCAACGCATGTTTTTGACGTTTTCTGATTTTTTTTCCTGAGCGGAACAAAAAAAGAAAAAAGGGGGGGAGGGGGTTAAATGCGTGCGACGTGCAACGTGTGTAGGGTAAGAGAAATTGAATTACATAGCGCACGCTATTACAGTACAGTGCAATACTATACAAATAATACAAAATAATGAATTTTATTTCAACTCGGATACAATTGAATCTTTTAACAATCTCGTTAGGTTTTCAGCAGTTCACCGACTGCATCTCCGTCAGTGCGACTTACGGAGTTCACCCTGAATATCACAAGTTCTCTAATAATGATAGTGCTTAATTTAACCTCATTTTAATATTTATTTTGAAACGAGTATTTCTTTATATATATTTATTAAGACCCCATATCTGAACGGTCTACTTGTTTGTCCCAATTGTTGATTTTAACGTTGTTAAATGTTTAGCTCTTTTTCACATGTACCAGTAATTGATTATGTCTGACTCAGTGATTGTGTTGGCAGTCTTTAATAAACTTGACACTTAAAAATTGCAGGTACCAAACCAAAAACACCAAGAATTGAAAAAAGGGATGCAGTGACAGTGATGAGGGGTTTGATGACAGTTATAGTGATTCAGATGAAGACAATGAAATGACTGAGAAGGATGTGGAGCAGTTTTTAAGACAAAATTGATCTTTATACTGACTTTTATCTCTTCATCGGTATCAGGACAATTTCACCCCGGCCGATTCCCCCCAAAGAATATATATTTATGTACAAATATATAGTAAAGAGCATGAAGCTTAAATCCTTGCATCTATTGTATGAATATTTCTTGGTGTGATGATGCAACTTAAAGATACAAAATATAAATTTCATTAAACAAATTATGTTCACGGAGTACAAGTTCAGAAAATTTTAGAAATATAAGTACAGAAAATTTTATTAAAAATCTAATCAAAGTATCTCTAGGTAAAGTGGGGTAAATAAATATGCATATAGTTTATGTTTAATTTAGATTAGAATGTGCGAAATCTGTAGACTAAAGAATAAACACAGTTCTAGGTTTAAAAAAGGTTTTAAATTTTTTTTCTTTATTTGCTTATGATAACATCTCCATCATGAGTCATTACCACATGGCCTGCACTTTGAATTTTTGGCCAGTAACTTCGTAATAAAGCTGGCCAAAGTCTGGCTTGTGCATTTTCGGTTTGGCCAGTAACTTTCAGAGCACACTGGCCAAATTGGCCTGTACTATTTCAAACGAAGGTCAAACACTGATATAGAATACAAAAGACACATTTTGATGAAAAAATTAACATTGCCAATTATAATTTAGTTAAATTATTCTTTCTATGAACTGTACAAATTGTAGTTTGAATGTGAATTCGGTATTCACATAGTTGATGTTGTGGTGATATGGTGTTTAAAGAAACTGACAAACACATTGACAGACTATGCTGTTTATTCTGTCCCTGCTAACTCGAGTTAGGGTGTACATGTATGTCAGTCTGTGCCAAAAACTTTTTAGACTACTAGTCCTTCGGGCTAGCAGACTCTCAAACTTTACTAGCCCGAACCAAAAAACACTAGCCCAATTTAAATAATCATTTAAAAAGTTTAAGCAGATGTTGTAAAGAGTTGTGGTACCATACTGTACTTCATTATAAACCTTATTATAGAAGTAGAGCAAGTGAATTTATGTAACTGCCAGGGTCTTATTGTTTTTAAAAGGCAATAAGCAAAGGAAAATGTATTTACTCATGGATATTAAAATTATAAATAAAAAATATGAAGAAAAAAGGAAATAGAATACTCCACCCCTCAGTCTGCTAAGTGGTCCTAACCTAAATGTTCTATGAGATAACACTTGCTTCGGAGACGGTGTTGTTTTGACAAAACCTGTCGCTAGTACTAAGGAATGCCGGTCTGATCCAGTTTCTTGATTGACAGCAATTTGTAGTCATGACAACAAACTGGTCAAATAAAAAGATGCCGACACGCTGATCAGACAGACTGCTGCTATAAATAACTACAGTGAAGTTATTTATAGCAACTAATCAATATTCAGTAGTTAGAGCTAGGTGTGAGATTTTTCAACTGAGAGGCATATCATACTATCTAGAAACTTCAAATTAGAGGCAGGGACAAAGAAGACTGGCAACTTATATTTTTGAAATCTTACTGAGTGTTAAAATAGGTTCAAAATTACAACTAGCCCGTTCGGGCTAGTGCTTTATAAAATTTTAACTTTTTTACTAGCCCGGTGCCACTTTAGGTGGGCAATTGCCTCGGGCTAGTGCTTAACGTCGCAGACTGGTATGTTAAACAACATCATTGCTATCACAGCGTGTTATCATGGATAATGTGTTGGCACTCTGGGTACGTTTGACACATGCAGTGGGACACAAATTTGAGTAGGTCTGCAAGTTTGAAAAGTGTTGTTTGTGTGTCAGTCCTAATAAAATTCACATTCAAATGGATAGAATAAAGTGAAAACAGTTTCATTGGATCTTAGTTTTGATAGTCAGAAAGGTTCCATTTATGATAGATCCTGAAATTTGATTTACCTGTTGACTGTTTCATCTGTTCACTCTGACGGACTTGGTCACAACTGAATTACCTGTTCAGATGAAGGTGAACAGGTAATTATCTCAGTCTTGATAATGACTTGTTAGTCCCTCTCGCCCCCTCCCCCCAGGGTGGGTTTGAGAATGTCATCATACACATGGTACAGTCAACAGGTAAATCAAATTTCAGGATCTATCATAAATGAAACCTTTCTGACTATGATAGAATAATGGTCATGAAGCTTCGTTGGTTATGTGACATTAAAAAAGTACTGGCCTAATAGAATCAGAATAGTTCAAATGAAACCCGTGGTAATCTAATGCTGTAACAGTGTGCTAGCATTTCTTTCTTTTACTTTGTAGGTCAGGCAAGTTGAAGGTACCTGAGTGGACAGACCTGGTCAAACTTGCTCGTTTCAATGAACTGAGCCCATATGATGATGACTGGTTCTACATTAGATGTGGTCAGTACACTCACTCACTCACTCTCTCTCTCTCTCTCTCTCTCTCTCTCTCTCTCTCAGCAAAAGAATATAAAAGAATGCATACTTCAAAAGATGTAAAGTTATAAAACAGATTTTTAAATTCATTTCCAGTTACTCACATGAACCACTTCTACTAGTTTATTATAACACTAAAATAAAGTTGACATGCCATGTTATAAGCCAAATCAATTTCTCGTTCAGCAAAAAAAGTAGCTTCAAAACTGCACCTTCTTCAAATTTTTAGTATTTATCTATCCCTCCAGTACATAAAAGCATACTAAATAAAGTAGTACTGTGCACACATTGCATACTCATCACTCCTATAGATGTATAGCTGCGCATGCAATTGCATACTTTTCAAATGAGGCTGCCGAGTTATATTTATAGCACAGAAAGAAAGTAGAAAATATCTGTTCAAGTATCATTTTTCCAAGTATATAAAACAATGTTCTTTGGTATTCCTCTCTTAATAATACTATTTGAAACTAAATGGTAGTGTTAGGTAGGGTTTTGTGGCCAAAACTTTGGTATTTACTTAAATGCATCTTTTAGCATTGTAGGCCTATAACTGTTAATAAATTTCATGGTGTTTCAGCTTCCATTGCCCGTCACTTGTACGTCAGAGCCCCAGTTGGTGTGGGAACCCTCACTAAAGTCTACGGAGGTTAGTAGTTCTGTTATTCACTTAGCCTTCGTTCACATGCAATGTCTATTTTCTAAATTCTATTTTCTATTTGCGGTATGTCTTATGATCACGGTCTGTGGCCTGAATATCCCGCGGCGTAATTACTGGCAGCGCAAGCCCGTTACTTTAAGTTACTATAAGTAACTGGCTCGCGCTGCCAGTAATTACGCGGCGGGATATTCAGGGCACAGACCGTGAGCATAAGATAGCGCAAATAGAAAATAGAAATTAGAAAATAGACATTGCATGTGAACGAAGCCTTATTCTTCAGCTTCATAATTTTGTTAAAAGAAGTTAATTGTGAAATCAAGGAACTTTCTCTAATAAAACTGTTGCTTGATTACCAAACACAATAATTGCAAACTATGACTTTGACATCCACAAGGTGCTAAGTAAGAACAACGTGTGCCATTTTGATCCATTTAATTAATATATTTACTGTAGTTGATCAGTTTCCAAGCTCCCAGCTGTTGTCGCAGCCTTTAATACATGGTTATTTATTTATGTTCTTCAGCTCGCAAGAATAATGGCACAGCCCCAAGTCACTGGTGTAGAGGCAGTGCCTCCGTAGCCAGAAAATGCCTTCAGGCGCTAGAAGGACTCAAGATTGTAGAGCAGGATCAGAATGGGTAGGTGTATAGTGAGTCATAAAGTAGTGTGAGGATCAGAATGGGTAGGTGTAAAGTCGAGTCATGAAGTAGTGTGAGGATCAGAATGGGGAGGTGCTCCATGACCAGTGGAGTTTTTGGTAGAATGGGATCAGAATAGGGACGTGCTTACTGAGCGGTGGGGTAGATATGGACTTCAATTCCCCTGTGAAAGCTGATGTTAAAATGATCGCATATTTCTAATTTCCTGGCTACTTTAATGTGGAAGATGAAGGTGTGAATTCTCAAAGATTATTTACTTATAATCGCATTGGTACAATACCAATACTGAGGTATATGTAACATTTGGGGAGTTTTCAGGGCAAAGTGGTATCAATTTGTTCTATAAACAAACTTGTATTAAGACCCTTATTAACATATTTTTAGCTTCTTGTGAGGCTCAGCTTTTCAATTTCTTCATTTATATTTTAGTGGTCGCAGGTTATCAAGCCAAGGACGCAGAGATCTGGATAGAATTGCATCACAGATCAACAGGCCTAAAAAGTAAAGCTGTTACGATGGGATAAGAAGCAAATAAATTGCCAGCAGCAAGGAGTTTGTGAAGTGAACAATTATCAGTAAAAATCTTCACAAGTGGAACAGATATGCAAGGCTGAATAGACTGTTGAGAAACGTTCGTTTGGGTATTTCATGTTACATCATGTGAAATTCTACATCAAAATGAAGTAAAATAAAATAAATTGTACTAAGGAGAAAGTAGTTGGTGTTTCAAAATGATCAAGATTGAAGTGACTGCGTGTGCTGGTGATTCAAAATCTTGGGGGGGAGGGGGGAAGGGGGATTTAGAAGTCTTTAAACTGCTTTTATGTTTTTCAAACGTCAGAGCACTTAATTCTGAGTAGTTCGCGATTGCAAAACCGTGGAGATGATATGTGGGTGTTGAGGAGCACCAGGAGGTGGTGGATTAATTTCGGTGATTTTAATTCATGACAACAATTCATAAATTAAAAATGATCAAAAAGTATGACTTGCCCTTAATTCAACAATTAGCAGTTTATATGCTTTTCAGTGAAAAAATAGTCTCAAATCCACTTTTTATTTGGTTAATGACATTGCACCCGTCTTATTACAAGAAAGACGGCTTGGTTTAGACCAACATTTACCTTGTTATGAAACTGACAACCAAAGATGTATTGATGTAGAAACCGATTCCCCGGCAAAACTTATTTTGTGATGCCAGTTTCTGTTTAAATGTCAAGACCTTGCAGTGGTAGTACCATACCTTGAGGTGCAGGAGCAAAGAAAGTGCGACAGCACTGGTTGACAATTATGAAGCAAGAACGAGAATTTTTAACACCTTTATTTGTCCTGTAAAAAAGTTTTTCCTTACCTACAAATTTCAAGAGTTATAGCGCAAATTAATACATTTTGCAACACGTTTCGTCTAATACCATTCCATAATTATTCATATTTTTTGCTGATCTTGAGTTACAGTTTAAATATTTATCAAAACATCCATACGTCATATATATTTTGCCATAATTGAATCACTACAAGACATCTAAGCCGCTCAATCTGAGTGCAATTTAGCGGGAATCCCCTCGGAGATGGACCGATCCCGCTAGATCGATCTAGGTATGGGAATAAGGTCTTTGACTTGAATGAGTTTCTTTGGCCCCAGTTTCACAAAAAAAAAATTAAGTCAGCTCCCTGGCTTAGTTGACTAGGATTTCCATGAGAGTGATGTTACTCTGCTCCTGATAGGGTAAGATGTGACGATGTAACCTTGGTGATTAAGTTCTTAGCCAGGGAACCTGACATAGATTTTTTTTTAATCGGGGCCGGGTTTTGGATTGGCAATATATTTTGAAAAAAAGAAAAAATATCAAAAAATGATAGAATCACAGATCACTTAAAATTTAGGTTTGCATCAATTAAGAATACAGAAATTACCTGCAAAAACTTTTAAGTATAAAATTAAAATATTACAAATTGAGAATATAACAAAAAAACTGATAGATCAAAAACTTCCATGGTATAACATAACATGAATGAACATTAAACCCGCCTCCATCGTTACAAAATTGATCATTAAAAGAGTACTGCAGCTTCACAAGTGCCCAACACTCAAGGGCATCTTTCCTCAACCTTGAGCCAGATTCCTTTTTCGGGTTTCATTGGGCGACTTTTCATGAACTTCATCGGTATCTGGGTCTTCTCACAAGTTTTAAAAGTGAGGTTCTGGAGCAACTTTGCCATCGCCACTTTCATCTGAAGCAGCGCCAGGCGCATACCAATGCAATTCCGTGGTCCCATTCCAAAAGGCAGGTAACTGTACGGATTCCTGTTTGCCTTGGCCTCTGGGGTGAATCTCTCCGGGTCAAACTTCTCTGGGTTGGGGTAAAGCTCTGGGTCATGGTGAATGGCGTAGACGGGAACGATAACACAGGTCCCTTTGGGGATTAACATACCTTTCACTGTGGTGTCCCGATTTGGGACGCGGTCCAACACAAAGCCAAGAGGGTACATTCTCAAGGTTTCAGACATCACCTGGTCCAGGTACTGCAGAGAGGCCACGTTGTCGTAGCTGGGGTCTGTTCCCTGGAGAGTGTCATCTATCTCCTTCTGCAGTCTCTCTTGGATTTCAGGGTAGATGGCCAAGTTGTAGCACATGAAACTCAGCGTTTCCGTTGTGTTACGGAATCCTGGAAGAAAATAACAGAGCATTTTTAGAAGCTGGCAGTACACCATATATTTTCTTGACTGAACTAACACAATTATTTGCCTCAATTGACATCTTTGAACACTTCGATCTCTTCATATACATAAAGTCTTCTATGTTCTATGAATAATCTGATTTCACTACCCTAGGTTCTAGATTCCGGTATTGCCAGCTTGATCTTGATTTCATATATAACCCATAGTAGCAATAGTAAAAGCGACTCCACCACAAGGTATATTTAGCAAGCTAGCTTTTACGTTGCTCTGACACTCAGGGTAGATTTCACCAACCTGCCAAGAAAAACACTATTCCATTGGCCACAATCTCATCCCTTGTCAGGGCCCTCTTCTTCCACTTCCCCACCTCCTTCACATCATCTGCCAGCTCATCATTATCCATGTGAAGCTCATGGGCTTTCTGCATCAGGTGTATAAAATCAATGGCCTTCTCATTTTTGCTCTTCTGGCTTTCATCATAAAGTTCATCCGTTGCATGTTGAAAAAAACGGATAGGCTTGATAAAACTTCCAACAAGATATGGAAGGAGAGGCTCAAACCACACCATCAAGCGAGGAATAAAAAGAAAGAGCAGAAGAATAGGGTTTGGTAACAAAGGGTTCCTCAGGGTTGTTCTGGGAGTCAACTTTGATTCCAAAAGCAGTGGCGCAGATGCTATCCATTGCAAAGGCTCCCCAGATTTCCTCCGCATCAAAACTTCCATCTTTTTTGGCAATTTCCTGAAGATTTTTCACTGTTGTCTTTGCGCAATCCACAATATACCCATTCATTTGACGCAACTTCCCAGAGCTAAATGTTGGCGTCATCGTGCTACGTACTTGTTTCCACTCGTCGCCCTTCAAACTAACTACCGTTTTGTTCAAAGGTTTCAGCTGGGTATTTTCATCAACATTTCTGTCAGTGAAGATGCTCCCCTGCTTGACCAAGATCTCTTTGATCATGTCCAGGTCGGATATAATAAGTGTTCCAATCCTTGCGTCTAAGCTACCTGGAGACAAGGCAACCACCTTACCTAAGTAAAGAAAAAAGTTTCAGTTGCGACAACTTGGTGTTAATTCTGTCATAATCAATTTAGTTCTGACATTCTTCTAACTGTTACAGGATTGGGAAACTTGTGATAGATCAGATAACATATCAATAATATCACAGCACAAATAATTAAGGTCTTACTTGTACAATTTCTATCACAAAATTTGTTGACGATAAATGAAATAACCATGGTATGTAAATAAACCCCTCAAAATTACACTTAGACTGGATTCCCATACTTAATTAGATGAATCTAACAGGATCGATCCATCTCCATGGGTTTCTCGCCAAACTGCTTTCAGCTTAAGCGGCTTAGATGTTTGGCACGCCTACTGCATCTGCTAAACGATAATAAATTGCCCCCGAGTAGCTTCAGTAGGCGTGGCAGACACCTAAGCCGCTTAAGCTGTTAGCAATTTAGCGAGAATCCTCTTGGATATAAATCGATCTAAAGTTAGTACGATAGGGGATGGGAATGGTCCCTTATAGATTAAAAGCTATCAGTCCAGCAGGGTCGATCTATCTCAGAAGGGATTCTCTTTAGGTGCAGTCAATGTAATCCGCTTAATTGTCTGGCACGTCCCTTCGCAAAGCAACACCATGGACCTCAAAGTTTTCCCTACGAGAGTTACGAGTGGGCGTGCCAGGTAATTAAGCGGATTACGTTAACTGCGCCTTAGCGAGACTCCACTGAGACAGATCGATCCTGCTGGACATATAACTTAAGATTTTATCTGAACATAGCCTTTATCTTGAAATTTGAAAAGTAAATCAGGTAAATCTGAATCTTAATCCGTACAAGCAATGATGCGCATCTTGTACCAAGAAGACTAAGGGTGCGTTCAGAACAAGTTGATCCGCGGACTAACAGATCCGCGGATCAAATATGGCCGACACACTCGAAAGCTTGCCTCATTGTCCTAATAGACGCTGGATAGATTCACCGCAGGCAATACGCGGCAAGCTTTCAAGTGGGTCGAACATATTTGATCTGTTAGTCCACGTATCAACTTCAGTTCTGAATACAGCCTGAATAGCAAACGACTAGCGCTGTAGCAATAACCAATTACCGTATTTATAGCTTAGATGCGTGTAGAACTCAAGGAAGCCAAGTTTTATCCCAAGAGGCATGTGTCCTAACAGAGGCCATCGATCTGGACCCGGTACACCATACTTCACTCTGTTATCGGAGAAGTAGCGGGAATATAGGACGGTCAAGACTGCGATCACGACAAGCAGCAGGATCCAATCAGGAAGCCACCAAATGTCCAACATCGACATCCTTGAAAAGAACAAACCACTAGTTGAAACGTTTTATACTGACACGATATACACGATCTATAACCGCAACTGATGACAAAATAAGTCACTGTGGAGGGTCTGAAATCTAAACATAGATACGAATCACTCAAATCAAAGATAACTCGCGAACTCCTTGCATTGGTCAAGGCAGTAAACCTGTGGTGCAAAGCATGCTAGTATCGATTCAACCTTTCTTCTGTTATATGTGGAGGATAGAACTGTCGATCGGTTCTTAATCAGCTTATTAGCTTGGACCAACGAACCAGTTACAAATCGTTAGTAACAGTATTAATAAAATCCAACATATTAACTTCAGTGCAACTAATAATAAAAAGAGACGCACCCGGTGAGTGTAACGCTCCCGCCCACTTCTTCATTAGCCGCAAAGTGGACTTCGCTACCTAACCACTATCCCGATCAGTCAGATAACGGCACCTGATGACGTAACACCTGCCCGGGCCGTGCTGAGTGCATATTACATCGGCTCGCTCACCTGTCACCTTGATTAGTTAATGAACCGGGTAGTTGACCTAAAAACCACTTATTAAACGACTTTTAGGTAAAACAATCATACTACTGTAGTTTGTCGTAACGCCCCCCCCCCCCACCACAAAAAAAAAAAAAAAAAGAAAAAAAAAACGAATAAGTTAAAATAAGTAGGTTAAGTGTTTTAAAACGAATTTACTGTTATTCTGAAGTAGTTTCATGTGAATTAAGGTTTATTTATTCCGTTTTTAAACAAATCAAGGAGACAGTCGATCATGGCTATTGGTAAAATATACGGTGCTCCTTAATATATGGTATCACAGGTCTTTAACCCTGTCAGGGAACAGTAAAAATTCACCAGCGATTTCGGTAAATTCATGTCTTTGTTTGTAGTCTGTAATTCCTTATAATACCTTGTTTTAAAGCTTAAAGAGCGGAAATAAGCTTGTCAATTAATCTGATTAAGAACCAAAGGTCAAGAATCCTTTGTCATGGTTTGATATTAAAGAGTGGGATTCCTCACAAATCGGCAGAATATTAATGTACCTGAGCAAACAACAAGCGAATATCAAATGATTGAAACTGGTTATTGTTGTCAGCGTTGGATTGTCTCATAACGATTTTCACGTAAATATTTTGACCACGAATCTGGAAAGTTATGTTAACGCGTTATCCGGGGCCGTAGCGATAGTCCGAAGGTTCAATAGTCTATCAAGACGCCCCCCGTTATTAAGTATACAACAGTGTCCGTATTTCGAGTCTGTTTGTAATTTTTGTTCACTGCTGCTAAATTTGCGCAGTTCCAGAAACCTTTCATCAGTTCCGTCAGCCACGTGCACAGAAAACACGACATAAAAGTACATGTTTATACCCAGCCATTTCACAAAAAAAAAAAAAAAAAAAAAAAAAAAAAATCAACCGACAGAAGATCCTGGAATCGAACTCAGCACCTGACGTATTCGCCTTCACAGGCTCAGGCGCGTGCAGACCGACATAAAAGTGCATGCGTACTTATGGGGTTGTACCGTATACAGTCCATGATAAAATTAGTGGATGCAATGTGAAAGATGTAGAGATTTTTGTTTTCATTTTACCTGTTTTGGATATGATCTAAGTATTAGTAGTTCAAATAATATTTTAGATATTTTTTTATTAAAAACTAGTCTATCATCAACAAGAAGGAAATAATTTGAAGAATGCAACATGAGAATAGAACATTTCTAGTAATCACGTAGGTGTAAATTGAAAGAAAACAAACGCGTGATCAGTGCGGAGATATTGAGAATAAATACCTGTGAATTTATATGAAAAGTCAGTTGATGTACGTTGAAAGCTCCAAGTCTTTGTCATCGTTACTACAATTGATATTTCATTTATACCATTTTCCAATTATTTTTGCTGATCTTTTGAATAAAAAGGGCTATTAACTTGAGAGACTTCCTTGAGAGAATTAACTCTTTATATATTTCAAAGCTCATAATATGTTACGCCCACTGTTCCGTAAAAAAAAAGAGTGAAAGGAGCTTATTTATTTTGATGAATGTAGGAGAAGAGAAATTAATACAGTACACTGTGACAGCAGACTTTATTACCAGAAAATTTGTTTGAGATAAATAATAATTAAAGATACACAGAGTCTTCTGTATTTTGAAATCAGAGCACAGTCTGTGCCATAAACTTTTACCTAACTGGCCATTTGGACCACTACTCAAATCTACAGGTCTGAATTAAGGGACCATTCCCACATATATTTGGATCGATCTATCTCCCTGGGGGGGGTCTCACTAAATTGCTATCATCTAACCGGCTTAAATGTCCGTCACGCCTAGTAAAGCTGTGAGGGTGTAATTATTTTTACCCCCTAGCTGATTCGAAAGGTATCTAGGCATGGCAACCCAGTCTAAAGATTTACTGGTCCTAATAAAAACTTCAATAAGACTGGACATTTTCCATAATTGCATTAATATAAGTAAAATCTAAACCTTGACTTTTTTCAAACATTTTTTTAATCACCATATAACAGTCACATTTCAAAGACCACTAAATTCACACATTCTGAAAAATCTACTGGTCCAAACAAAATTTGACTGGCCACAGGCAAAGGACCAGTGGCTAACACAGAGAGAACCAGTGATTAATGCCTGGCTAATGAACTTATTGGTCTAGAGAAATTGATTCAACTCTGCTGAAACTCTCGGCCAGAGCATGCAATCAGATTAACAATTAAACACAATATGATAAATGTACAATAGAACATTCCTCATCACTTTGGTACCAGGAAATTTGTTCAAATTAAACTGGAATGAGTTGGGCAACGTAGAGATTAGTTATAGAAAATGCTAAACAAACACAAGTTACACATTTGTTTGAGGTAAATAATAATTCAAGTTACACTGAGCCTTCTTTATTCTGAAATCAAAACCAGTGATTATGATTTTTCATTTGTGGAATAACCCTTGTTCATGGTGTGGAATTATATTTAAATTAAAATCTGGTTAATAAAAACTAACAGTTACCACAATATTCAAAATAAAATTGTCTTTATAAAATAGTAAAAGATCAAAACCCCTGGAATATTTAAGTATAAATTGGGAGCATATGACATCCACTACTATTTGACTAGAATAGCAGTTTATCTGGCAATGAATCGGCAATATATATATATATATATATATATATATATATATATATATATATATTATAATATATAATAAGATATTATGCAAAGATGGCATCTATGTCATCTGTAAAAAAACATTTAGAAACTGTTATGCATTTAGCACCTGTATACAGGATTGATGAACCTACTCTGTAGACATAAATTTCAGGGCTTCCCAATGGCACTAGTGGTCTACATAGATCAATCTAACTCTGCAGGGCACTGACTAAGTGCACTGGAAACATTGGAAACAAGAGGAGGCCTGTATCTATCAATCTGTTTGCATTCAGTGAAAGTCCAGACAGAATTACATTGATCTACTGGTACATAGACGAATAATTTCATTGGGAATGAGCCACAAGGCTCTTGCAAATAAAAAACTGTCACTAAATAATTTTCACAGATTACTTTTGAAATTTAGGTTTGTATATTACAAAAATACACAAATGACTGATAGAAATTTTATACTTGAAAATATAACAGTTGATTGATAGACCTATAAATAACATTATATTAGATAATTCATAAATGAATGTTACGGCCAATGGGGCAATCCATACTTAATTAAAGTATCACTGAACGAAAATCATAGCTCCACAATTGCGCGAAAAACACTCATGGGCATCTCTCCTCAACTTTGAGCCAGATTCCTTTTTCAGGTGTAAATGGGCGACTTTTCATGAACTTCAGTGGTATCTGGGTCTTCTCACAAGTTTTGAAAGTGAGGTTCTGGAGCACCTTCACTATCGCAACTTTCATCTGAAGCAGCGCCAGGCGCATACCAATGCAATTCCGTGGTCCCATTCCAAATGGCATGTAACTATAGGGATTCCTGTCTGCCTTCTCCTCTGGGGTGAATCTCTCGGGGTCAAACTTCTCAGGGTCTGGGTACAGCTCTGGGTCAAAATGAATGGCGTAGACTGGAACGATAACACCGGTTCCTTTGGGGATGATCATACCTTTCACTGTGGTATCTTGATTTGGGACGCGGTCCAACACAAAGCCAAGAGGGTACATTCTCAAGGTTTCTGACATCACCTGGTCCAGGTACTGCAGAGAGGCCACGTTGTCGTAGCTGGGGTCTGTTCCCTGGAGGGTGTCATCTATCTCCTTCTGCAGTCTCTCCTGGATTTCAGGGTAGATAGCCAAGTTGTAACACATAAAGCTCAAAGTTGACATTGTGTTACGGAATCCTGGAAGAAAACAGAGTATTCTTTAGAAGCTGGTATTCCATGTAATTATCTGTCTCAACCAACACAATTATTTGTCACAATTAACATCTCTGTCACACTTCAATCTCATCAGATATGTTAATTCTTCTATGAATGATTAGATTTCACCAACCTGCCAAGAAAAACACTATTCCATTGGCCACAATCTCATCCCTTGTCAGGGCCCTCTTCTTCCACTTCCCAACCTCCTTCACATCATCTGCCAGCTCATCATAGTCCATATGAAGCTCATGGGCTTTCTGCATCAGGTGGACAAAATCAATGGCCTTCTCATTTTTGGACTTCTGACTTTCATCGTAAAGGTCATCCGTTGCACGTTGAAAAAAACGGATAGGCTTGATAAAACTTCCAATGAGATATGGAAGGAGCGGCTCAAACCAAACCATCAGGCGAGGAAAGAAAAGAAAGAGCAGAAGAAAAGGGTTTGCCAGACTTGCATTCTGTAGCTGTCTTGCATTGGTAACAAAGGGTTCCTCAGGGTTGTTCTGGGAGTCAACTTTGATTCCAAAAGCAGTGGCGCAGATGCTGTCCATGGCAAAGGCTCCCCAGATTTCCTCCGCATCAAAACTTCCATCTTTTTTGGCAATTTCCTGAAGATTTTTCACTGTTGTCTTTGCGCAATCCACAATATGGCCATTCATTTGACGCAACTTCCCCGAGCTGAATGTCGGTGTCATCGTGCCACGGACTTGTTTCCACTCGTCGCCCTTCAAACTCAGTATTGTTTTGTTCAAAGGCCTCACCTGGGTTTTTTCATCAACATTTCTGTCAACAAAGATGCTCCCCTGCTTGACCAAGATCTCTTTGATCATATCCAGGTCAGATATAAGCAGTGTTCCCATCCCTGCATCTAAGGTACCAGGAGACAAGGCAACCACCTTACCTAGAAGTAAAGAAAAATACTCGAGTTGTGGCAGCTGTGACAGTTTTGTGTTAGTTCATTCATTATCATTTAAGTTGTGACAACATTGTGATAATTGTGACAGCATTGGGTTACTTGTGATAAAATGTTAGGCTGTGTTCCCATAACCTTAGCAGGATCTATCTTGTCTGGCACGCCCCTTCACAAAGCAACATGAATAACATCTTGGACCACAGTTTCCTGATTTAACCCAAGTACTTTGAGCTACGAGATGTGCCAGACATTTAAAGTGTCTCAACTGTAAGCAATTTAGAGAGAATCACTGCACAGTTAGATCGATCCAGCTAGTTTGATAGGGTAATGGGAACAGTCCCTTAGATCAGATAACTTAAGTATTATATAGGCAGCAACTGAATTGAATTGAAATTATCTTAATTTCCATCCCTACAATAAAGAATGGATCAGTAGCAGAGATCAATTACTGTTCAGGAAATTCAAACTGAAATCACCTGGACAAACAAAGGTGATGGCAATTTGTAAATACCAGCTACTGCACCCTTATCAGAAGAACCATAAATAAAACAGATTCTTGTTTGCATGTAATTCTTTGGATGGATTTAATGTGAAATTACTTGGTGATTTGAAATTTCAAGGAAAATGAAATTTTACTACAATGTAACATGTAGGTCTAAAGCTCACTGGGTGCCCATAACCTTATTATAAATAAATAAATAAATAAATAAATAAATAAATAAATAAATAAATATGGTAAATTAATTGGCTTCTCAAAGATACATTTTCCTTGATCTCATTTTTCATATTACAGTACATGTACCAGGTAGGCGAATCTCATGCGGCATGCATGCCAACTGCATCTCAAAATCTAAGTCTTAAATCTGAATCTAAATTCTTAAAAGCAAAGATTGATGCAGATTAATTAGGAAGCAGTAGCTGTGTAACGTTACCATATTTATTGCAAAGATGCTTGTGGAACTCGAGGAAGCCAAGTTTGAACACAAGAGGCAAATGCCCTACAAAGGGCCACCGATCTGGCCCCGGTACACCATACTTCACTCGGTTATCGGCGAAGTAGCGGGAATATAGGACAGTCAAGACTGCGATCACGACAAGCAGCAGGACCCAGTCAGGAAGCCACCAAATGTCCAACATCGACATCCTTGAACAGAGGTAAAGTGTCCACGGTTGGTTTGTCAACAGGTTTTATAATGACACGACATATACTGGTTACCTATTGCTGAAGCTGATGACACTATTATGCACTGTTGTGAAAGATCTGAGAGTTAAAAATAAATCTGAGTCAGTCTAAAGTAGGTTAACCGTACGTGCAAAAAACAGGGCAAAATGTGTTATCTATTCAACCTCTCCTTTATGTGGAGGTTAGAACTGTCGATCGGCAATTAGTAAAAAAAAAAAAAAAAAAAAAAATTCCAAAAGCATAGGCAACATATAGGAGTATAAGTATAAGTTACTGAAAATTCCCAAATTTTTAAAGTTTTTATTACGAATGATGAAATAAGAAGCAAGTGACGAATCAAAAAAGAAGTCAAAGCTTGCTTGAGTGTCACGATGGCCACCCCCTTCTTCTTAATAGCCGCAACGTGGACTTTGCTACCTATCGAAATACTTACCAGATCGGTCAGATAACGACCCACGATGACGCACTATGTGAACCCTATATGCACTTGTGCGAAAACAACTTTTTTCAGCATCACGAACAACGTTCAGATTATTTTCTTTTTCAAATTTATTTTTGAATTGGCAAATAGTTTCTGAATTTAGATTTGTCCACGAGTTCACTGTGTCAGTTTTGTATGAAGCCACTATTTTCGGTGCTTGCCTCCATTATTGGGAGCTGGGATTCAACCTTCTCTTTAAAGGTGTCGTCGTTTATCACCGCTAACGTCGTTATTGTTAAAGGGATAATAACTCTTCGTATGAGAAATATATTTCACAATAAAAACATTGCGAATAACTCACAGAAATATAATATATTTTGTTTTACCACAAAAACGGCAGTTATAGATTTTTTTTCTGATATCTAAGCTTGTCTTTAGACCACGTGACCTCCATTGATGGCTATACTCTGTTAAAATCTCTTAAGAGATTTTAACAAAAAACCAAACTTTTTAGAAAAAAACCAGGGAATAACTTTGAATGTAAAAATGGATTCATTAACCATTGGTAAGTATGGGAAAATTGTTGTTTACTCCAGGAAAATTCATTTTTTGGCCGAAACGAAGAGTTATTATCCCTTTAAGTTTTCAAAGATCTGCCAGGATTTACACATTCCTTGCCCTTTGTTCTTTTTTATGTAGTTCTTATATAGGCCTACGGCCTTTGCTAAAATGCTTTGGGGGGTCATTATTTTCATAAAATATTGGAATTTGAGTAAGATAGGCAATGAGGGATGAGGAATTAAAGTTTCAAAAAATTTATTAATATTTTCTGTAATCAAAGTAACAAAACAATTTACAATATAGTAATTATCAGAATTACCCGTACATGATTATGTTTTTATAAATGGTCACTATTCTGTGCACATAAAATTAGCTTTAATTTTTTAACTTGGTAAAACTGTAAGCAGTGTAAAGAAAACGTGAATTAGAATCTTTCAATTCTTGATTTTTGAATGTTTTAGCAGATATTTAATTAATCGTTCTAAGCTGTTGTAGACTTAAGTTATAAAGCCGTCTATATGTAATGAAGTCGGTGGTTTGTTTCATTGAGTCGGCTGTAGAATGGGCTACTTCAAAATGAATCGTGAAACTTGAGGGAAGTATTGAAGCAGCCGGTGGTTTACTGCAGTCCTCTAGCCATTGTCAACAATATTGCGGACGCTGCTGTTTGCAGTCAGAGGACCCATCTCAAGCTGTTCTTCTGCCAACACTTCCTATCATGATGAAAAAAACTGCATATAAGTAGTCTGTTAACTATACATGTATCTCAATTTTCAAGCATTGGATGTTTAAAGAAAACAAATTCCATCTTTTTCCATTACCTGCATGTAGGCTATAGAGCCTTTGACACTGGGTTATTTTGACTTATATACATGTAAAAATTGTGTGAAGTCGGTGAAAGTTCGCTCTAAAGGAACCAGCGAGTAATTATTTTATTAGAAGCGATCAGTGTAATATATCCAGGCGTTACCTGAGCAATGTCTAAAATGGGAGAGGTGACCACATCGGTTGGGAAATTATTAACGTAGTAGTCACAGAGCCATCTGCATTAAAATAAATAAATATACAATTTTAATAGATATATAGACAAATGAATATAGTGAATAAATGAAGAAAATAGATAAAATACAAAAAATATAAATAGATAAATAATTTGAAAAAATGGCTTTAAAAAGTTAAATAAAATTGTTAGCTATAGCGAGCCTTGCAGGAAGAAAAATACATTGATGAAATTCGTACCGATGACTTAAAAGGCCAGTCATGCTGTCAATTCTTTGGTCCACTTCGCTGAAATGAAATAGGAAAAATAGTTCAATCTGTGCTGACAGTTCTGAGACCAACTGGGGACAATGGAAACTGAAGACAAACGATTTCTACGAAGTTAATACGACTTATTTTGAAAAGTACAAATATGTACTTTTGTGTCTCTAGACAGGCCAATGTTTAAAGTCTACTGATAGAGTGTTTCAGGTCATTTCACTAAATGATTCATGTAGTTGTATGTCATAGTGTAGTATTGCCTACCATACTAATCTGTCAATTAGATCCCTGAAGACATGTTCTGTATCTGTGTAGATGATGGTGCCTTGGAGGATTTTTCTTCTGGCTTCTGCTCTGGTTGGCAATTCAGTCCAAAGTGGGTGTCTAAATAAATCGACCAAAATTAATTTCTGTCTTCCAACACTTTCTACTGTTCTAAAATTCTGAAGTATTTTTGAAAAAAAAAAAAACTACTGCTCATATTCTAATTTTCCTGTTTACACTACTAGAAAGGAGGGTGTTATTTTGGCCTAATATTTTCTATCAGAAATAAAGGCCAAGCATGAATAACAGTTCAGTCATTATTTAAATAACTGTAGCCTTTATTACCTTCCCTCCATTAGTTCAAACAACATGACACCCAATGCGTAGAAATCGGCTCTCCGCGAGGCGGCGCCACCCCTCAGTACCTCTGGTGTCATGTTTTTATAGAGTGTGAAGTTCATAAATTGCACCGCATCGATACTCTCTCCGGCATCATTTAGAGGGTGAACAGATCCTAGATCACACTGAAAGAAAATAATCCGCATTTAAAATTTAAATAAAAAAGATAATGTTCTGGTTGCCATAATGAATGTGTTGATTACATCCAAAATCTTCTTTTATCAATCTTATACAAAACCATATTTTTACCTGTCATAAAATGTTTTAATTCAGATTATGGCACATCGGTGACACATGAATAGTCATTTTAGGTATGTAAAATCAAGTCTTATCGAAAAGCTCGACAGTATCCAAAATTAGGCCCGACCCAGGAACGTCATAGCGAGAAGAGAAAAATAACCTGAATTTATTTACTCAGATATACAAATTGAACCACAGCAAAGCAAACATCTTACCAGTTTAGGGACCCCATGTAGACTTATCAACACGTTGTTCGTTTTTATGTCAAAATGGGCTACGTTCCGTTGGTGCAGGTGCCCAATAGCCATACAGACGCACGTGGCAATATATTTCACCATCTGAAGAGGAACTTTGTCCCTAATAGATAAATAAAAGCAACTGTCAGTATGATATTCATGTCAGCATTAAAGGAAATAAAATTTTGTTGAATAACGAATTTTCCATGAAATAGATATTTTTTATAATCGAACCAGATAAAATCGGGAAAAACGAAAGTATTATATTAAGAAAAGAAAGTAATATAGTTACTTACAAGAAAGTCTCCCAATACTCTTGGAGAATTTCCAGATCCATCGGACACAATTCCGATAGTAGAACGGGAAACCCAGGCCTAACATCAAATGAGTGAACGAGCCTGGAACAGTAATTTTTTATATCAGACTGACATAAACTAAATCGAGCGGACAAAAAATTTTGAATCTGTAAATAGGAATTTCTCATTGTATGATAAATAATTGAGATTTTACAGTTACAGTTTATGAGTTTTATGATGTCCAGTATGTACTAATACTCATTAAATTAAAGTTAATGTTATTGTGAAAGGTGTCGATTATTGCATGTGTTAAACATTAAATAAGGTGAAGAGATTATTACTTGGCGTATTCCATAAAGGACATCCGTGTTTCATAGGCAAGCTTACAGATAAATCAAAATATTAAATTGTTTGTATTCAACTGATAAAACACCTTAATATAAATTTGCTGTCTATCCTCTTCATAAAAGAAACTTCACTGTAGATGGACCTTGCATAGGCCTCAGAGGTAGGCACCTTCAATGCTAGGTTGTTTTTAAACTAAATGTAAAATATTTCGAACGGTTAGTGAAATGTCGTATCCATAAATAATAATAGCAAAAATAAACTGGTAACATTACTACATGACTAAACACAGTAAACATATCTTGTTCTTCTGCTACTACTATCAAATCTAAAACTATAATTACTGTCATGACCGTGTACTTATGCTACTACTATTGTTACTCCCTCTATCCCAGTATCACTTTCGTTTGTTTGTCAGTTCAATTTATTAACCTTTAAGCCCTACGGCTCATCAGAATATAAAACAGTGAAACTACTGTGAATACAATAATTACTACTGATACATGTATAAATAATAATAATAATAATAATAATAATAATAATAATAATAATAATTCATCAGATTGACATTAATCTTAGTTCCGATGCACATTTCAGATATTTTCCCAAATTGTTTAATTGTGATACATTGTTAAGTGATAGTAATTTAATTAATTTAAAGACACTTGGCTTTGTATAATAAAATTTCTTAATATATTTGTTTGTCATGATAAGTCCAATACCTTCACCCTGAGCTTCAGAGATAACTTGACACTAACCTCTTCACTAATAGCCTATCATCATCGTGTCAAGTTACTTGACCCATGAAAGTGAAACTACTGTGAATACACGATGACACGATGATGATAGGCTATTAGTGAAGAGGTTAGTGTCAAGTTATCTCTGAAGCTCAGGGTGAATACCTTGTACACTGAACCGAATCCTCCACCTCCCAAAATCGGAAGCATCGTGTCTTCCTTCCAAAAAAGAGCCCGCACCTTAACAGTGAATAAAGGAAATTTGATAAAAGTGGGAAACTGTAGATTTAAATTCATTTTTACCTGAGCATATCCAAAATATGAAATATTTGAAACCTCGCTCTTAGTTACCAGGACTTACGTTTAAAATTGAATCTTACTTTGCGAGTGAAATTGTTAAAATTAGTAAAATAGATACTTAAATAAAATGGCCCAAATGCTTCTAAAACCGAACTTTAAAGAAGTCACACGGAATCTTATTTTGATAAATAGGGAGAAAGTAATAAACAGCTGTACTGGCCCTACTGGGGATGATGTACAGGTATATTGATACCAACAGTTGAGTTTTCGATATTTGTTGAGCTAAAAAGCAATATCTTACCTCGTTCTCTAGTCTGAATATGTCTCTGTGAAAAATATACATGTAACTGTATTTCATGCCTAAAAAGGCCAAATGCGACGCAACTATCATCGCGTATATTGTCTATTTTACTCAAAAGAAAATCGCTGTATTCACTTCGCTTGCGCGCAGCATATCTCCAATAGCTTTTGTGCTGCCTGGTAACGTCAGCACGAGCCAATGACGTCACAATGTGTTTTGCCTTTTAAGGATATACCAATCACGTGTAATATGCATGCGCCCTAAATGGGCAATTTTCATGGTGACAGTTCAGGTTATAAGGTTGAAAATATATTGTTATTGCCCAAAGCAACCACTAAATGATTTTGATAAACGCAATATGCTATACCGACTTCTACTAACTTGCTTACAGGTGAGATACGTCTTCGAGAAACGTTAACATTTTCTACTTCAAATTTGAAGGAAAATTTGGGGTTTCTGTTTAGCGGTGCTTTGGCAGGCTAATCTTTTTTAATGTAAGTTCCTAGGCTTAATATAAATACGTGTGACTTAAAAGTCAATATACCAGTAAATCAGCAATTTATAAAATTAATTGTAGTGTGTATATTGGAAAAGAATATCAGAAAGTTTTTGAATACGACCCTAGAGTGGTATTTCGCGGGATATAATAACATGATGAAAATTTCAAATAATAAAAAGTGCAAATAACAAGATCATTAGATTCTTTGTGTAACGCTTTCTGTTGGCTACAGTGTAGTAGGCTTATTTCATAAGCCAACTAGTCAATTAAGTTTTTTTATTTTTCTAAAACGGGGACCATTTTTACTACTTTGATATCAAATTGGGAATAAGTTATGCAAACCATCAATATTTAATATTTTAAAAATTCATTAGATTCAGAAAACTAGCTGGCTACTCGACAAATTAGTCCTCCTGTATAGATTATTTTATTTATTTACAACTGGAATTTCAATAGTTTATAAAAACGCATAAAAATAGCAAGGCATCAACATACTGGTACACTGTACATTAATTTTAAAGATTCCTTGACAATTGAATTTGTACGGGGATTTTTGAAAATATGAAATAACAACTGCAGTTAAATTCCGTAGGCAATGCTTTGTTTTTCAAAAGAAAAAAATTAATTTTGGCCTTAAAGCGCGGACGGCAACCGTCTTCTGGGTCTTCCGGAAGACGGACAGAATTTTACCGACTGACCGGCCTTTCGTGATCTTTCGTTCTCCCTCCTTGCCATAACTCTGTAAGAACCTGGGGAAAGTTTTAAAGATCCGTAAACATGCCCCGCCATCATTTCAAGCACTGACTTTTGGGTTGAATTCTGCACAATTTCTGATAAAAAAATTATCCTAGACGGGTGGCAAGGAGCGACAGGTGATAAATTACTTTTGGTGACATAAATTTATGGCCATAATTTTACTGTTAAAATGATCAAAAAGTATTATTTGGACTTAGATAAGTTAAACAAGACGAGGTTTACATATAAGGTAAAAAGTTTTTCAAATCCACTTTCATTCAATTCTTTAAGAAATGCCCGTGTTGTTAGTGATGCCGCTTCCTATTAAATGCCCAGAGATTGCAGTGGTAGCAGCACTAGTTGACTTAAATGAAACGAGAATAAAAAGTTTTACACATTGATTTTTATTATAAGAAAAGCTTATCGCCATCTAGAAAATTCAAAATTTATATAAAAGATTAATAGTTTTTGCTACATATTTCATTTATACAACGACTCAATTATTTTTTACTGATCTTATAAAAATATGATTATTAACTTGAGAGACCCAGAAAAAGAGATACTTTGTTCAATTCTCATAACATTCACGTAACTTCTACGAACACTGTGCTACAAAAAATGAATGGAACTGCAATTAATTTTATAATTTACAAAAGACAAACTAATACAGTACATTGAACATCTTAACACAACAGACTTTGGCTTCAGATATTTGTTTGAGATTAATAATAATTAAAAATACAGAGAGTCTTCCGTATTTTGAAGTGAGAACACAGTCTGTGGACAAGGGACTAGTGGCTAACGCCACCCACTGACAACCAGTGATTAACGCCTGGCTCACTCTCAATGAAACTATTATTCTACAGAGATTGGTTCAACTCTGCCGGGACTCTCGATGCATGCCACCAGATTAACAGATAAACAAAATATGATAATAGTACAAAAAACACATTCCTCATCATTTTGGTACCAGGAAATTTGTTCAAATAAAACAGATCCAAGTTATCTAACACCCAACACCAAACAAAAACAAGTTCCACAATTGTTTAAGATAAATAATTATTCAAAACAAGGAGTCTTCCTTACTCTGAAATCAGAACCAGTGATTGGGATGTTTAATTTGAGGAATATCCTTTGTTCATGGTGTTAAATTGTATTTAAATTTTAAAAATCGTGTCAATCAAAACTAACACTTGCCACAATGTTCACAATAAAATTGTCATTATGAAAAAGTAAAATAGGTTTTAGTCACGTAAGATTAAAAACCCTAGAATTTTTAAGTATATATTGGGAGTATATGACATCCACTATTACTTGACTAAAATAGCAAATTATCTGGCAATGAATCAGCATAACATACATTGTAAATTACATTAAACTAACATCTTATGCAGAGATTGCACCTACATTATCTGTCAAAAACTCATTGAGAAATTGTTATGTATTAAGCACCTTTATACAGGATTGATAAACCTACCCTGTCAATATAGGTTTAAGGGTTCACTCCCAATGAAACTCCGGTAATGGCTTGATCATATTTGTGAATTTTACAGATACTGTATTTTTTTTAAGTAATATATTGTTTTAAAAAATTAGAACATTACTACACAATTGAAAAGCAGACTACTAAATCGTTCTACTCTATACAGCAAAAGCACCAAAATGCTACACAGAAATGTATTTTTAATGATTCGAAAATTATGTATCTTAAAAATCTATGACTTTTTCCAGTTTGAATTGATCGAGCCATCACCGTTTACTGTAGGTGTACATAGGTCAATCCAACTCCCCAGGGACTCTCACTTGTAATCAGATTAGCAGATTAAAAGGTCTCCTCCTGGCATTGGGCAGCTGTAGAAAAGCTGGTGATTCCAGTACATTGGAAACAAGAAGAGGCATGTTAATCTGTTTATCTGACTGCATTCAGCAACAGTGCCTGCAGAAAAAGATCAATCTATGTAGGCCAATAGTTTCATTTGGAAGGAGCCTTGAAACCCTTACAAACAGAAAAAAATGTCACAAAATAAATTTCACAGATCACTTTTAAAATTTAGGTTTATATAATAAAAAAATAAAAAAATGACTGATAGAAATTTTATATTTTAGAATATAACAGATTACTATATATATATAACCCTACTGTATAACTAACATTGGATAACATAACACATAAATTAACCTTAAACAGGGGCGGATCTTCTGGGTTTCTGGAAGATGGTAAAGTTTTCAAGTTTACATTGATGGGCATCTAATTTTTTTCTAACAGAAGATGGTCAAAATGAAGAATGGATTGACAAAGATAATTTGGAAGACTGTTAGAAAATATCTCTGGATCCGCCCCTGTTAGAGCCTCATCCTTGCTTAACAAAAGTGTCATTAATAGACAATCATAGCTCCACAAGTGCCCCTACACTCATTGGCATCTCTCCTCAACTTTGAGCCAGATTCCTTTTTCGGGTTTCATTGGGCGACTTTTCAAAAACTTCATTGGCACCTGGGTCTTCTCACAAGATTTGAAAGTGAGGTTCTGGAGCACCTTCACTATCACCACTTTCATTTCCAGCAGTGCCAGGCGCATTCCAATGCAATTCCGTGGTCCAAGTCCAAATGGCATGTAACTGTATGGATTCCTGTTTGCCTTGGCCTCTGGGGTGAATCTCTCCGGGTCAAACTTCTCAGGGTCTGGGTACAGCTCTGGGTCGTGGTGAATGGCATAGACAGGGACGATAACTGAGGTCCCTTTGGGGATGAACAAACCTTTCACTGTGGTATCCTGGTTTGGGACGCGGTCCAACACAAAGCCAAGAGGGTACATTCTCATGGTCTCTGACATCACCTGGTCCAGGTACTGCAGAGAGGCCACGTTGTCGTAGCTGGGGTCTGTTCCCTGGAGGGTGTCATCTATCTCCTTCTGCAGTCTCTCCTGGATTTCAGGGTAGATAGCCAAGTTGTAGCACATGAAGCTCAGTGTTTCAGAAGTGGTACGGAAGCCTGGAAAAAAACACTTATAATTTTTAAACATTGGCACTATACTAACTTTCGCAATTATTTGTCACACTTCAAAAAAATGGTATCACACTTCAATCTAATCAGGTGCAAAAATTCTTCTATGGGTGATCTAAACGAGCATTACTGAATGACTGAATCAACAAATATGACTTCACCAACCTGCTAAGAAAAATACCATTCCGTTGGCCACAATCTCATCCCTTGTCAGGGCCCTCTTCTTCCACTTCCCCACCTCCTTCACATCATCTGCCAGCTCATCATTATCCATATGAAGCTCATGGGCCTTCTGCATCAGGTTGATAAAATCAATGGACTTCCCATTTTTGGACTTCTGACCTTCATCATAAAGTTCATCCGTTGCATGTTGAAAAAAACGGATAGGCTTGATAAAGTTTCCAACGAGATATGGAAGGAGAGGCTCACACAAAACCATCAGGCGAGGTACAAGGATAAATAGGAGAAGAAAAGGGTTTGCAAAACTGGCACTCTGTAGCTGTCTTGCATTGGCAACAAAGGGTTCCTCAGGGTTGTTCTGGGAGTCAACTTTGATTCCAAAAGCAGTGGCGCAGATGCTATCCATGGCAAAGGCTCCCCAGATTTCCTGCATGTCAAAGGTTTCACCCTTTTTGGCAATAACCTGAAGATTTTTCACTGTCGTCTTTGCACAATCCACAATATGCCCATTCATTTGACGCAATTTTCCAGAGCTGAATGTTGGTGTCATTGTGCCACGGACTTGTTTCCAATGGTCCCCTTTCAAACTCAGTATTGTTTTGTCCAAAGGCTTCACCTGGGTTTTTTCATCAACATTTCTGTCAGTGAAGATGCTCCCCTGCTTGACCAAGATCTCTTTGATCATGTCCAGGTCGGATATAATAAGTGTTCCAAACCTTGCATCTAAGCTACCAGGAGACAACGCAACCATCTTACCTAGGTAATGAAAAAAATTATTAAACTGTCACAGTGGCAACATTGTACAAGCTATGAAAATATTGTTAGTTCAGTCATCATCATTTAAGTTGTGAAAACATTGTGTTAATTGTGTCCAGCATGTGGTAACTTGTGATAGCATGTAAGATCAGTTAACATAAGAAATATGTACTAGAATAGTACCCTCTACCAGGGATTCAGTTATTATTATGTGGACAGTTTAGCTAAGGAAACCCTGTAACTTTTGGCCGAATGGAAGCAATTAAAACAAGAGGAGAATAAAGTTACAAGTTTTGTCAAGGCCATTAATCAAAATCTTAACACACACAGTTGCTGTTCATTACTTCCTACATGTAGTACATGTATAAACACTAACAACACAAACAATGATCTGACAATATTTACAAAATCAAGAGAAGAATCATGTGCCAATTAAGTTATGTCAAGGCTGCTTATCAATATCTTACGACACTATTGCTGTACATTACTTCCTACTTGTAGTATAAACACTAACAACACAAACAATGATCTGATAATATTTACAAAATCTTAATCTAAAAAGTAAATCTGAATCCTAATTTTAGAAGCAATGCTCGGTGCAGTAATGGCAGGGCAGTAACTGTGTTACCTTACCATATTTATTCGAAAGATGCTTGTGGAACTCAAGGAAGCCAAGTTTGAACCCAAGGGGCAAGTGTCCTAACAGTGGCCACCGATCTGGTCCAGGCAGACCATACTTCACTCTGTTATCGGCGAAGTAGCGGGAATATAGGACAGTCAAGACTGCGATCACGACAAGCAGCAGGATCCAATCAGGAAGCCACCAAATGTCCAAAATCGACATCGTTCATGCACAGTTTAAACAGAGCTGCTAATCAAATGTCCACGTTTGGTTTGTCAGCAGGTTTTATAATGACACGACATACATTGGTGATGGCAGCAGCAGATGAGACACTGTTGTGGAGGTCTGAAAGTTAAAAATAGATGTGAGTCAGGCAAAGTGCAACGTGTGTTTATTTATCCAACCTCTCCTGTATGTGGAGGTAAGAACCGTCGATCGGCTATTATAAGCTAGAAAAAATTGACTGAACTTTCCCCAAAATATCGACAACACATCATAATTAGAGTATAAGTAAATTTCTAGATATTTTAATTTTATATAAATGATGATAAAATAAGAAGCAACCGGTGAGTCATTAAGAAGTTAAAGCTTGAGAGAGACACGTTCCCACCCCCTTCTCCTCCAAAGTGGACTTTGCTACCAGTGTTGTACCGAGATCGGCCAGAAATCAACTTAGGGTGACGCAACACCTACCTGTCGCCAGGTCCGAGCTGTGTGCATATGCTATCGGTAATCTACGGCGCCCCTTGGCGCTGTGGTATTTGGACGACTCGCTATCGCTTCCGTCACCCACACGCACAGGCAACGCGACATATATCCAGCCGTTTCACTCTTAAAGAACTGCACCAACGGAGGGTCCTCAGAGCGAATTCAGCGACTGACGTATTAGCCTTCACATGCTCAGGTACTTATAATATAACCCGCACAAAGTGCATGCCGACGGGTTTGTACTAGCTTTTCAGGCAAGTTGTCATATAAACAGGAGATGCTGGCTGAAAGACATGATCGAATACTTTTGTTTTCATTTTATTTTTTATTATCCAAACATTGTGTCTTTTAATAGCCATTTAAATTTGTTCGTGCTGCTTTGAATCAAGTTTATATACTGTTAATGATAGCGTGAGAGTGTACAGTAACCTAAAATCATTTTCTCTACTTCTATGCCTAAAATGTAGCTGTATACATATAAATAGCATGTGTGTGTGTGGCAGTAAGTATGAGAGATATAAATGACTTGCACCCTGAGGTAAATAAATAAAAAGGTCACCGGAAACGCTATGCAGTGTCCTTACCTCTGTCCTTACCAGTAAATGAGCTGTCGGTTCTAAGGAACCTCTGAATCTCGGGTTGAGGCATTGTGAAGGTACGAATGCAATTGGCCACTGACAGGATTGTAAATAAATGATATTCAAACAATAAGCAGTTATATCATTAATTACATATATAGCATGTGATGCACAGTGAGATAACACTGGGATATGTAAGATAAGAAAAAGATTTATTTGGCCAATAAACATCCATATAATTAACATGTAAGTTAAAATTTAATACATTCCATAATTAACACACTTGTAAAAGCTCATTTTAATAAAAAAAAAAAAAAAAAGGCAAATTGGGGAATTGATAGATTGGTCCACATGTGTTGAATATATGCATAATATCTTGAGTGGATTGGAGGGGAGGGCATGAGGTTCCACAGAGTATCATATGCATGGCCCCCTTTTTGAGAATGAGAGCAGCGTCATAGTATACCTTAATTTGTAAGCAAAATTATTGCATGAGTTAATGTACTAATAATCAAGTATACTGACACACTGTAAAATTAGCTACTAGTAGTGTGTACTGTATTCTAGGATCAGAACTAATGAACCCTGAAATTTCAGAAGCCCCTAGAATTCTACTGCTATAACATTGAAAATGGCAGAGCATGCTGAGAGAAAAGAGAGTGATGTCTGTACATTTGACAGTTTTTTGCTTTCTCTATTTACCAATCCTATATTTCCCTCAGGTTACAGCACCATGTCAATGTCAAATGGCCTTCCTGTGAAACAAGCAAAGACAGAAGACAGGGCAGTGAGCAAGTTCAGGGAATACCTGAGGATAAACACAGTCCAACCCGATCCTGATTATGGTATGATTATGACATATGGCTGGGGAGATGGAGAGAGGGAGGGGTAATTGGAGGGGAAAGAGAGGGAGGGGTAATTGGAGGGGAAAGAGAGGGAGTAGAGGAATTGGAAAGAGAAAAAGAATAGAAAAAGAGACACTGGAGAGAGATGAGTTCATGGGAGAGAGGGATTTGTTATATTGGGGAGTGAGGGAAGGGGCATGGAAGGAGGAAGAAAAGGTAGAAAGAGAGAGATACAATTGGCTTATGTTGATAGATTATTATGCACGCAGTAGTAATATATGTGTTTGTTTTACTTAATTTGACAGGAGTTTCAGAAATACAATTGTTTGACTAACTAGTACAAGAATTTCAAAATTATCAAAAAATTTAATAGCTTTATATCTGCATTGAATTGTTAGTAAAATAATGTACTGTCCTGTGCTTTTCAGGCCCGGCCATCAAATTTCTGCAGGATTATGCAAAGGAGTTGAATCTTACCACAAATGTGACAGAGGTACTGCAAATCTTGTTTGATGATTTTATATTTACAATAGGCCTACCATTAAAGACCCCTTTACACTGGACAGCATCCTTTGGATGCGTCCCGCAGTACTGCTGTGTTTGAGAGTAAAAAAAAAAAAAAATTGACGTGCTGACAACTGGCCAATCATTGAGCATTCATTCTGCAACCAAAGCAATGCTTGTGTCTCCTTTCTACAACCACAGCGATGCCAGTTTCATGGTCACACAAAGTATGTAGAAAGGATGCCATCCAGTGTAAAGGGGTTTTACAAATATTCTCTCTTGGATCCACATTTGAAGATTGGGCATATTTTACTTATCCCTGTCTCTCTTGTCCCTGGCAGAATTGCAAGTGAATGTTTCTCTAGTAGGTTTAGTAATTTGTGAATGACTTGTTGCCCACTTCACACACTTGGAAATATATCTTGATTTTATCCTGTTTTTGAAGAAACCCTTATTGTTACTAGAGCACTGTCACTGTTGTGGTTCATCTAAGGCTGTATTCCCAGAGCTTTTAGATCGATCTATCCCCGCGGGGAGTCTCACTAGATTACTGTCAGATAATCCGGCTTAAATGTCCGTCCCGCCTACTACAAGCTGTAAGGGGGTAATTAACTTTCGTGTCTGCTCGGCTGACAGCTATTTAGCGTGAACCCCCAGGAAGTTAAGTCGATCTAAAGTAGATCGATCTAATCTATGGAAATGGGGTCTAACACCCGATAGTATTCAACTTCCAGATAGTTCAAGGTAACCCCATCTTAGTTATGACATGGACTGGAGTGGACCCTAGTCTCCCCACTGTTCTGCTCAACTCACATATGGATGTGGTGCCAGTTTACCCTGTAAGTATGTGTATGTCCCCCAGCATCTAAGTCCTGAATCCTTTTTATGTACAGACACAGATGTGTCTGCACATATAGCTGTCACCTGCGTCTGTCATTGCTGTCGTTGCCGTCGCCTTGCACTTTCACCGATAACATGATTAGTTGGAAAACCGTTTTACCTTTTTGCTTGTTTTTATTTTTTCTTTTTGTATGTATTTATAATTTGGAGGAGAGTGGAGTAAGAAATAATGGCAGTCTACCAAGTGCAGTTAAGCAATAGTTAAAAACTGACAGAAATTTATCTCTGGATATTTTTCTGGTTGATTTCTCTTAATAAGTTCTTTAGAACTACAGTGTATTGCACAACAGTTTGTTTTGCATGTCACTATTGTATTGCTTTCTAAGGCTTCGTTCACATGGAATGTCTATTTTCTAAAAATCTATTTTCTATTCGCGCTATCTTATGATCACGGTCTGTGCCCTGAATATCCCGCCGCGTAATTACTGGCAGCGCGAGCCAGTTACTTATAGTAACTTATAGTAACTGGCTCGCGCTGCCAGTAATTACGCCGCGGGATATTCAGGGCACAGACCGTGATCATAAGACATACCGCGAATAGAAAATAGAATTTAGAAAATAGACATTGCATGTGAATGGAGCCTAAGACAGACAACATTCTGGGTGCATAGAATTTCACCCTTATCATTTTCTAGTCTCATTTGATGCCACCTGTGCAGTGTTGACAGTCTCATTTTTAGGCCCTTAAGGATTATTAACTTTTGGCTGTCCAGTTACCTTTTTCAGGCAAGATTATTGTTTTCATTTGTTAAATGCTATTTAGTAACTTACATGTATCATGCTTTAAGTGGATTTTTTGATGATGCCTTATTCAGGAACACTGGAAATATGATCCATTTGAAGCAGTGAAAGAAGACAATGGGAATATATATGCCAGAGGATCACAAGTGAGTCGCTTTTTCTTTTCTTACCCCCTTCTCTCTCTCTCTCTCTCTCTCTCTCACACACACACACACACACCTTTTGCCATCAAAATATCTGAGTATTGATTCTCTAAATGGCCCTTTTTTGCAGTACTGTAGCTTTTTAGAATCAAATAGAAGAGAAGGATATTTGAACCATTTCAGTGAGATTTGCAAGGCCATATACAGTATCTAGTTATTTTAAATTTCATGCAATGCTGAACTTATATATTTATTTTCAGGACATGAAATGTGTTGGAATACAGTAAGTTATCTCTCAACAATCAAAACTAAATATTTAACCTGAATCCTGTGCAAGTTGCACATGGGCATATGGCAATCAGTGCAATACAGATTAACATCTAGCTAACAGAACACAGGATGTTATATATTGATTCTTTTTCCTTATCTCCTTCTCTCTTTCTCTCTCTCTCTCTCATATTTTTGTAGAAAAGTACAATTTATTAGTTCTCAGCAATTTTTCTACATACTATCATTTGTGCCATGTCACATCTAACCACACCAATGAATGCTGCATCACATCTAACACAATATCACACAGAACACCATTACATCACATGTTTTCACTGTTTATTGTGCACAGGTACTTAGAAGCTATAAGAAAGCTTCAAAGCAAAGGTGTTAAACTACTGAGAACCATTCACATCTCATTTGTGCCAGGTAAGAGTTTAAGGAATTTTATTATTATTAATTGGTTTGAAATGTAACTTTGTATTATTATATAATAGTTGTATTATAGATACCTGATCTCATATTCATATTCAATTAAAGCAAAGCTGTCTATACCAAGAGTTTTATACTTAATTCAAGTGAATAAGTGTCCTTTTTCTCCCACATTTTAGATACGAAGAATTAAACCAATTTTAAGAAAGATGAAAGAATCTAGGTAGAGGAGTGCACAAAATTGCCCAAAGTCACAGATTCTTGATATTTTCTGTTTTTTTTTTTTTAATTGAAATTTAATATATATTTTATATTATAAGATGAAGAGGTAGGAGGTCATAGAGGAATGGAGCTCTTTGTTGATCATGAAGATTTTAAGAAGTTGAACGTGGCCTTTGCCATGGATGAAGGTATGCAATATGATAACATTGTGGTGCATGTGTTTTCCTGCTTGTACACCTGTGTGTGTGTGTGTGTGTGTGTGTGTGTGTGTGTGTGTGTGTGTGTGTGTGTGTGTGTTGAAAGCATAGACATGATACCATTATAAAATGTTTCTCTTATTAATTTTGTGATTGATTATTTATTGATGATTTTCAGTTATTTAATTGTAAATTTTTAATGAGTCAATTGTTTAAGTGTGTTCACAGATGTATGAATACATGCTCTTCATAAGATATTTTATTACATAGTCATAATGTACGTTATTTAATATTTGATATCTTACTGTTGATTATCCAGTCACTGGATATAGAATTACTGTTTTAGGGTTGGCAAATGAAGGTCCAGACTTCAAAGTTTACTATGCTGAAAGAGCACCATGGTGTAAGTAACATACCATACTTTCACCCCCTACCAATGAGGGGGGTGGGGGTGAGGGTAGGGGCTCTATTAAAGCAAAGGTGTCTACTTAAAGGGATAATAACTCTTCGTATGAGATCTATATTTCACAATAAAAACATTGTGAATAACTCATATAAATATAATATATTCTGTTTTACGACAAAAACAGCAGTTATAGCTATTATTCTGACATCTGAGCTTGTCTTCGGATTACGTGACCTCCATTGATGGCTATACTCTGTTATAATCTCTTAAGAGATTTTAACAAAAAACCAAACTTTTTAGAAAAAAACCAGGGACTAACTTTGAATGTAAAAATGGATTCATTAACCATTGGTAAGTATGGGAAAATTGTTGTTTACTCCAGGAAAATTCATTTTTTGGCCAAAATGAAGAGTTATTATCCCTTTAAGCAGGAGCCACTATTATGTGAAATACAGGTATGGCAGCTATAGGCTTGTTGGCATGTTTAAGTACCAGAAATGGATTTGACAATCTGACATGTTCCCAATGTTTTTATGTTGACCCTTTTAATGAGTTTCAGTTAATGCAGCAAATTGTAATATTACATTTAGAATGTGGTGATCCTTCTAGGGTTTTCTCACCTACTTATGATTGTAGATGCCCAGAATGAGGCTTCAACTTCACCTCGAGAGAGAGAGAGAGAGAGAGAGAGAGAGAGAGAGAGAGAGAGAGAGAGAGAGAGAGACATTGTGCATTAGTTAGAAGTAACTGCCATCATCACTGTTATTTGAGCATCCATAACCACCAAAATGTCCATCGATCTGTTTATCATATTAAAGACATATTGAATTGTGGGCTTCAATTCAGCTTTGACCGACCGGATGGCCTTGTGGTTAGAGTGTCCGCCTTCGGAGCGGGAGGACGTGGGTTCAAAACCCTTCCGGGGACATACCAGTCCTTTATAAACGGTACCTGCTGTCTTCCCGCTTGGCACTCAGCACTAAGGGGTTGAAGCAGGGGCCTGGTCAGGCAGTGCAGAAATGATATATTAGCTATGAGCGCCTAATATGGCAGCCCAGCTGTATGCTCCCCAGGGAGGTGAGACCGTCTACGGAGTGCACCAGTGCAAAAATGACCAGGCTTCCTTGATTTGAATATTCATACATAATTGTATAACATAACTGTATAACTTCAACCTTCGGGTTGCGATTCTCCATTAAAGATTATTATTAATTTGTGCCTTAATGTTGACTTCAATGTGGTTGCAGGGATGCAGGTTACTTGCACTGGACAACCAGGACATGGCTCAGCCTTCATAGAGAATACAGCGGCAGAGAAACTGGTAAGAATACTAACTCCAGGAGACTCCCTGGTTTGTTTTCTATGAAATTTTATTCATTTTCTAAGTTGGTGCAAAATTGATGACTGCATTCAGCCAGTTGGTTATGCTTCATGTTAGACTGTTTTAACTGTACTTTTTTTCATTTTTACCAAAATTCATCATCATTTCTCACCATAATAAAAAACGTTTGGTGTAGAATTGTAGTCTGGACAACCAGTGAAGTTGACGTGTCTTTGAAATTGTCTAATAAATATGTATATTGGTTATCAGTCTCAAAACAAAATAATTAAAACTACTTCATGTTTTGAGGGAACTTTATACTGGTGAACACTAAAATTTTGAATTGAATTGGATTTCAAAGAAGCATTTCTATTTCTAGAGGAGGGTGATCAATTCATTCCTGGACTATCGAGCCCAGCAGGAAAAGATGTTAGTATACATTCATCTTTAAATTTTGTAGAAAAGAAAGAAAGATTCAAGTATAATTCAATACAAATGTTTTGATTATGTTAAAATATAAAAGGATATGGGTAAGAAGGGGGAGGGAACGTAGACTTCATGAATGGGTAACATATATATTGAGACTACTGATGTATGGACTACAGCATATTAAATTTTATTGAAACTTTACAGTCAACAGTTTTCATGATAAAGCACACAGAATCTTTGATAATCTCTTTCAGTCTGAAATCTAACCCTCAGATTGGTATTGGGAGTGTGAACACCGTGAACTTTACCCTTGTTAAGGTAAATAAACCCTGGATAGGGTTTGCTGCAACGAAGAAAAAATTTATAAATTGTGAGAAAAAACCTGTCATTGTACTGGCGATATTGAAACAACAATCCTCTGCCAATTGTACATTTTTCTCATTACTGCATCAAGTCCCTTTTTTTTCGGGGGAAGTTGCATTAGATACATACATTTATCATTATTTTGCTGTTATATACATTAATGCTTAGACTAGTATTATTGTATCTATACATTTTTGCTAGCACTAGCACATGTGAGTACTGCTCAGTGTCTAAGTTATAATCAATAATTATTGATTTATATATCTCTACTTCAGTCTCATGCTGCAATGTAAATTTCTGAAATATGCCAGGGATGGTATATGTTGACCAAAAGAAAATTAGAAATATGTGTTTCCTCTAATATAAGATTAACAGATGTCATCCAATTAAGTGCTGCACTTACATTTTTGTAATGATTGTATTCTTACTAGTGGAAATGATAATGGTGATAATAATGTCATTAATAATATTGGTAATGTATGTAATATTTTGATAATTGCAACTGTTATCATGATGTTGTTTCTGTCTGTCTTTAATGTTTTGTCTCATTTCATTTAGGGTGGAGTCCAACCCAATGTTGTGCCATCAGAAATGACAGCAAGTGAGTTACTAAATTTAATTACTTCAGCACAAGTCCGTTTCAGATATGACTAAATTTATAGCACAATAAAACTCAATATAGACAGTTTCTGTCTTTTTCTTACATATCTGATGAAGTCTGTATTTCACTATGGCTTTCAAGATTGGCTTTTACAGGCAGTTCTGTCTGTCTTAGTTACATATACAATGTATTGTTTTTATCAAATATAGCCTTTTGGTCCCTAATACTTGCTATAGGATTTAAGCTCTCCTTAATGTAAAAAAAAAAAAAAAAAAAAGCACTGTTACAGTAAAGTGTTAAAAGCAATCACTCATGTATGTAAAAGCACACAAATTGAATTTTTTTTTCTCCATGAAAAGAAACCATCACATTTTTTTATTATTTTAAACTTTGAAAAGTATGTTTTATTTAATTTCAGCCTTTGACATGCGTATTACGCCATCTCAAAACCTCTCGGAACTAGAGGCTGAAATTAACCAATGGTTGAAGGAAGCTGGAGAGAATATAACAATGAAATTTTTACAGGTAAATTATATATATTTTATTATTTTTTTTTTAGCATTCCGGGTTAATGCTGAAGAACAAACACAGCAGTCTTGCATGTTTATAATGGCATATTAGGACCAGAGAAAACCTGCTTGCCCACTTCTCGATATTTTAACTGTACCCTGATAGTACTGGTAGATAACACGAGGTATCTTGCTTTGTTACTGAAACATACCAGTATATACTTGCAATCTTTCTTTTTATTTTCAGAAAAACATGTGCCAAGCTGTCACCTCCACTGATGACACCAATCCATGGTGGATGGCCTTCAAGGGTGCTTGTGATTCCATGTAGGGAACAGTTTGAGTATTAGTTTTCATTGAGTACAACATATCTGCTCTCTCCATCCCTTTCAAACCAACACACTCCCACACACACTTTTCATGAAAAAATTCTGAATTAGCCATTATTTTTCTTATGACATTTACACTTCTTAATCTTTAATGTCATCAATAATTCTGTCATTGTAAGTCTTTTGCGTTTTTTTGTAATTTTATTAATGGACTCAAATGTGATGGTTGTGTTAGCTATTTTAAGTGATTGTGTTAGGTGTGACAGCTGATTGTGTTAGCTGATATTAAAGATTGTGTTAGCTGTACATGACAGTTTGGTGTGTTCCATATGACAGTTGTATATCTCTGTACATTTTAGGAGCTTACAAGTAAAAGCTGAGGTATTTCCTGCTGGAAGTGACATTAATTATCTAAGAGCAGTAAGCTTTTTGCAAGTACATTCCATAGTGCTTTTTATTGATTTTGTTTGCTTGGTTTTACAGGGGACTGCAGATTAAAACTGAGGTCTTTCCTGCTGCAACAGACAGTAGATATATAAGAGCTGTAAGAAATCATTTTAATAAAAATACTAATAAATAGATAACTATGTTGTAGAGAATAATGATTTAACTGAATAAGTGAATAAGTGTTATCTTGAAAGTTGAATGCATTTATTGAATTAAAAATTGACATTTAGAATTGGAAATGAAATGTCTTAACCAGAAATGTAATTATAAATGCCAGAAATGCAGGGATTTTTGTCCCTTTTAAGCTAATCATCTTCTGTGTAAAATTTAATAGAGAAAGCAATAGTTGATTGATTTGCATGCTTGAATTTTGCAACATCTTGCTCATAATTCTGTTGTAATTCTATGAATCTTGTTTTTGCAGTCATAATCGTTTTTGCTTTTGAATTGTAGCACATTAAATCTGCTCTTGTAAATGATTCATTATTCTTCATTTTAGGGAGGCCTTCCAGCTCTGGGTTTCTCTCCAATGAACAACACCCCTATCCTACTTCATGACCACAATGAATTCCTGAATGAGAACATCTTTCTAAGAGGAATAGACATCTATTGTGAGATATTACCAGCAATTGCTAATGTGCCAGCATAATGAACATAATATACAGGAGCCATTATCAAAAAAAAGCTTGTTTCAGTTTCCAGAAAGTTTAAGCAGATGAAATAATTGCTTATGTTATGCAATGTTGATTTTACAAACGCAACACAGTAGACTGAATAATTTGTCAGTTCAGATTATTGTTTATCATCAAAAAAATTGTGGAACATTTTTTTTGTATCAGGCAGCACTAACATTGCCTCATTCGTAAAATGAAAATAATTTTTGTAAAACTTGAAACAAAATTTCCGTATTCAAGTGTCCAAGGTATACAAAGACTATAATTTTATCAATATATACCAATTATAGGACCTGAAATGTCACAGTTTCATTGTTTTCAAAAATATCATTTAGGTATATAACCTGCTAACGTTCTATTGAATGATAAGATGTTTTTTAGTTAAGTCCTAAGTACTTTCTTTTAGGCATCTTTTAATGATAGAAATGGAAAGTGATTTTATCTAAATAAACTCAATTTCATATCTCAAAAGATTTTTATCAGGTTTGCTGTCTATATTTTGACAATTTTCTACTGAGGATTCAGTAATAAAAATCTAGACTACCCATCCAGTGATTGTTATATTTTATCAAACGAATTGGCTTCTTTCAATAAAAACCGCTTTCAACAGAACATTTGAAAGTCAAAACGTGACTTAGTCTGTTGCATTGAAAATTTAAACAATTGTCAGGTTTTAGTTATGTAATTATGATAAATTAGTGTTTTCGATTAAACGTTTCCTTGTATTTCCAAGACGTCGAATCTGAAACATTGAATTCATGAATAGATTTAAATAGACTGCAATATCTGTCAATTTTAAGGTTACATAAATTAGATTTATCCGTACATGCTTTAGAGTTTAGGAAATGGGGACAATAGAATGTATCAGTTTCAACGTTCCCAGTTCCCTGGTTTTGCATAATTGATCAAAAATCAAGTTTTACTCTTTTGCTGATTTGGAGGGTTGGGACCAAAAGCTATTTCTGGCCTAAAAAGGAAGGGAATCTGTTTTTTAGTCATGGTGCAGTATCTGGGCTTCTTACCGACAACCAATATTTGTAGTTGTGATTTGCGGTAGTGAAAAAACTCGGTTCTTCAACACATTCTGAATTGTGATTGTTCATTCACAATTTCCATCCTTGCATTGATGTACCCTCTACCAGGGCCGCAGTTATTATTGTGGACATTTTTGGCTGAAGCGACATCAGACCAAAATGACTTGTCTATTTACTTAGAGACATATCTGTGGAAAATCAATCTGTCGCCCTGGTAGAGGGCAGCACTGATGCGTCAACCCTCCATCATTCACGCAGATGCATAACTACCTACCAAACACTAATTGCTGCTCTTAGTCGGAATCAAAGTGGCATCCCTGGGCAACTGGCTCCGGATCCTTATTTAGATACATTCCTTCTGCCCCACCGAGCCAGACGTGACTTGCTGCTGTCTACATTGGCATATTTCTTTACTCAGATCAGCATAATTTCATACATGTCTCGTTTTTACAGTCTCCTGTTTTAAAGCTTATTGCCACCAATTTGGATATCTTAAACACCCGTAAAATCAAACAAAACTGAGGTATCATCTTCTACACAGGGATGGCTTCAACGCCCATAAAGAAACCCTTTTTCCACGTTGTCACATTTGCTTTAAGCAAAAGAACACAGAAAAGCATTTTCAAACTTTTGTAATATCTTTATTTAAGCATTCTGAACCAGCTTCCAATTTTTGAAATCAGTCAGCTATTATTTCAACGTAAAGATGAGTGAATACCACCAGAATATTAAAATAGTTAAGATATATGACTGGAAATCTCCCCTGGCAGTAACACAATGGATCTCTGGTTCAAAACCTGGCAGAGATTTTTTCCATTATCTGAAGGACACTGTGCATCTCTCAACTCTTTAAGCTAAATGTTAAAAATTAAAATAAATCATTAAAACATTACGTCAACCGATATCGAATTTCAAGCACATATTTTTTGCCCCCCCCCCCTCGTTATTTTGAGCCCTCCCTCCTCCCTTAAAAAGTTGCTGCCTATGCTCCCGATTCTGGTAAATAATTCTAGTCAAATGTTTAAAAAAATTAACTTCGCTTTGATTTTGGTTTTCCTTCAAAGGTTTTACTTCAAAGGATTATTCGCTAGTCTTTGGTATTTTCACAGGGTTAGTTTTATCGGCGATGACAGTCTTGTCAATGGACGGGTCCAGAAATTCCTTCCCCGTCATGTCTGTGAAGTTAGTGCAGGCTTTAATGGCGGAATTAGGAACCTACAACATAGAAATGATGTTAGTTAAAAAGGTTTGTCAATCACGAGTCAGTCATGGAGTGTCAAAGAGTCATTGCCTCTTTCTGCCTCTCTAAGAACAATTGAATTCTTACCATAAATTTTTTTTGTTAATTTGAATTAGCAGTTAAACAGGTGCAACCCTCAAATCCACACCTGTAACTTTACTACCCGTCCTCATGAATATACAAACGGTAAAGTTATCTTGCGTATTCGGATTCTATTTGAATTCAATAAAAATTTTAATTTTAAAATGAATGAACAGTGCTTTTGCGAACTGTGAGCATGAAATAGATTTGATATTCGTGAACTATCCAAAATCTTTCCAGGTTATTTTTATTAAAAATAAAAAAGACCAGAATATCTTGACGTACCACATCTAAAGGCGTATACTGGGCATGATGATGAACGTACACCGGGTTGTTTTCCTTGGTGTTGTAAGAAACAAGGAACGACCACCGCCGCTTGTTACTGTTGTTGGCGTCGCTCTTATGGATCAAGTTGGCGTTGAAGATCAAAGCATCTCCTATATGAGTAAGGGAAATAACTATGGTTCCTCATTTATTTCTCAAACAACAGCATTTCACTAAGTTGCCCAATAGACGACCTGCTTCTTAATTCAAGGCTATCCTCAAAAGCTCCAAAAACATACATCTATTTATTCCCAAAAGAAACAAAAATGAAATAAATGTTTGTTTTTAAATTTTAACTACTTTAATAAAAGGGCTTTATTATGTCTGTCGAACCTGGTCTCTTGACAGATATCTGAATGCGTAAAACCGACCATGCGACATTGTGTTAAAAAGGTTTTACGAATAATTAATACACAAGTAGCACATGTACAGTTAAAGTGACCAAATAGGCGATGTATGTAAAAAAAAGTCAAGTCAATTACATTAGTGTTAAGACCGAAATAAACGAGGTAGTTGGCACTTAAGTACTGTTTGAATATTCCAACTGAATCGTTTCCGACCGATTTTGACATAATCTACGCGTGCGCATGCGTGTGTGTGTGTGTGCGTGTGTGTGTGTGTGTGTGTGTGTGTGCCTGTGTGTGTGTGTTTGTGGGTGGGTGGGTGGGTGTGAATAAGGTGAATTTATTTGTGTTTAGATTAGGACACCCTTACCAGGCTCTAGCTCCACGTACTTCAACGGGCAAACTTTGGCCAGGTGCTCGATTCGTTCTTCGTCAATACCGTTCTGGCCCCCAACTCTGTGATGATTCTGGCGTCCGGCCTTGTGGGAACCCACCAGAACCTACAGTGTAGTAGAACAAATGTAGTAGAACAAATGCTTAGAAAGAACAAAACAGAATCTAGCAGAATTGGAAAGGCTGGTAGGTTGATCAAATTTGCGGGAGCCGACAAGAGTCCTTACCCCGCAGAATCAGAATTAAAAAACGTGGTAGGTCTAAAAGGCTCATGAGAACCCGCAAGGGTCTCACTTCACAACTAGAACGCATTGGTTGCTACATCGGTATGTCGGTACTGACAAGTTAGTGGGGAAACGATGACAGATAAGTCAGGCGGCTAAATCTAACAATTGTGCAACAGTTGATAAAAGCATGAAACTTTCCACAATGAATGGTCGTCAGGACGTCATCCTTATTTTGGCTGATGAGTTGTCACCGTTTTATAAATTCCCCTCGCCATCTCTTTTCGTGGCATTCTTCGGTCGTTTTTCGCGACAGTGATTAAAACAGACGTGTATGCAGTTTCTACAGTAAATAAAGGAGTTGATCTGCTTGTCGTTCTGTAATCGGTTGCAATACTTTCCAAAATTTCTGTAGGCTACTTAAAATATGATTGTCAAGGAATCTATAGGGCCTACAATTAATGTACAATGTAGGTCTATGTTAATGCATTGCTATTATTATTTTTCATGGCTTTTACTATTCCTTGTTTAATTAACTATTGAACTATCTTCTAGTTTTAAATGAATACGATCGATTATCTGTAGGGCCTACAAGACGACTATTTTTTATCGAGCAGCCAGCATTATTCATTTTCTTTTTTTCACTATTATACCGCGCGAATCACAACTTAAAGAGTATTTCACCTGAAAGCAAGTTACAAGTCGGTATAGAATATTGCGTTTATCAAAATCAGTTGCTGCTTTGGGCAGTTACAAATTAGGCCTACTTTCAACCTTTTAACTGTTAGCATGAAAAAACGCCCATTTCCCATTTTTGGGCGCATGCGTATTTCACGTGATAGATATATATCCTTAAAAGGTAAAACATATTGTGACGTCATTGGCCCGTGCTGACGTTACCAGGTAGCACAAAAGCTATTGGAGATATGCTGCGCGCAAGCAAAGTGAATACAGCGATTTTCTTTTGAGTAAAATAGACGATACGCAATGATAGTTGCGTCGCATTTGGCCTTTTTAGGCATGAAATACAGTTACATGTACATTTTTCACAGAGAAATATTCAGACTCGAGAACGAGGTAAGATATTTCTTTTTAGCAGAACAAAAATAAAAAACTGAACTGTTGGTATCAATATAGCTGTACTTCACCCCCGCACAGATATTTATAACTTTGTTTCTTATTAATCAAAATAAGCGTCTTTAAACTTTAGTTTTCAAAGTAAACGGGCCGTTTTATTTAAAGACAGTCTCAGTGGGTTAGATTAATGTATAGAAGCAGGTTCTATGTAAAGCTTTGATCAGATTTGTGTTTTGTGAGATTGTTTATTATTATATTAATAAGTCTGGGTCACAAAAGTCCTGTTAAGACAACTAGAATAAAGAATTAGAAAACGAAAACTATTTATCATGATTTCGGAGCACAGCCAGAAGTACTTCCGGCTCAAGGTCACGACCTCGATTTTCCCACGCTTACGACCAATCACAGCAGGCTTCAGTCAGAATGAGATAGACGTCACGACTACACAGCGAAACTTGTCAGACATGTAAGTGCCGCCTGTCCATCTTTTCGGTACATGTACCGATCAAAAATAGACAACGTAAAGCCCAAAACGCTCTTATACACGTAACCAACTTTGTATGAGCACAAATATTGTCATTTATTGTGAACAGGATAATATGATAATCAGACACACTTGAGACCTGTGAAGCGCATACTCACGTGTCGAGGAGTAGTTTCGCCATTGCCTCGTATGTGAGTCCTAACTCAGCTTTAAGTGTCCTCCACCGCCCCACCTCCCTCCCAACATACACAGTCTGAGTGCTTCTTCGTCTGTCTCTAATTTTCTTTCGTATCTTTCGAACTGGAGTGGCTATTTTCTTTCGTCCCCTTTTGTCGCTCTCCTCTTCAGACTTGACGCGCGTCTGAGCCATGTTTGCTGTTTTGGCGCCAAATAGTAACATCCGGGTCTCAGCCGTAGTACTTCATTCATAGTAAACCGCGAGACTTAGCGAGAAATTGCGCGTTCTGAAGCCGTACTGTGAGGTGGTAGCTGAGTATTTAAGACGAGTCGTCTTTTATTATTTAATGGAACTTAAAAACGGTATTAGGTAGGTTCATTTTCTCAACGGTTTTGGATAGGATATACCTTGGTCATTATGGGGAAATTGGTGAGATTTCCAGGAAAATTCATTTTCGTGCTATTTTAAGAGTTTAACGCGCTGAGACTGTCTTTAAGTATCTATTTCAATATTAGGTACACTTTTTATCAATTTCCCTTTCTTCAATGTTTAAGGTTCGGGCCCTTTTTTGGAAGGAAGACACGATGCTTCCGATTTTGGGAGGTGGAGGATTCGGTTCAGTGTACAAGGTATTGAACTTATCATGACAAACAAACTAAAGTGGGATAGCGGGAGTAACAATAGTAGTAGCATAAATACACAGTCATGACAGTAATTATAGTTTTAGATTTGAAAGTAGTAGCAGAAGAACAAGATATGTTTAATGTGTTTAATCCTGTTGTAATGTTACCAGTTTATTTTTGCTTTTATTGTTTACGGATGTGAATTCCCAGTAACCGTTCAAAATATTTTATATTTAGTTTAAAAACAACCTAGCATTGAAGGTGCCTACCTCTGAGGCCTATGCAAGGTCCATCTACAGGGAAGTTTCTTTTATGAAGAGGATAGACAGCAAATTTATCTTAAGGTATTTTATCAGATGAATACAAACAATTTAATATGTTGATTAATTTGTAAGCTTGGATGCCTATGAAACACACATGTCCAATTATTTATCATACAATGAGAAATTACTCTGCCCAGATTGAAAATATTTCTTTCACCCGATTTACATGTAGTTTAACTTATTCTGATATGAGAAATTTCCGTTCCAGACTCGTTCACTCATTTGATGTTAGGCCTGGGTTTCCCGTTCTACTATCGGAATTGTGTCCGATGGACCTTGAAATTCTCCAAGAGTATTGGGAAACTTTCCTGTAAGTAATTATATCACTTTCTTTTCTTTAAATAATACTTTCATTTTTTTTTCCGATTTTATCTTGTACGATCATAAAAAATATCTATTTCATAGGAAATTCGTTATTCAACAAAATATTATTTCCTTTAATATTGACCTGAATATCATACTGACAGCACCCTGAGCTTCAGAGATAACTTGACACTAACCTCTTCACTATAGCCTATCTTCATCGTGTCAAGTTACCTCTGACCACATTCGATTGCCTCCGCCGCCCGCCAATCAAATTTAAAGCCCGCACTCAATGACTCATTGAACGATCTAGCCAATGAACGCGAACGAGTCAAAGCGCGCTTTGTTCAAATCCGGACCAATCAAAGATAAGGCTGAATATCAGGGACTTGCCGTAACCTGTGGGCAGCACGCAAAATACATCATCCCTCAGTAGATAATTATGCAGGGCATCAAACTGCTCTGGTTTCAATTCCGATATACTCCATGCTTTCTTTGTGTACGGTTATGCACTCGGAACTACTCGAATGTCTCCGCACTCGACAATAACTATGTTGTTAGTATGGAGCTTGCGGAATCAGCCGAGGATTGCCGATTGACGGTCAACCAATCAGCGTTTTCACCAAACTTTGGTGAAAAATTTTGAAACATGGATTCGATTGGCTTATATAAACTAGGTCAAACTATTTTCGTCAGAGGTAACTTGGCACGATGAAGATAGGCTATAGTGAAGAGGTTAGTGTCAAGTTATCTCTGAAGCTCAGGGTGACTGACAGTTGCTTTTATTTATTTCTTAGGGACGAAGTTCCTCTTCAGATGGTGAAATATATTGCCACGTGCGTCTGTATGGCTATTGGGCACTTGCACCAACGGAATGTAGCCCATTTTGATTTAAAAACGAACAACGTGTTGGTTAGTCTACACGGGGTCCCAAAACTGGTAAGATGTTCGATTTTTTCAGGTTATTTTTCTCTTCTCGCCTTGATGTTCGTGGGTCGGGCCTGATTTTGGATATCGTCTCGCTTTTCGCTAAGACTCGCTTCTTTACGTACCTTAAATGACTATTCATGTGTCACCGATTTGTCATAATTTGAATTAAATCATTTTATAACTGATAAAAATATGGCTTTGTATTAGATTGATAAAAATATGTTGGATGTAATCAACACTTTCATTTTGGCAACCAGAACATTACCTTTTTTATTCCAATTTCAAATGCGGATTATTTTCTTTCAGTGTGATCTAGGATCTGTTCACCCTCTAAATGATGCCGGAGAGAGTATCGATGCGGTGCAATTTATGAACTTCACACTCTATAAAAACATGACACCAGAGGTGCTGAGGGGTGGCGCCGCCTCGTGGAGAGCCGATTTCTACGCATTGGGTGTCATGTTGTTTGAACTTATGGAGGGAAGGTAATGAAAAGGATACAGCTATGTAAATCATGACAGAACTGTTATTCATGCCAATAGTTCTGATAGAAATATGACACGGCTCCCTTCTTTAGAGTTGCTAGTGGTATGAACTGGAAAATTAGAATGTAGCCAGTAATTTTTTCTAAAAAATACCTTAGAATTTTAGAACAGTAGGAAGTGTTGGAAGACAGCAATAAATTTTGGTCGATTTATTTAGACACCCACTTTGGACTGAATTGCCGACCAGAGCAGAAGCCAGAATGAAAATCCTCCAAGGCACCATCATCTACACAGATACAGAACATGTCTTCAGGGATCTGATTGATAGATTAGTATGGTAGGCAATACTACTTCATGACATACAACTACATGAATATGTGCAGTGAATAATTAAATGAAATGTCGTGAACAATTCCATCACTAGCTTCGTAAGCATTTGCCTGTCTAAAGACACAAAAGTACACAATGCACTTTTCAAAATAAGTCATGTTAACTTCGTAGACATCATTTGTCTTCAGTTTCCATTGTCCCTGCTTAGTCTCATATTGAACTGTCAGCACAGATCAAACCATCTCTCTCTGTTTTATTTCAGCGAAGTGGACCAAAGAATTGACAGCATGACTGGCCTTTTAAGTCATCGGTACGAATTTCATCAATGTTTTTTTCTTCCTGCAATACTCCCTATAGCTAACAACTTTTTAAGCCAGATCTGACATTTATTTATTTATATTTTTTTATTTATTATTATTTTTGTATTTAATCTATTTTCTTCATCCATTCACTATATTTATTTGTCTATATATCTATTATAATTTTATGTTTATTTATTTAAATGCAGATGGCTGTGTGACTATTACGTGAATAATTTCCCAACCGACGTGGTCACCTCTCCCATTTTAGACATTGCTCAGGTAAAGCCTTGATTTATTACACTGACCGTTTCTTATAAAGTAATTACTCTCTGGTTCCTTATTGTGAACCTTCACGAACTTCAAGCAATTTGTACATGTATAAGTTAACGACTCTCTAACCTATATGTATCTAATGAAAAAAGATGGAATTTATTTTCTGTAAACATATATAGATATATATATAGTTAACAGACTAATTATATGCAGCGTTTTTCGTCATGACAGGAAGTGTTGGCGGAAGAACAGCTTGAGATGGGTCCTCTGACAGCAAACAGCAGCGTCCGCAATATTGTTGACAATGGTTAGAGGACTGCTGTAAACCACCGGCTGCTTCAATACTTTTCTCAAGTTCCACGATTCATTTTGAAGTAGCCCATTCTACAGCCGACTCCATGAAACAAACTATCCACTTTATTATTATATATAGACGACTTTTTAACTCTAGCCTACAACAGCTCAGAACGATTTATTTAATATCTGCTATAAACATCAGTTTTAATAAATTTTGAAAAAAAATCAAGAAGTGAATTATGCTAATTCAAGTTTTTCTTACAGTTTCACCAAGACAAAAATTGAAGCTAATTTTTTAAACACTTAAAAAGAATTTAGTGATAAAAACCACGTTTCTTTTGTATGTGCAGAGAATAAGTGCCAATTTTTATAAATCACATAATCATGTAGGCCTACGTATAATTTGATAATTACTATGTTGTAAATTGTTTTGATAACTTGATAACAGAAAAGATAAATAAATTTTTTGAAATTTTAATTCCTCTCTTTTAAAGACCTATCCTACTCAAGGATGGGTGGGTGGGAGGGTCGGGGGGGGGGGGGGGTTGGTGGTTTGGGTGAACTCTCCCGAGAAATTTTGAAACATTGGAGCGAAATAGTGATTTGGTAGCATATCAACCAAGGAAAATTCAGTATCTCTTAAGTCCAAATAACCTGTGTTAATAATTGAGGAAACACTAGTGAATTGAACAAGGGACCTACATGATAATTATACACAGGTACATGTAAATTCCCCTTGGGTATTCACTGGGCTAAGTTCAGTGCTATAAACTCATTCGCCTAATCAATTGGCCATTAAATGAGATTTAATAAAGCACACTTGTTGATATTTCCCTGTAAACTCCCAAAGGTTAAGCTCTCTGCTAGATAACATAGTAATAAGGAAGCAGTGAATAGCAACTTCATTGGGATTATATTTTTGTTGTTTTCTTTTTAATTTTTTCTCCAACACTGGCATTTTTAAGATGTGACTTTTAACTCCCATCCACCTGAGGCTCTGCACATTTTCAGTATTTCCACATAAGCAGTTGTATTGGTATTTATGTCTTTATACACGCTGTAATATTATTTTATGCACTGTCATCATTTTTCATATATTGGGACTTTCATCATGTGAATTTTAACTCTCATGGTCCTAAAACTGTAATCTTATTGAAGGGGTGGGTTGAGACCATCTTCTGGGTCTCCTGGAAGACAGTCAGATTTTAAAGTTTATATTAACGGGTTTCTATTGGAAGACCATCAAAATGGAGGATGGATCAACAAAGATACTTTGGAATACTGTCAGAAAATATCTCTGCATCTGCTCCTGTTATTGACCATGTTACCTGTTGCGCATGATTAAAAATCAGTGTCGACTGACTATTATAAGCGTTATTTATTATTGCATCAAAATTGACAAAATGACCTATTTTGCATCTTTTTATTCTGTTTTTTGTCTGTACATTTGACAGCTTTGCTGCCTTGTTAAAATAAAGCCTAGTTAAAATAAAATGATGTTGCAGTCACCTGTTTAAAACTTATTTCCACCAACTTGGATATCTTAAGCACCTAAAAAATCAAACAAAATTGTGGAATCATCTGCTACTGTACACAGGGACGGCTTCAACGCCACTAGAGCACCCCTTTTCCACGTTTTCTTATCTCTGTAAGCAAAAGTACACAGAAAAGCATTTTCACACTTTATTTAAGCATTCTGAATCCGCTGCCAAGTTTTAAAATCAATCAGCTATTATGTCAACGTAAAGATGAGTGAAAACCACCGGAATATTAAAATAGTTAAGAAATATGCCTGGAAATCTCCCCAGTAATACAATGGATCTCTGGCTCAACACCTGGCAGATATTTCTTCCATTGTCTGAAGGACACTGCGCCTATCAACTCTTTAAGCTATATGTTAAAAATTAAAATAAATCATTAAAACATTAAGTCAACCGATATTGAATTTCAAGCAAATATTTTTGTCGCCCTCGTTATTTTGAACCCTCCTTCCACTCTTTAAAAGTAACTGCCTATGCTCCTGATTCTGCCATATAATTTTAGTCAAATGTTTAAAAAAATTAACTTCGCTTTGATTTTGGTTTTCCTTCACTTCAAAGGATTATTCGCTAGTCTTCGGTATTTTCACAGGGTTAGTTTTATCGGCGATGACGGTCTTGTCAATGGACGGGTCCAGAAATTCCTTCCCCGTCATGTCTGTGAAGTTGGCGCAGGCTTTAATGGCGGAATTAGGAACCTACAACATAGAAATGATGTTAGTTAAAAAGGATTGTCAATCACGAGTCAGTCATGGAGTGTCAAAGAGCCATTGCCTCTTTCTGATGTAAAATATGTTTTGCCTCTGTAAGAACAATTGAATTCTTACCATAAAAGTTTTTTTTGTTAATTTGAATTAGCAGTTAAACAGGTGCAACCCTCAAATCCACACCTGTAACTTTGCTACCCGTCCTCATGAATGTACAAACGGTAAAGTTATCTTGCGTATTCGGATTCTATTTGAATTCAATAAAAATTTTAATTTTAAAATGAATGAACAGTGCTTTTGCGAACTGCGAGCATGAAATAGATTTGATATTCGTGAACTATCCAAAATCTTTCCAGGTTATTTTTATTAAAAATAAAAAAGACCATAATATCTTGACGTACCACATCTAAAGGCGTGTACTGGGCATGATGATGAACGTACACCGGGTTGTTTTCCTTGGTGTTGTACGAAACGAGGAACGACCACCGCCGCTTGTTACTGTTGTTGGCGTCGCTCTTATGGATCAAGTTGGCGTTGAAGATCAAAGCATCACCTACATAAGTAAGAGAAGTGACTATGGTTCCTCATTTATTTCTCAAACATCAGCATTTCACTTACATGTAGTTACCCAATAGACGACCTGCATCCTAATTCAAGGCTATACCCAAAAGCTCCAAAAACATACATATATTTATTCCCAAAAGAAACAAAAATGAAATAAATGTTTGTTTTTAAATTTTAACTACTTCAATAAAAGGGCTTTATTATGTCTGTTGTAAAGTTTTAGAATTCGCGATAACTGTCAAACCTGGTCTCTTGACAGATACCTGAATGCGTAAAACCGACCATGCGACATTGTATTAAAAAGGTTTTACGAACAATTAATACACAAGCAGTACATGTACAGTTAAAGTGACCAAATAGGCGATGTATGTAAAAAAAGCAAAAAGTCAAAACAATTACATTAGTTTTAAGACCGAAATAAACAAGGTACATGTAGTTGGCACTTAAGTACTGTTTGAGTATTGCAACTGATTCTTTTCCGACCGATTTTGACATAATCTACGCGTGTGCATGCGTGTGTGTTTGTGTGTGTGTGTGTGTTTGTGTGTGTGTGGGTGGGTGTGAATAACGTGAATAAATTTGTCTTCAGATTAGGACACCCTTACCAGGCTCCAACTCCACGTACTTCAACGGGCAAACTTTGGCCAGGTGCTCGATTCGTTCTTCATCAATGCCGTTCTGGCCCCCAACTCTGTGATGATTCTGGCGTCCTGCCTTGTGGGAACCTACCAGAACCTTTAGTGTAGTAGAACAAATGCTTAGAAAGAACAAAACAGAATCTAGCAGGATTGGAAAAGCTGGTAGGTTCATCAGCTATAGGGGGAGCCGACAAGAATGTTGATGCCTTGCTATTCTTATTTTTCATGGCTTTTACTATTCATTGTTTTATGAACTATTGAGCTATTTTCTAGTTGTAAATGAACACGATTATCTATACAAGACGACTAATTTGTCGAATAGCCAGCATTGTTCATGGAATATGGGCCCCTAATAAATTTTGAAAACATTATTAAACATTGATGATTTGCATAACTATTTCCCAATTTGATATCAAGTTAGTAAAAATGACCCCGTGTTAAAAAAAAAAAAAAAAAAAAAAAAACCTTCAATTGACTAGTTGACCTACTGCACCGTAACCAACAGAGAGCGTTTCACAAAGAAACTAGATCTAATGGTCATGTTGCAACTTTTATTATTCGAAATTCATTATTTTCCGCAAAAATAAAAACTTTCTTTCTACCACTCTGGGGCCCGTATTCTCGACACTTTCGGATATAATTTATTTCGTATCTTGTGATCTATATTAACTTTTAAGTCAAACGTGTTTATATTTAGCCTAACCCCTTTCATTTAGGCCTATTAAAAAAAGGGGCCTAAACCTATCAAAGCACCGCTAAACAGAAACCCCCAAGTTTTTTTCTTTTAAACAGAGAATTTCAAAGTTTCTTCAAATGGAAGGCGTATTTCACCTGTAAGCAAGTTACAAGTCGGTATAGAATATTACGTTTATCAAAATCATTTGCTGCTTTGGGCAGTTACAAATTAGGCCTACTTTCAACCTTATAGCTGTTAGCATGAAAAAACGCCCATTTCCCATTTTTGGGCGCATGCGTATTTCACGCGATAGATATATGTCCTTAAAAGGCAAAACATATTGTGACGTCACTGGCCCGTGCTGCCGTTACCAGGTAGCACAAAAGCTATTGGAGATATGCTGCGCGCAAGCAAAGTGAATACAGAGATTTTCTTTTGAGTAAAATAGACGATATACGCAATGATAGTTGCGTCGCATTTGGCCTTTTTAGGCATGAAATACAGTTACATGTACATTTTTCACAGAGACATATTCAGACTCGAGAACGAGGTAAGATATTTATTTTTTTAGCAGAACAAAAATCAAAAACTCAACTGTTATTATCAATATATCTGTAGTCCTACTTCACCCCGAAAAGATATTTATAACTTTGTTTCTAATTAATCAAAGTAATCGTGCCGTTTTATTTAAGTATCTATTTCAATTTCCCTTTCTTCAATGTAAATGTAAGGTCCGGGCCCTTTTCTGGAAGAAAGACACGATGCTTCCGATTTTGGGAGGTGGAGGATTCGGTTCAGTGTACAAGGTATTGAACTTATCATGATAAACAAACTAAAGTGATACTGGGATAGAGGGAGTAGCAATAGTAGTAGCATAAGAACACAGTCATGACAGTAATTGTAGTTTAAGATTTTAAAGCAGTAGCAGCAGAACAATATATGTTTACTGTGATTAATCCTGTAGTAATGTTACCAGTTTATTTTGCTATTATATTGTTTACGAAAGTGACATCCCAGTAACCGTTCGAAATATTTTATGTTTAGTTTAAAAACAACCTGGCATTGAAGGTGCCTACCTCTGAGGCCTATGCAAGGTCCATTTACAGAGAAGTTTCTTTTATGAAGAGGATAGACAGCAAATTTATCTTAAGGTATTTTATCAGATGAATACAAACAATTTAATATGTTGGTTAATTTGTAAGCTTGGATACCTATGAAACACGCATGTCCTTTATGCATCACCAAGTAATAATCTCTTCACCTCGTTAAATGTTTGACACATACAACAATCAGCATCTTGCACAACATCATTATGTTAAATTTAATGAGTACCAGTACATACTGGATGGATATAAACGTCATAAACTGTAACTGTAAAATTTCAATAATTATGATTATAATGAAAAATTACGCTGTAGGCCTACAGATTGAACTTATTTATTTCATCCGATTTAGTTTAACTCATTATGATATGAGAAATTTCCGTTCCAGACTCGTTCACTCATTTGATGTTAGGCCTGGGTTTCCCGTTCTACTATCGGAATTGTGTCCGATGGACCTCGAAATTCTCCAAGAGTATTGGGAAACTTTCCTGTAAGTAATTATATTACTTTCTTTTCTTTAAATAATACTTTCATTTTTTTCCGATTTTATCTTGTACGATCATAAAAAATATCTATTTCACAGTAAATTCGTTATTCAACAAAATATTATTTCCTTTAATATTGACCTGAATATAATACTGACAGTTGCATTTATTTATTTCTTAGGGACGAAGTTCCTGTTCAGATGGTGAAATATATTGCCACGTGCGTCTGTATGGCTATTGGGCACCTGCACCAACGGAATGTAGCCCATTTTGATTTAAAAACGAACAACGTGTTGGTTAGTCTACACGGGGTCCCTAAACTGGTAAGATGTTCGATTTTTTCAGGTTATTTTTCTCTTCTCGCCTTGATGTTCCTGGGTCGGGCCTGATTTTGGCTACCGTCTCGCTCTTCGCTAAGACTCGCTTCTTTACGTACATAAAATGATTATTCATGTGTCACCGATGTGTCATAATTTGAATTAATACGTTTTATGACTGATAAAAATATGGTTTTGTTTTGAAAAAAAAAAAAAAATTTTGGATGTAATCAACACTTTCATTTTGGCAACCACATTCCCTTTTTATTCAAATTTCTAATGCGGATTATTTTCTTTCAGTGTGATCTAGGATCTGTTCACCCTCTAAATGATGCCGGAGAGAGTATCGATGCGGTGCAATTTATGAACTTCACACTCTATAAAAACATGACACCAGAGGTACTGAGGGGTGGCGCCGCCTCGTGGAGAGCCGATTTCTACGCATTGGGTGTCATGTTGTTTGAACTTATGGAGGGAAGGTAATGAAAAGGATACAGCTATGTAAATCATGACAGAACTGTTATTCATGCCAATAGTTCTGATAGAAATATAAGCCAAAATGACACGGCTCCCTTCTTTAGAGTTGCTAGTGGTATGAACTGGAAAATTAGAATGTAGCCAGTAAATTTTTTCTAAAAAATACCTTAGAATTTTAGAACAGTAGGAAGTGTTGGAAGACAGCAATAAATTTTGGTCGATTTATTTAGACACCCACTTTGGACTGAATTGCCGACCAGAGCAGAAGCCAGAATGAAAATCCTCCAAGGCACCATCATCTACACAGATACAGAACATGTCTTCAGGGATCTGATTGATAGATTAGTATGGTAGGCAATACTACTGCATGACATACAACTACATGAATATGTGCAGTGAATAATTAAATGAAATGTCGTGAACAATTCCATCATTAGCTTCGTAAGCATTTGCCTGTCTAAAGACCCAAAAGTAAACAATGCACTTTTCAAAATAAGTCATGTTAACTTCGTAGACATCATTTGTCTTCAGTTTCCATTGTCCCTGCTTAGTCTCATATTGAACTTTCAGCACAGATCAAACCATCTCTCTCTGTTTTATTTCAGAGAAGTGGACCAAAGAATTGACAGCATGACTGGCCTTTTAAGTCATCGGTACGAATTTCATCAATGTTTTTTTCTTCCTGCAAGACTCCCTATAACTAACAACTTTTTAAGCCAGATCTGACATTTATTTATTTATATTTTTTATTTATTATTATTTTTGTATTTAATATATTTTCTTCATCCATTCACTATATTTATTTGTCTATATATCTATTATAATTTTATATTCATTTTTTTAAATGCAGATGGCTGTGTGACTACTACGTGAATAATTTTCCAACCGATGTGATCACTTCTCCCATTTTAGACATTGCTCAGGTAACGCCTGGATTTATTACACTGATTGCTTCTAATAGGGTAATTACTCTCTGGCTCCTTATTGTGAACCGTCTCGAACTTCAAGCAATTTGTACATGTATAAGTTAACGACTCTCTAACCTACATGAATCTAATGAAAAAAGATGGAATTTATTTTCTGTAAACATCCAATGCTTGAAATATTGAGATATATGTTTAGTTTACAGACTATTTATATGCAGTGTTTTTCATCATGATAGGAAGTGTTGGAGGAAGAACAGCTCGAGATGGGTCCACTGACAGCAAACAGCAGCGTCCGCAATATTGTTGACAATGGCTAGAGGACTGCTGTAAACCACCGGCTGCTACAATACTTCCCTCAAGTTTCACGATTCATTTAGAAGTAGCTCATTCTACAGCCGACCCCATGAAACAAACTATCCACTTTATTATTATATATAGACGACTTTTTAACTCTAGCCTACAACAGCTCAGAACGATTAATTTAATATCTGCTAAAAACATCAGTTTTAATAAATTTTGAAAAAAAATCAAGCAGTGAATTATGCTAATTCAAGTTTTCCTTACAGTTTCACCAAGACAAAAAATTGAAGCTAATTATTTAAACATTTAAATAGAATTTAGTGATAAAAACCACGTTTCTTTTGTATGTGCAGAGAATAAGTGCCAATTTTTATAAATCACATAATCATGTTGGCCTACGTATAATTTGATAATTACTTTGTTGTAAATTGTTTCGATAATTTGATAACAGAAAAGATAAATAAATTTTTTGAAATTTTAATTCCTCTCTTTTAAAGACCTATCCTACTAAAGGATGGGTGGGTGGGAGGGTCGGGGAGGGGGGGTTGGTGGTTTGGGTGAACTCTCCCGAGAAATTTTTGAAACATTGGAGCGAAATAGTGATTTGGTAGCATATCAACCAAGGAAAATTCAGTATCTCATAAGTCCAAATAACCTGTGTTAATGATTGAGGAAACACTAGTGAATTGAAAAAGGGACCTACATGATAATTATACACAGGTACATGTAAATTCCCCTTGGGTATTCACTGGGCTAAGTTCAGTGCTATAAACTCATTCGCCTAATTAATTGACCATTAAATGAGATTTAATAAAGCACACTTGTTGATATTTCCCTGTAAACTCCCAAAGGTTAAGCTCTCTGCTAGATAACTTCATTGGGATTATATTTTTGTTGTTTTCTTTTTAATTTTTTCTCCAACACTGGCATTTTTAAGATGTGACTTTTAACTCCCATCCACCTGAGGCTCTGCACATTTTCAGTATTTCCACATAAGCAGTTGTATTGGTATTTATGTCTTTAAACACGCTGTAATATTATTTTATGCACTGTCATCATTTTTCATATATTGGGACTTTCATCATGTGAATTTTAACTCTCATGGTCCTAAAACTGTAATCTTATTGAAGGGGTGGGTTGAGACCATCTTCTGGGTCTCCTGGAAGACAGTCAGATTTTAAAGTTTATATTAACGGGTTTCTATTGGAAGACCATCAAAATGGAGGATGGATCAACAAAGATACTTTGGAATACTGTCAGAAAATATCTCTGCATCCGCTCCTGTTATTGACCATGTTACCTGTTGCGCATGATTAAAAATCAGTGTTGACTGACTATTATAAGCGTTATTTATTATTGCATCAAAATTGACAAAATGACCTATTTTGCATCTTTTTATTCTGTTTTTTGTCTGTACATTTGACAGCTTTGCTGCCTTGTTAAAATAAAGCCTAGTTAAAATAAAATGATGTTGCAGTCACCTGTTTAAAACTTATTTCCACCAACTTGGATATCTTAAGCACCTAAAAAATCAAACAAAATTGTGGAATCATCTGCTACTGTACACAGGGACGGCTTCAACGCCACTAGAGCACCCCTTTTCCACGTTTTCTTATCGCTGTAAGCAAAAGTACACAGAAAAGCATTTTCACACTTTATTTAAGCATTCTGAATCCGCTTCCAAGTTTTAAAATCAATCAGCTATTATGTCAACGTAAAGATGAGTGAAAACCACCGGAATATTAAAATAGTTAAGAAATATGCCTGGAAATCTCCCCAGTAATACAATGGATCTCTGGCTCAACACCTGGCAGATATTTCTTCCATTGTCTGAAGGACACTGCGCCTATCAACTCTTTAAGCTATATGTTAAAAATTAAAATAAATCATTAAAACATTAAGTCAACCGATATTGAATTTCAAGCAAATATTTTTTGTCGCCCTCGTTATTTTGAACCCTCCTTCCACTCTTTAAAAGTAGCTGCCTATGCTCCTGATTCTGCCATATAATTTTAGTCAAATGTTTAAAAAAATTAACTTCGCTTTGATTTTGGTTTTCCTTCACTTCAAAGGATTATTCGCTAGTCTTTGGTAATTTCACAGGGTTAGTTTTATCGGCGATGACAGTCTTGTCAATGGACGGGTCCAGAAATTCCTTCCCCGTCATGTCTGTGAAGTTGGTGCAGGTTTTAATGGCGGAATTAGGAACCTACAACATAGAAATGATGTTAGTTAAAAAGGATTGTCAATCACGAGTCAGTCATGTGATCAACGCTATTAGACGGAGTGTAAAAGGGCTATTTCCTACGTGAAAACACGTTTTGCCTCTCTGAAAATAATTGAATTCTTACCATAAATGATGCTGTTAGAGTACTCTGGTATTATCTGATTTGAATTAGCAATTAAACTGGTGGTAACACATGTAACTCTCCTAATGGCGGAATTTGTAAAATTAATGTACAAACGATAAATTAAATTTATTCTTGCATATTCAGATTCTATCTGAATTCAATAAAAATTGAGGATTGAGCAGCGTGTTTGCGAACTGTGAATATGAAATAGGTTTGATATTCGTGAACTATCCAAAATCTTTCCAGGTCATTTTTATTAAAAATAAAAAAGACCAGAATATCTTGACGTACCACATCTAAGGGCGTGTACTGGGCATGATGATGAACGTACACCGGGTTGTTTTCCTTGGTGTTGTAAGAAACAAGGAACGACCACCGCCGCTTGTTACTGTTGTTGGCGTCGCTTTTATGGATCAAGTTGGCGTGGAAAATCAAAGCATCTCCTATATAAGTAAGGGAAATGACTATGGTTCCTCATTTATTTCTCAAACAACAACATTTCACTTAGTGACCCAATAGATGACCAGCATTTTAATTCAAAGCTATCCCCAAAAGCTCCAAAAAATATACATGTATTTATTCCAAAAAGAAACAAAAATGAAATATATGTTTGTTTTAAAAATTTAACTACTTCAATAAAAAGGCTTTATTATGTCTGTCAAACCTAGATACCTGACAGATACCCGAATGCGTAAAATCGACCATGCGACATTGTTCTATAAAGGTTTTACGAGCAATTTATACACAAGTACGTACATGTAGCACATGTTCAGTTTAAGTGACCAAATAGGCGATGTATGTAAAAAAGAAAAAAAAAGTCAAGACAAATACATTAGTTTTAAGACCGAAATAAACGAGGTAGTTGGCACTTAAGTACTGTTTGAATATTCCAACTGAATCGTTTCCGACCGATTTTGACATAATCTACGCGTGTGCATGCGTGTGTGTGTGTGTGTGTGTGTGTGTGTGCGCGCGCGCGCGTGTGTGTGTGTTTGTGGGTGGGTGGGTGTGAATAAGGTGAATTTATTTGTGTTTAGATAAGGACACCCTTACCAGGCTCTAACTCCACGTACTTCAATGAACAAATTTTGGCCAGGTGCTCGATTCGTTCTTCATCAATGCCGTTCTGGCCCCCAACTCTGTGATGATTCTGGCGACCGGCCTTGTGGGAACCCACCAGAACCTACAGTGTAGTAGAACAAATGTTTAGAAAGAACAAAGCAGAATCTAGCAGGATTGGAAAAGCTGGTAGGTTCATCAGCTATAGGGGGAGCCGACAAGAATGTTGATGCCTTGCTATTCTTATTTTTCATGGCTTTTACTATTCATTGTTTTATGAACTATTGAGCTATTTTCTAGTTATAAATGAACACGATTATCTATACAAGACGACTAATTTGTCGAATAGCCAGCATTGTTCATGGAATATGGGCCCCTAATAAATTTTGAAAACATTATTAAACATTGATGATTTGCATAACTATTTCCCAATTTGATATCAAGTTAGTAAAAATGACCCCGTGTTAAAAAAAAAAAAAAAGAAAAAAAAAACTTCAATTGACTAGTTGACCTACTGCACCGTACCCAACAGAGAGCGTTTCACAAAGAAACTAGATCTAATGGTCATGTTGCAACTTTTATTATTCGAAATTCATTATTTTCCGCAAAAATAAAAACTTTCTTTCTACCACTCTGGGGCCGTATTCTCGACACTTTCGGATATTCTTTTTCAATATACACGACATAATTTATTTCGTATCTTGTGATCTATATTAACTTTTAAGTCAAACGTGTTTATATTTAGCCTAACCCCTTTCATTTAGGCCTATTAAAAAAAGGGGCCTAAACCTATCAAAGCACCGCTAAACAGAAACCCCCAAGTTTTTTTTCTTTTAAACAGAGAATTTCAAAGTTTCTTCAAATGGAAGGCGTATTTCACCTGTAAGCAAGTTACAAGTCTGTATAGAATATTGCGTTTATCAAAATCATTTGCTGCTTTGGGCAGTTACAAATTAGGCCTACTTTCAACCTTATAGCTGTAAGCATGAAAAAACGCCCATTTCCCATTTTTGGGCGCATGCGTATTTCACGCGATAGATATATGTCCTTAAAAGGCAAAACATATTGTGACGTCATTGGCCCGTGCTGACGTTACCAGGTAGCAGAAAAGCTATTGGAGATATGCTGCGCGCAAGCAAAGTGAATACAGCGATTTTCTTTTGAGTAAAATAGACGATATACGCAATGATAGTTGCGTCGCATTTGGCCTTTTTAGGCATGAAATACAGTTACATGTACATTTTTCACAGAGACATATTCAGACTCGAAAACGAGGTAAGATATTGCTTTTTAGCAGAACAAAAATCAAAAACTCAACTGTTATTATCAATATATCTGTAGTCCTACTTCACCCCGAAAAGATATTTATAACTTTGTTTCTAATTAATCAAAGTAATCGTGCCGTTTTATTTAAGTGTCTATTTCAATTTCCCTTTCTTCAATGTAAATGTAAGGTCCGGGCCCTTTTCTGGAAGAAAGACACGATGCTTCCGATTTTGGGAGGTGGCGGATTCGGTTCAGTGTACAAGGTATTGAACTTATCATGATAAACAAACTAAAGTGATACTGGGATAGAGGGAGTAGCAATAGTAGTAGCATAAGAACACAGTTATGACAGTAATTGTAGTTTAAGATTTTAAAGCAGTAGCAGCAGAACAATATATGTTTACTGTGATTAATCCTGTAGTAATGTTACCAGTTTATTTTGCTATTATATTGTTTACGAAAGTGACATCCCAGTAACCGTTCGAAATATTTTATGTTTAGTTTAAAAACAACCTGGCATTGAAGGTGCCTACCTCTGAGGCCTATGCAAGGTCCATTTACAGAGAAGTTTCTTTTATGAAGAGGATAGACAGCAAATTTATCTTAAGGTATTTTATCAGATGAATACAAACAATTTAATATGTTGGTTAATTTGTAAGCTTGGATACCTATGAAACACGCATGTCCTTTATGCATCACCAAGTAATAATCTCTTCACCTCGTTAAATGTTTGACACATACAACAATCAGCATCTTGCACAACATCATTATGTTAAATTTAATGAGTACCAGTACATACTGGATGGATATAAACGTCATAAACTGTAACTGTAAAATTTCAATTATTATGATTATAATGAAAAATTACGCTGTAGGCCTACAGATTGAACTTATTTATTTCATCCGATTTAGTTTAACTCATTATGATATGAGAAATTTCCGTTCCAGACTCGTTCACTCATTTGATGTTAGGCCTGGGTTTCCCGTTCTACTATCGGAATTGTGTCCGATGGACCTTGAAATTCTCCAAGAGTATTGGGAAACTTTCCTGTAAGTAATTATATTACTTTCTTTTCTTTAAATAATACTTTCATTTTTTTCCGATTTTATCTTGTACGATCATAAAAAATATCTATTTCACAGTAAATTTGTTATTCAACAAAATATTATTTACTTTAATATTGACCTGAATATAATACTGACAGTTGCATTTATTTATTTCTTAGGGACGAAGTTCCTGTTCATATGGTGAAATATATTGCCACGTGCGTCTGTATGGCTATTGGGCACCTGCACCAACGGAATGTAGCCCATTTTGATTTAAAAACGAACAACGTGTTGGTTAGTCTACACGGGGTCCCTAAACTGGTAAGATGTTCGATTTTTTCAGGTTATTTTTCTCTTCTCGCCTTGATGTTCCTGGGTCGGGCCTGATTTTGGCTACCGTCTCGCTCTTCGATAAGACTCGCTTCTTTACGTACATAAAATGATTATTCATGTGTCACCGATGTGTCATTATTTGAATTAATACGTTTTATGACTGATAAAAATATGGTTTTGTTTTGAAAAAAAAAGAAAAAGATTTTGGATGTAATCAACACTTTCATTTTGGCAACCACATTCCCTTTTTATTCAAATTTCAAATGCGGATTATTTTCTTTCAGTGTGATCTAGGATCTGTTCACCCTCTAAATGATGCCGGAGAGAGTATCGATGCGGTGCAATTTATGAACTTCACACTCTATAAAAACATGACACCAGAGGTGCTGAGGGGTGGCGCCGCCTCGTGGAGAGCCGATTTCTACGCATTGGGTGTCATGTTGTTTGAACTTATGGAGGGAAGGTAATGAAAAGGATACAGCTATGTAAATCATGACAGAACTGTTATTCATGCCAATAGTTCTGATAGAAATATAAGCCAAAATGACACGGCTCCCTTCTTTAGAGTTGCTAGTGGTATGAACTGGAAAATTAGAATGTAGCCAGTAATTTTTTCTAAAAAATACCTAAGAATTTTAGAACAGTAGGAAGTGTTGGAAGACAGCAATAAATTTTGGTCGATTTATTTAGACACCCACTTTGGACTGAACTGCCGACCAGAGCAGAAGCCAGACTGAAAATCCTCCAAGGTACCATCATCTACACAGATACAGAACATGTCTTCAGGGATCTGATTGATAGATTAGTATGGTAGGCAATACTACTGCATGACATACAACTACATGAATATGTGCAGTGAATAATTAAATGAAATGTCGTGAACAATTCCATCATTAGCTTCGTAAGCATTTGCCTGTCTACAATGCACTTTTCAAAATAAGTCATGTTAACTTCGTAGACATCATTTGTCTTCAGTTTCCATTGTCCCTGCTTAGTCTCATATTGAACTTTCAGCACAGATCAAACCATCTCTCTCTGTTTTATTTCAGCGAAGTGGACCAAAGAATTGACAGCATGACTGGCCTTTTAAGTCATCGGTACGAATTTCATCAATGTTTTTTTCTTCCTGCAAGACTCCCTATAACTAACAACTTTTTAAGCCAGATCTGACATTTATTTATTTATATTTTTTATTTATTATTATTTTTGTATTTAATCTATTTTCTTCATCCATTCACTATATTTATTTGTCTATATATCTATTATAATTTTATATTCATTTTTTTAAATGAAGATGGCTGTGTGACTACTACGTGAATAATTTTCCAACCGATGTGATCACTTCTCCCATTTTAGACATTGCTCAGGTAACGCCTGGATTTATTACACTGATTGCTTCTAATAGGGTAATTACTCTCTGGCTCCTTATTGTGAACCGTCTCGAACTTCAAGCAATTTGTACATGTATAAGTTAACGACTCTCTAACCTACATGAATCTAATGAAAAAAGATGGAATTTATTTTCTGTAAACATCCAATGCTTGAAATATTGAGATATATGTTTAGTTTACAGACTATTTATATGCAGTGTTTTTCATCATGATAGGAAGTGTTGGAGGAAGAACAGCTCGAGATGGGTCCACTGACAGCAAACAGCAGCGTCCGCAATATTGTTGACAATGGCTAGAGGACTGCTGTAAACCACCGGCTGCTTCAATACTTCCCTCAAGTTTCACGATTCATTTAGAAGTAGCTCATTCTACAGCCGACCCCATGAAACAAACTATCCACTTTATTATTATATATAGACGACTTTTTAACTCTAGCCTACAACAGCTCAGAACGATTAATTTAATATCTGCTAAAAACATCAGTTTTAATAAATTTTGAAAAAAAAATCAAGAAGTGAATTATGCTAATTCAAGTTTTCCTTACAGTTTCACCAAGACAAAAAATTGAAGCTAATTATTTAAACATTTAAATAGAATTTAGTGATAAAAACCACGTTTCTTTTGTATGTGCAGAGAATAAGTGCCAATTTTTATAAATCACATAATCATGTTGGCCTACGTATAATTTGATAATTACTTTGTTGTAAATTGTTTCGATAACTTGATAACAGAAAAGATAAATAAATTTTTTGAAATTTTAATTCCTCTCTTTTAAAGACCTATCCTACTAAAGGATGGGTGGGTGGGAGGGTCGGGGAGGGGGGGTTGGTGGTTTGGGTGAACTCTCCCGAGAAATTTTTGAAACATTGGAGCGAAATAGTGATTTGGTAGCATATCAACCAAGGAAAATTCAGTATCTCATAAGTCCAAATAACCTGTGTTAATGATTGAGGAAACACTAGTGAATTGAAAAAGGGACCTACATGATAATTATACACAGTTACATGTAAATTCCCCTTGGGTATTCACTGGGCTAAGTTCAGTGCTATAAACTCATTCGCCTAATTAATTGACCATTAAATGAGATTTAATAAAGCACACTTGTTGATATTTCCCTGTAAACTCCCAAAGGTTAAGCTCTCTGCTAGATAACATAGTGTCCATAATAAGGAAGCAGTGAATAGCAGCTTCATTGGGATTATATTTTTGTTGTTTTCTTTTTAATTTTTTCTCCAACACTGGCATTTTTAAGATGTGACTTTTAACTCCCATCCACCTGAGGCTCTGCACATTTTCAGTAGGCCTATTTCCACATAAGCAGTTGTATTGGTATTTATGTCTTTAAACACGCTGTAATATTATTTTATGCACTGTCATCATTTTTCATATATTGGGACTTTCATCATGTGAATTTTAACTCTCATGGTCCTAAAACTGTAATCTTATTGAAGGGGTGGGTTGAGACCATCTTCTGGGTCTCCTGGAAGACAGTCAGATTTTAAAGTTTATATTAACGGGTTTCTATTGGAAGACCATCAAAATGGAGGATGGATCAACAAAGATACTTTGGAATACTGTCAGAAAATATCTCTGCATCTGCTCCTGTTATTGACCATGTTACCTGTTGCGCATGATTAAAAATCAGTGTTGACTGACTATTATAAGCGTTATTTATTATTGCATCAAAATTGACAAAATGACCTATTTTGCATCTTTTTATTCTGTTTTTTGTCTGTACATTTGACAGCTTTGCTGCCTTGTTAAAATAAAGCCTAGTTAAAATAAAATGATGTTGCAGTCACCTGTTTAAAACTTATTTTCACCAACTTGGATATCTTAAGCACCTAAAAAATCAAACAAAATTGTGGAATCATCTGCTACTGTACACAGGGACGGCTTCAACGCCACTAGAGCACCCCTTTTCCACGTTTTCTTATCGCTGTAAGCAAAAGTACACAGAAAAGCATTTTCACACTTTATTTAAGCATTCTGAATCCGCTTCCAAGTTTTAAAATCAATCAGCTATTATGTCAACGTAAAGATGAGTGAAAACCACCGGAATATTAAAATAGTTAAGAAATATGCCTGGAAATCTCCCCAGTAATACAATGGATCTCTGGCTCAACACCTGGCAGATATTTCTTCCATTGTCTGAAGGACACTGCGCCTATCAACTCTTTAAGCTATATGTTAAAATTAAAATAAATCATTAAAACATTAAGTCAACCGATATTGAATTTCAAGCAAATATTTTTTGTCGCCCTCGTTATTTTGAACCCTCCCTCCACTCTTTAAAAGTAGCTGCCTATGCTCCTGATTCTGCCATATAATTTTAGTCAAATGTTTAAAAAAATTAACTTCGCTTTGATTTTGGTTTTCCTCCACTCCAAAGAATTATTCGCTAGTCTTTGATATTTTCACAGGGTTAGTTTTATCGGCGATGACAGTCTTGTCAATGGACGGGTCCAGAAATTCCTTCCCCGTCATGTCTGTGAAGTTGGCGCAGGCTTTAATGGCGGAATTAGGAACCTACAACATAGAAATGATGTTAGTTAAAAAGGTTTGTCAATCACGAGTCAGTCATGTGATCAACGCTATTAGACGGAGTGTAAAAGGGCTATTTCCTACGTGAAAACACGTTTTGCCTCTCTGAAAATAATTGAATTCTTACTATAAATGATGCTGTTAGAGTACTCTGGTATTATCTGATTTGAATTAGCAATTAAACTGGTGGTAACACATCTAACTCTCCTAAATGGCGGAATTTGTAAAATTAATGTACAAACGATAAATTAAATTCATTCTTGCATATTCAGATTCTATCTGAATTCAATGAAAATTAATGAATAAACAGTGTTATTGCGAACTGTGAATATGAAATAGGTTTGATATTCGTGAACTATCCAAAATATTTCCAGGTTATATCTTGACGTACCACATCTAAAGGCGTATACTGGGCATGATGATGAACGTACACCGGGTTGTTTTCCTTGGTGTTGTACGAAACGAGGAACGACCACCGCCGCTTGTTACTGTTGTTGGCGTCGCTCTTATGGATCAAGTTGGCGTTGAAGATCAAAGCATCTCCTATATAAGTAAGGGAAATAACTATGGTTCCTCATTTATTTCTCAAACATCAGCATTTCACTTACATGTACTTACATGTACAGTGAAAGTGACCGAATAGGCGATGTATATAAAATAAGAAAAAAAAGTCAAGACAATTACATTAATGTTAAGACCGAAATAAACGAGGTAGTTGGCACTTAAGTATTGAGTATTGCAACTGAATTGATTTCGACCGATTTTGACATAATCTACTCGCACGTGTGCGCGCGTGTGTTTGTGTGAATAAATTTGTGCTCAGATTAGGACACCCTTACCAGGCTCGAGCTCCACGTACTTCAATGGACAAACTTTGGCCAGGTGCTCGATTCGTTCTTCATCAATGCCGTTCTGGCCCCCAACTCTGTGATGATTCTGGCGACCGGCCTTGTGGGAACCCACCAGAACCTACAGTGTAGTAGAACAAATGCTTAGAAAGAACAAAACAGAATCTAGCAGAATTGGAAAAGCTGTTAGGTTGATCAGCTATAGGGGGAGGCGACAAGAATGTTGATGCCTTGCTATTTTTATTTTTCATGGATTTTACTATTCATTGTTTTATGAACTATTGAGTTAACTTCTAGTTGTAAATGAACACGATTATCTATATGACTAATTTGTCGAGTAGCCAGCATTATTCACGGAATATAGGCCCTTAATAAATTTTAAAAACATCATTAAACAGTGATGATTTGCATAACGAATTCCCAATTAGATATCAAGGTAGTAAAAATGGCCCCTGCTTTAAAAATGACTAGTTGACATATGAAAGCCTACTGCACCGTAGCCAACAGAGCGTTTCACAAAAAAAAAAAAAAAAAAAAAAAAAAAAAAAAAAAAAAAAAAAAAAAAAAAAACTAGATCTAATGGTCATGTTGCACTTTTTATTATTTGAAATTTAGGCCTACATAATGTCATTATTTCCCGCAAAAATAAACTTTCCTTGTACCACTCTGGGCCGTATTCTCGGCGCTTTCTGATATCCATTTTCTTTTTCAATACACACAACATAATTAATTTCATATCTTGCTAATCTATAGCCTACTGACTTTTAAGTCAAACGTGTTTATATTTAGCCTAACCCCTTTCATTTAGGCCTATTAAAAAAAAAAGATAAGCCTACCAAAGCACCGCTAAACAGCTCAGCGAAACCCCATCTTTTTTTCTTTTAAAACAAAGAATTTCAACGTTTCTTCAAATCGAAGGCGTAAGCAAGTTACAAATCGATATAGAGTATTGCGTTTATCATTTGTTGCTTTGGGCAGTAACAATATAGGCCTACTTTCAACCTTAGATCTATAACTGTTAGCATGAAAAAACGCCCATTTCCCATTTAGGGCGCATGCATATTTCACGTGATTGCTATATCCTTAAAAAGCAAAACATATTGTGACGTCAATGGCCCGTGCTGACGTTACCAGGCAGCACAAAAGCTATTGGAGATATGCTGCGCGCAAGCGAAGTGAATACAGCGATTTTCTTTTGAGTAAAATAGACGATATACGCGATGATAGTTGCGTCGCATTTGGCCTTTTTAGGCATGAAATACAGTTACATGTACATTTTTCACAGAGAAATATTCAGACTCGAGAACGAGGTAAGATATTTCTTTTTAGCAGCAGAACAAAAATGAAAAACTCAACTGTTGGTATCAATATATCTGTAGTCATACTTCACCCCCACAAAGATATTTATAACTTTGTTTCTTATTAATCAAAATGAGCGTCTTTAAAGCTTAGTTTTCAAAGTAATCGTGCCGTTTTATTTAAGTATCTATTTCAATTACACTTTTTATCAATTTTCCTTTCTTCAATGTGAATTTAAGGTTCGGGCCCTTTTCTGGAAGAAAGACACGATGCTTCCGATTTTGGGAGGTGGAGGGTTCGGTTCAGTGTACAAGGTATTGAACTTATCATGACAAACAAAATAAAGGGATACTGGGATAGCGGGAGTAACAATAGTAGTTAGTAGCATAAGTACACACAGTTATGGCAGTAATTACAGTATTAGATTTGAAAGTAGTAGCAGCAGAACAAAATATATTTATGTTATATTAAGTTATGTAGTAATGTTACCAGTTTATCTTTGCTATTATTGTTTACGGATGTGACATCCCTGTAACCGTTCGAAATATTTTATATTTAGTTTAAAAACAACCTAGCATTGAAGGTGCCTACCTCTGAGGCCTATGCAAGGTCCATTTACAGAGAAGTTTCTTTTATGAAGAGGATAGACAGCAAATTTATCTTAAGGTATTTTATCAGATGCATACAAACAATTTAATATGTTGGTTAATTTGTAAGCTTGGATACCTATGAAACACGCATGTCCTTTATGCATCACCAAGTAATAATCTCTTTACCTCGTTAGATGTTTGACACATACAATAATCAACATCTTGCACAACATCATTATGTTAAATTTAATGAGTACTAGTACATACTGGATGGATATAAACGTCATAAACTGTGACTGTAAAATTTCAATTTTTATGATTATAATGAAAAATTACGCTGTAGGCCTACAGATTGAACTTATTTCTTTCATCCGATTTAGTTTAACTCATTCTGATATGAGAAATTTCCGTTCCAGACTCGTTCACTCATTTGATGTTAGGCCTGGGTTTCCCGTTCTACTATCGGAATTGTGTCCGATGGACCTTGAAATTCTCCAAGAGTATTGGGAAACTTTCTTGTAAGTAATTACTTTCTTTTCTTTAAATAATACTTTAATTTTTTTTCCAGATTTTATCTTGTTCGATCATAAAAATATCTATTTCATAGGAAATTCGTTATTCAACAAAATATTATTTCCTTTAATATTGACCTGAATATCATACTGACAGTTGCTTTTATTTATTTCTTAGGGACGAAGTTCCTCTTCAGATGGTGAAATATATTGCCACGTGCGTTTGTATGGCTATTGGGCACTTGCACCAACGGAATGTAGCCCATTTTGATTTAAAAACGAACAACGTGTTGGTTAGTCTACACGGGGTCCCTAAACTGGTAAGATGTTCGATTTTTTGTGGCTCAGATTGTCTATCTGAGTAAATAAATTCAGGTTATTTTTCTCTTCTCGCCTTGATGTTCCTGGGTCGGGCCTGATTTTGAATACCGTCTCGCTCTTCGCTAAGACTCGCTTCTTTACGTACATAAAATGATTATTCATGTGTCACCGATGTGTCATAATTTGAATTAGTACATTTTTATGACTGATAAAAATATGGTTTTGTTTGAAAAAAAAAATTTTTGGATGTAATCAACACTTTCATTTTGGCAACCACATTCCCTTTTTATTCAAATTTCTAATGCGGATTATTTTCTTTCAGTGTGATCTAGGATCTGTTCACCCTCTAAATGATGCCGGAGAGAGTATCGATGCGGTGCAATTCATGAACTTCACACTCTATAAAAACATGACACCAGAGGTGCTGAGGGGTGGCGCCGCCTCGTGGAGAGCCGATTTCTACGCATTGGGTGTCATGTTGTTTGAACTTATGGAGGGAAGGTAATGAAAAGGATACAGCTATGTAAATCATGACAGAACTGTTATTCATGCCAATAGTTCTGATAGAAATATAAGCCAAAATGACACGGCTCCCTTCTTTAGAGTTGCTAGTGGTATGAACTGGAAAATTAGAATGTAGCCAGTAATTTTTTTCTAAAAAATACCTTAGAATTTTAGAACAGTAGGAAGTGTTGGAAGACAGCAATAATTTTAGTCGATTTATTTAGACACCCACTTTGGACTGAATTGCCGACCAGAGCAGAAGCCAGAATGAAAATCCTCCAAGGCACCATCATCTACACAGATACAGAACATGTCTTCAGGGATCTGATTGATAGATTAGTATGGTAGGCAATGCTACTTCATGACATACAACTACATGAATATGTGCAGTGAATAATTAAATGAAATATCGTGAACAATTCCTTCACTAGCTTCGTAAGCATTTGCCTGTCTAAAGACACAAAAGTACACAATGCACTTTTCAAAATAAGTCATGTTAACTTCGTAGACATCATTTGTCTTCAGTTTCCATTGTCCCTGCTTAGTCTCATATTGAACTTTCAGCACAGATCAAACCATCTCTCTCTGTTTTATTTCAGCGAAGTGGACCAAAGAATTGACAGCATGACTGGCCTTTTAAGTCATCGGTACGAATTTCATCAATGTTTTTTTCTTCCTGCAAGACTCCCTATAACTAACAACTTTTTAAGCCAGATCTGACATTTATTTATTTATATTTTTTATTTATTATTATTTTTGTATTTAATCTATTTTCTTCATCCATTCACTATATTTATTTGTCTATATATCTATTATAATTTTATATTCATTTTTTTGAATGCAGATGGCTGTGTGACTACTACGTGAATAATTTTCCAACCGATGTGATCACTTCTCCCATTTTAGACATTGCTCAGGTAACGCCTGGATTTATTACACTGATTGCTTCTAATAGGGTAATTACTCTCTGGCTCCTTATTGTGAACCGTCTCGAACTTCAAGCAATTTGTACATGTATAAGTTAACGACTCTCTAACCTACATGAATCTAATGAAAAAAGATGGAATTTATTTTCTGTAAACATCCAATGCTTGAAATATTGAGATATATGTTTAGTTTACAGACTATTTATATGCAGTGTTTTTCATCATGATAGGAAGTGTTGGAGGAAGAACAGCTCGAGATGGGTCCACTGACAGCAAACAGCAGCGTCCGCAATATTGTTGACAATGGCTAGAGGACTGCTGTAAACCACCGGCTGCTACAATACTTCCCTCAAGTTTCACGATTCATTTAGAAGTAGCTCATTCTACAGCCGACCCCATGAAACAAACTATCCACTTTATTATTATATATAGACGACTTTTTAACTCTAGCCTAAAACAGCTCAGAACGATTAATTTAATATCTGCTAAAAACATCAGTTTTAATAAATTTTGAAAAAAAATCAAGAAGTGAATTATGCTAATTCAAGTTTTCCTTACAGTTTCACCAAGACAAAAAATTGAAGCTAATTATTTAAACATTTAAATAGAATTTAGTGATAAAAACCACGTTTCTTTTGTATGTGCAGAGAATAAGTGCCAATTTTTATAAATCACATAATCATGTAGGCCTACGTATAATTTGATAATTACTATGTTGTAAATTGTTTCGATAACTTGATAACAGAAAAGATAAATAAATTTTTTGAAATTTTAATTCCTCTCTTTTAAAGACCTATCCTACTAAAGGATGGGTGGGTGGGAGGGTCGGGGAGGGGGGGTTGGTGGTTTGGGTGAACTCTCCCGAGAAATTTTTGAAACATTGGAGCGAAATAGTGATTTGGTAGCATATCAACCAAGGAAAATTCAGTATCTCATAAGTCCAAATAACCTGTGTTAATGATTGAGGAAACACTAGTGAATTGAAAAAGGGACCTACATGATAATTATACACAGGTACATGTAAATTCCCCTTGGGTATTCACTGGGCTAAGTTCAGTGCTATAAACTCATTCGCCTAATTAATTGGCCATTAAATGAGATTTAATAAAGCACACTTGTTGATATTTCCCTGTAAACTCCCAAAGGTTAAGCTCTCTGCTAGATAACAAAGTGTCCATAATAAGGAAGCAGTGAATAGCAGCTTCATTGGGATTATATTTTTGTTGTTTTCTTTTTAATTTTTTCTCCAACACTGGCATTTTTAAGATGTGACTTTTAACTCCCATCCACCTGAGGCTCTGCACATTTTCAGTATTTCCACATAAGCAGTTGTATTGGTATTTATGTCTTTAAACACGCTGTAATATTATTTTATGCACTGTCATCATTTTTCATATATTGGGACTTTCATCATGTGAATTTAACTCTCATGGTCCTAAAACTGTAATCTTATTGAAGGGGTGGGTTGAGACCATCTTCTGGGTCTCCTGGAAGACAGTCAGATTTTAAAGTTTATATTAACGGGTTTCTATTGGAAGACCATCAAAATGGAGGATGGATCAACAAAGATACTTTGGAATACTGTCAGAAAATATCTCTGCATCTGCTCCTGTTATTGACCATGTTACCTGTTGCGCATGATTAAAAATCAGTGTTGACTGACTATTATAAGCGTTATTTATTATTGCATCAAAATTGACAAAATGACCTATTTTGCATCTTTTTATTCTGTTTTTTGTCTGTACATTTGACAGCTTTGCTGCCTTGTTAAAATAAAGCCTAGTTAAAATAAAATGATGTTGCAGTCACCTGTTTAAAACTTATTTCCACCAACTTGGATATCTTAAGCACCTAAAAAATCAAACAAAATTGTGGAATCATCTGCTACTGTACACAGGGACGGCTTCAACGCCACTAGAGCACCCCTTTTCCACGTTTTCTTATCGCTGTAAGCAAAAGTACACAGAAAAGCATTTTCACACTTTATTTAAGCATTCTGAATCCGCTTCCAAGTTTTAAAATCAATCAGCTATTATGTCAACGTAAAGATGAGTGAAAACCACCGAAATATTAAAATAGTTAAGAAATATGCCTGGAAATCTCCCCAGTAATACAATGGGTCTCTGGCTCAACACCTGGCAGATATTTCTTCCATTGTCTGAAGGACACTGCGCCTATCAACTCTTTAAGCTATATGTTAAAAATTAAAATAAATCATTAAAACATTAAGTCAACCGATATTGAATTTCAAGCAAATATTTTTTGTCGCCCTCGTTATTTTGAACCCTTCTTGCTCTCTTTAAAAGTAGCTGCCTATGCTCATGATTCTGGCATATAATTCTAGTCAAATGTTTTTTAAAAAATTAACTTCGCTTTGATTTTGGTTTTCCTTCACTTCAAAGGATTATTCGCTAGTCTTTGGTAATTTCACAGGGTTAGTTTTATCGGCGATGACAGTCTTGTCAATGGACGGGTCCAGAAATTCCTTCCCCGTCATGTCTGTGAAGTTGGTGCAGGTTTTAATGGCGGAATTGGGAACCTACAACATAGAAATGATGTTAGTTAAAAAGGATTGTCAATCACGAGTCAGTCATGTGATCAACGCTATTAGACGAAGTGTAAAAGGGCTATTTCCTACGTGAAAACACGTTTTGCCTCTCTGAAAATAATTGAATTCTTACCATAAATGATGCTGTTGGAGTACTCTGGTATTATCTGATTTGAATTAGCAATTAAACTGGTGGTAACACATGTAACTCTCCTAATGACGGAATTTGTAATATTAATGAACAAACGATAAATTAAATTTATTCTTGCATATTCAGATTCTATCTGAATTCAATAAAAATTGAGGATTGAGCAGCGTGTTTGCGAACTGTGAATATGAAATAGGTTTGATAATCGTGAACTATCCAAAATCTTTCCAGGTTATTTTTATTAAAAATAAAAAAGACCAGAATATCTTGACGTACCACATCTAAGGGCGTGTACTGGGCATGATGATGAACGTACACCGGGTTGTTTTCCTTGGTGTTGTAAGAAACAAGGAACGACCACCGCCGCTTGTTACTGTTGTTGGCGTCGCTCTTATGGATCAAGTTGGCGTGGAAAATCAAAGCATCTCCTATATAAGTAAGGGAAATGACTATGGTTCCTCATTTATTTCTCAAACAACAACATTTCACTTAGTTACCCAATAGATGACCAGCATTTTAATTCAAAGCTATCCCCAAAAGCTCCAAAAAATATACATGTATTTATTCCAAAAAGAAACAAAAATGAAATATATGTTTGATTTAAAATTTCAACTACTTCAATAAAAAGGCTTTATTATGTCTGTCAAACCCAAGTTATCTCTGAAGCTCAGGGTGGTCAAACCTAGATACCTGACAGATACCCGAATGCGTAAAATCGACCATGCGACATTGTTCTATAAAGGTTTTACGAGCAATTTATACACAAGTACGTACATGTAGCACATGTTCAGTTTAAGTGACCAAATAGGCGATGTATGTAAAAAAGAAAAAAAAAGTCAAGACAAATACATTAGTTTTAAGACCGAAATAAACGAGGTAGTTGGCACCTAAGTACTGTTTGAATATTCCAACTGAATCGTTTCCGACCGATTTTGACATAATCTACGCGTGTGCATGCGTGTGTGTGTGTGTGTGTGTGTGTGTGTGTGTGCGCGTGTGTGTGTGTGTTTGTGGGTGGGTGGGTGTGAATAAGGTGAATTTATTTGTGTTTAGATAAGGACACCCTTACCAGGCTCTAACTCCACGTACTTCAACGGGCAAACTTTGGCCAGGTGCTCGATTCGTTCTTCATCAATGCCGTTCTGGCCCCCAACTCTGTGATGATTCTGGCGTCCGGCCTTGTGGGAACCCACCAGAACCTAAAGGTAGTAGAACAAATGCTTAGAAAGAACTAGTTGACTTATGAAAGCCTACTGCAACGTAGCCAACAGAGAGCGTTTCACAAAGAAACTAGATCTAATGGTCATGTTGCACTTTTTATTATTTGAAATTTAGGCCTACACCATGTCATTATTTCTCGCAAAAGTAAACTTTCCTTCTAGGCCTACCACTCTGGAGCCGTATTCTCCACACTTTCAATATACACGACATGATTAATTTCATATCTTGTGATCTATATTGACTTTTATGTCAAACGTGTTTATATTTAGCCTAACCCCTTTCATTTAAGCCTATTAAAAAAAAGATAAGCCTACCAAAGCACCGTTAAACAAAAACCCCATGTTTTTTTTTTCTTTTAAACAGAGAATTTCAACGTTTCTTCAAATCGAAGGCGTATTTCACCTGAAAGCAAGTTACAAGTCGGTATAGAATATTGCGTTTATCAAAATCATTTGCTGCTTTGGGCAGTAACAATATAGGCCTACTTTCAACCTTATAAATTTTATCATGAAAAAACGCCCATTTCCCATTTAAGGCGCATGCGTATTTCACGTGATAGATATATATCCTTAAAAGGTAAAACATATTGTGACGTCATTTGCCCGTGCTGACGTTACCAGGTAGCACAAAAGCTATTGGAGATATGCTGCGCGCAAGCAAAGTGAATACAGCGATTTTCTTTTGAGTAAAATAGACGATACGCAATGATAGTTGCGTCGCATTTAGCCTTTTTAGGCATGAAATACAGTTACATGTACATTTTTCACAGAGAAATATTCAGACTCGAGAACGAGGTAAGATATTTCTTTTTAGCAGGACAAAAATCAAAAACTCAACTGTTGGTATCAATATATCTGTACTTCACCCCCGCACAGATATTTATAACTTAGTTTCTTATTAATCAAAATGAGCGTCTTTAAAGCTTAGTTTTGAAAGTAATCGGGCCGTTTTATTTAAGTATCTATTTCAATATTAGGTACACTTTTTATCAATTTCCCTATCTTCATTGTTTAAGGTTCGGGCGCTTTTTTGGAAGGAAGACACGATGCTTCCGATTTTGGGAGGTGGAGGATTCGGTTCAGTGTACAAGGTATTGAACTTATCATGATAAAACAAACTAAAGTGATACTGGGATAGAGGGAGTAGCAATAGTAGTAGTAGCATAAGTACACACAGTCATGACAGTAATTATAGTATTAGATTTGAAAGTAGTAGCAGCAGAACAAAATATATTTATGTTATATTAAGTTATGTAGTAATGTTACCAGTTTATCTTTGCTATTATTGTTTACGGATGTGACATCCCAGTAACCGTTCGAAATATTTTATATTTAGTTTAAAAACAACCTAGCACTGAAGGTGCCTACCTCTGAGGCCTATGCAAGGTCCATCTACAGGGAAGTTTCTTTTATGAAGAGGATAGACAGCAAATTTATCTTAAGGTATTTTATCAGATGAATACAAACAATTGAATATGTTGGTTAATTCAATTTCAATTCAATTCAATTTATTTCTGTACTGGTGCATAGATTGTCATGACCTTGTACAATATGATATACTAATGACGATACAATACAGTTAGTGCATTACCATCTTTATATAATGGACATACGTATCAGCAAAATTACTCATAAAATATTCTATCTAAGCAATGCGATAAACCTTGGTGTGATTTTAAATTTACCATAAACATACTATAAACATGTTACACAAAAAGAATATGTTTAAACTTAAACCAAGGTTACATAGCTGTTTAAAGCCAGTTTGATGACATGGATAATTACGACTAATGACAATTACATAAGACAGATAAGTAAATAAGTTACACAGATATAAATATTGTGCCATGTTCAGTCCCACTGCCGAGTCACTTCTCACAACAGTGGGACCATACACTGACATTTTAAGGGATATGCTAAGAGTTACCAAGCAGAGCAACTACTTCACTTCTTTTCTTGAATGATTTGATTATAAAGTTGGAGAGGGACACTAGAGTATCTTTTTTGGCACTGTTAAATACATGGCATAAATGACTGTCTGGTGACCTGGGATCAGCTTTTAGGATTGAGGTTTTACTTAAAAAGGTGACTCTGTCTGTTTTGTACATTGGGCATTGGAATATAAAATGGTATTCATCTTCAAGTACCCCTTGGGTGCACAGGCGACAGATTCTGTCGCACCTTTCAGTTTTTGGCCTGGTGTGCCGCCCAGTTTCGATGTGGAGTTTATGGTCACTAAGACGTAGTTTAGCAAGGGTTGACAAGGTGTCATAATTTGTTATTTTATCAACATAAGTTGCCCTTTCACACTTTTGGTTAAGTATACGGAAGAGAGACAATTTACTGTTGGCTTGAAGTTTGCTATTGCACATTTGGGTAAAGTGGTCAGTTTGTCTTTGTTTGAAAATTGTGGTGAAGTTTTTTGGAGGGGACTGGCTAAGCCACACATCTCCAAGGCCAAATGTGAAAAGGATTTTTCGGATACCCTCAGACCATGACATACAAGCTGGCCTGAGTGTGTGGACTGCGGGTGGGACATAAGGTGTCAGCAACTTGTAACTATTTATCTCTTGTATGTATGCTTGTTTCATTAGTGTAGCATCAGACATTTGAATAATTTTACACCATAGTTGGACAGATGCAAACTGTATTTTGGTATAGAGGGGAAGGCGGCCAAGTTCAGTGTATACACCATAGTTTGATACATTTTGATGGAGGCCAAGGATTTGTTTGCAAAATTTTAAGTGCAACTTTTCTGTAGGGCAGTTATCCGTTGACACAGAGTAGCCCCATATCTCTGAGCAATATGTAAGGATTGGGGAAATGAGGGTATCAAATAATTTCTCTTTTAAGGATATCTTAACATTACTCTGAAGTGGAAGAGACTTTGACAGACTGAAGAATGCCTTTGTAGCACGTTGTAGGAGATTACTTTGGGTTTCTGTAAAGCTTCCTGATCGATTTAGAAGGAGACCTAGATACATGTATTTGTTGACCTCTTGGATTGGTTTTCCATAAAGAAAAAATTTTTCACTGTGAGCTTTTGATTTTGAGTTGAAAATAACTATTTTAGTTTTGGTGACATTTACAGTCATTCTCCACTTGTTACAGAAATTTTCTACAATTTCCAAACTTTGCCTTAGCCCTTTGGGGGTCTTGGACATAAGGATGAGGTCATCAGCATAGAGTAAACCTTGTATTGGTATTCCATTTATATCTGGACTTGCAGCACTTTCGCTATCAATTGATCTAAGACGGTCATCAATAAAAATATTAAAAAGAAATGGGCTCAATGTGTCACCTTGTTTTACGCCTAGTGTTGTATTAAAGGCCGGGGATAATTTGTAAGCTTGGATACCTATGAAACACGCATGTCCTTTATGCATCACCAAGTAATAATCTCTTCACCTCGTTAAATGTTTGACACATACAACAATCAGCATCTTGCACAACATCATTATGTTAAATTTAATGAGTACCAGTACATACTGGATGGATATAAACGTCATAAACTGTAACTGTAAAATTTCAATTATTATGATTATAATGAAAAATTACGCTGTAGGCCTACAGATTGAACTTATTTATTTCATCCGATTTAGTTTAACTCATTATGATATGAGAAATTTCCGTTCCAGACTCGTTCACTCATTTGATGTTAGGCCCGGGTTTCCCGTTCTACTATCGGAATTGTGTCCGATGGACCTTGAAATTCTCCAAGAGTATTGGGAAACTTTCCTGTAAGTAATTATATTACTTTCTTTTCTTTAAATAATACTTTCATTTTTTTCCGATTTTATCTTGTACGATCATAAAAAATATCTATTTCACAGTAAATTTGTTATTCAACAATATATTATTTCCTTTAATATTGACCTGAATATAATACTGACAGTTGCATTTATTTATTTCTTAGGGACGAAGTTCCTGTTCATATGGTGAAATATATTGCCACGTGCGTCTGTATGGCTATTGGGCACCTGCACCAACGGAATGTAGCCCATTTTGATTTAAAAACGAACAACGTGTTGGTTAGTCTACACGGGGTCCCTAAACTGGTAAGATGTTCGATTTTTTCAGGTTATTTTTCTCTTCTCGCCTTGATGTTCCTGGGTCGGGCCTGATTTTGAATACCGTCTCGCTCTTCGCTAAGACTCGCTGCTTTACGTACATAAAATGATTATTCATGTGTCACCGATGTGTCATAATTTGAATTAATACATTTTTATGACTGATAAAAATATGGTTTTGTTTTGAAAAAAAAAAAAAAGATTTTGGATGTAATCAACACTTTCATTTTGGCAACCACATTCCCTTTTTATTCAAATTTCAAATGCGGATTATTTTCTTTCAGTGTGATCTAGGATCTGTTCACCCTCTAAATGATGCCGGAGAGAGTATCGATGCGGTGCAATTTATGAACTTCACACTCTATAAAAACATGACACCAGAGGTGCTGAGGGGTGGCGCCGCCTCGTGGAGAGCCGATTTCTACGCATTGGGTGTCATGTTGTTTGAACTTATGGAGGGAAGGTAATGAAAAGGATACAGCTATGTAAATCATGACAGAACTGTTATTCATGCCAATAGTTCTGATAGAAATATAAGCCAAAATGACACGGCTCCCTTCTTTAGAGTTGCTAGTGGTATGAACTGGAAAATTAGAATGTAGCCAGTAATTTTTTTCTAAAAAATACCTTAGAATTTTAGAACAGTAGGAAGTGTTGGAAGACAGCAATAAATTTTGGTCGATTTATTTAGACACCCACTTTGGACTGAATTGCCGACCAGAGCAGAAGCCAGAATGAAAATCCTCCAAGGCACCATCATCTACACAGATACAGAACATGTCTTCAGGGATCTGATTGATAGATTAGTATGGTAGGCAATACTACTGCATGACATACAACTACATGAAAATGTGCAGTGAATAATTAAATGAAATGTCGTGAACAATTCCATCATTAGCTTCGTAAGCATTTGCCTGTCTAAAGACACAAAAGTAAACAATGCACTTTTCAAAATAAGTCATGTTAACTTCGTAGACATCATTTGTCTTCAGTTTCCATTGTCCCTGCTTAGTCTCATATTGAACTTTCAGCACAGATCAAACCATCTCTCTCTGTTTTATTTCAGCGAAGTGGACCAAAGAATTGACAGCATGACTGGCCTTTTAAGTCATCGGTACGAATTTCATCAATGTTTTTTTCTTCCTGCAAGACTCCCTATAACTAACAACTTTTTAAGCCAGATCTGACATTTATTTATTTATATTTTTTATTTATTATTATTTTTGTATTTAATCTATTTTCTTCATCCATTCACTATATTTATTTGTCTATATATCTATTATAATTTTATATTCATTTTTTTAAATGCAGATGGCTGTGTGACTACTACGTGAATAATTTTCCAACCGATGTGATCACTTCTCCCATTTTAGACATTGCTCAGGTAACGCCTGGATTTATTACACTGATTGCTTCTAATAGGGTAATTACTCTCTGGCTCCTTATTGTGAACCGTCTCGAACTTCAAGCAATTTGTACATGTATAAGTTAACGACTCTCTAACCTACATGAATCTAATGAAAAAAGATGGAATTTATTTTCTGTAAACATCCAATGCTTGAAATATTGAGATATATGTTTAGTTTACAGACTATTTATATGCAGTGTTTTTCATCATGATAGGAAGTGTTGGAGGAAGAACAGCTCGAGATGGGTCCACTGACAGCAAACAGCAGCGTCCGCAATATTGTTGACAATGGCTAGAGGACTGCTGTAAACCACCGGCTGCTTCAATACTTCCCTCAAGTTTCACGATTCATTTAGAAGTAGCTCATTCTACAGCCGACCCCATGAAACAAACTATCCACTTTATTATTATATATAGACGACTTTTTAACTCAAGCCTACAACAGCTCAGAACGATTAATTTAATATCTGCCAAAAACATCAGTTTTAATAAATTTTGAAAAAAAATCAAGAAGTGAATTATGCTAATTCAAGTTTTCCTTACAGTTTCACCAAGACAAAAAATTGAAGCTAATTATTTAAACATTTAAATAGAATTTAGTGATAAAAACCACGTTTCTTTTGTATGTGCAGAGAATAAGTGCCAATTTTTATAAATCACATAATCATGTTGGCCTACGTATAATTTGATAATTACTTTGTTGTAAATTGTTTCGATAACTTGATAACAGAAAAGATAAATAAATTTTTTGAAATTTTAATTCCTCTCTTTTAAAGACCTATCCTACTAAAGGATGGGTGGGTGGGAGGGTCGGGGAGGGGGGGTTGATGGTTTGGGTGAACTCTCCCGAGAAATTTTTGAAACATTGGAGCGAAATAGTGATTTGGTAGCATATCAACCAAGGAAAATTCAGTATCTCATAAGTCCAAATAACTTGTGTTAATGATTGAGGAAACACTAGTGAATTGAAAAAGGGACCTACATGATAATTATACACAGGTACATGTAAATTCCCCTTGGGTATTCACTGGGCTAAGTTCAGTGCTATAAACTCATTCGCCTAATTAATTGACCATTAAATGAGATTTAATAAAGCACACTTGTTGATATTTCCCTGTAAACTCCCAAAGGTTAAGCTCTCTGCTAGATAACAAAGTGTCCATAATAAGGAAGCAGTGAATAGCAGCTTCATTGGGATTATATTTTTGTTGTTTTCTTTTTAATTTTTTCTCCAACACTGGCATTTTTAAGATGTGACTTTTAACTCCCATCCAACTGAGGCTCTGCACATTTTCAGTATTTCCACATAAGCAGTTGTATTGGTATTTATGTCTTTAAACACGCTGTAATATTATTTTATGCACTGTCATCATTTTTCATATATTGGGACTTTCATCATGTGAATTTTAACTCTCATGGTCCTAAAACTGTAATCTTATTGAAGGGGTGGGTTGAGACCATCTTCTGGGTCTCCTGGAAGACAGTCAGATTTTAAAGTTTATATTAACGGGTTTCTATTGGAAGACCATCAAAATGGAGGATGGATCAACAAAGATACTTTGGAATACTGTCAGAAAATATCTCTGCATCTGCTCCTGTTATTGACCATGTTACCTGTTGCGCATGATTAAAAATCAGTGTTGACTGACTATTATAAGCGTTATTTATTATTGCATCAAAATTGACAAAATGACCTATTTTGCATCTTTTTATTCTGTTTTTTGTCTGTACATTTGACAGCTTTGCTGCCTTGTTAAAATAAAGCCTAGTTAAAATAAAATGATGTTGCAGTCACCTGTTTAAAACTTATTTCCACCAACTTGGATATCTTAAGCACCTAAAAAATCAAACAAAATTGTGGAATCATCTGCTACTGTCTACAGGGACGGCTTCAACGCCACTAGAGCACCCCTTTTCCACGTTTTCTTATCGCTGTAAGCAAAACTACACAGAAAATAATTTTCACACTTTATTTAAGCATTCTGAATCCGCTTCCAAGTTTTAAAATCAATCAGCTATTATGTCAACGTAAAGATGAGTGAAAACCACCGGAATATTAAAATAGTTAAGAAAAATGCCTGGAAATCTCCCCAGTAATACAATGGGTCTCTGGCTCAACACCTGGCAGATATTTCTTCCATTGTCTGAAGGACACTGTGCGCCTATCAACTCTTTAAGCTATGTTATAAAATTAAAATAAATCATTAAAACATTACGTCAACCGAATGTATATTCGAATTTCAAGCACATTTTTTTGTCGCCCCCACCCCCTCGTTATTTTGAACCCTCCCTCCTCCCTTAAAAGTTGCTGCCTATGCTCCCGATTCTGGTAAAAAATTCTAGTCAAATGTTTAAAAAAATTAACTTCGCTTTGATTTTGGTTTTCCTTCACTTCAAAGGATCATTCGCTTGTCTTTGTTATTTTCACAGGGTTAGTTTTATCTGCGATGACAGTCTTGTCAATGGACGGGTCCAGAAATTCCTTCCCCGTCATGTCTGTGAAGTTGGCGCAGGCTTTAATGGCGGAATTAGGAACCTACAACATAGAAATGATGTTAGTTAAAAAGGATTGTCAATCACGAGTCAGTCATGGCGTGTCAAAGAGCCATTGCCTCTTTCTGACGTAAAAATACGTTTTGCTTCTCTAAGAACAATTGAATTCTTACCATAAAAGTTTTTTTTTTGTTAATTTGAATTAGCAGTTAAACAGGTGCAACCCTCAAATCCACACCTGTAACTTTGCTACCCGTCCTCATGAATATACAAACGGTAAAGTTATCTTGCGTATTCGGATTCTATTTGAATTCAATAAAAAATTTAATTTTAAAATGAATGAACAGTGCTTTTGCGAACTGCGAGCATGAAATAGATTTGATATTCGTGAACTATCCAAAATCTTTCCAGGTTATTTTTATTAAAAATAAAAAAGACCAGAATATCTTGACGTACCACATCTAAGGGCGTGTACTGGGCATGATGATGAACGTACACCGGGTTGTTTTCCTTGGTGTTGTAAGAAACGAGGAACGACCACCGCCGCTTGTTACTGTTGTTGGCGTCGCTCTTATGGATCAAGTTGGCGTTGAAGATCAAAGCATCACCTACATAAGTAAGAGAAGTGACTATGGTTCCTCATTTATTTCTCAAACATCAGCATTTCACTTAGTTACCCAATAGTCGACCTGCATCCTAATTCAAGGCTATACCCAAAAGCTCCAAAAACATACATCTATTTATTCCCAAAAGAAACAAAAATGAAATAAATGTTTGTTTTTAAATTTTAACTACTTCAATAAAAGGGCTTTATTATGTCTGTCAAACCTAGTCTCTTGACAGATACCTGAATGCGTAAAACCGACCATGCGACATTGTGTTAAAAAGGTTTTACGAACAATTAATACACAAGCAGTACATGTACAGTTAAAGTGACCAAATAGGCGATGTATGTAAAAAAAGAAAAAAGTCAAGACAATTACATTAGTTTTAAGACCGAAATAAACAAGGTACATGTAGTTGGCACTTAAGTACTGTTTGAGTATTGCAACTGATTCTTTTCCGACCGATTTTGACATAATCTACGCGTGTGCATGCGTGTGTGTGTGTGTGTGTGTGTGTGTGTGAATAATGTGAATAAATTTGAGCTCAGATTAGGACACCCTTACCAGGCTCTAGCTCCACGTACTTCAACGGGCAAACTTTGGCCAGGTGCTCGATTCGTTCTTCATCAATACCGTTCTGGCCCCCAACTCTGTGATGATTCTGCCGTCCTGCCTTGTGGGAACCTACCAGAACCTTTAGTGTAGTAGAACAAATGCTTAGAAAGAACAAAACAGAATCTAGCAGGATTGGAAAAGCTGGTAGGTTCATCAGCTATAGGGGGAGCCGACAAGAATGTTGATGCCTTGCTATTCTTATTTTTCATGGCTTTTACTATTCATTGTTTTATGAACTATTGAGCTATTTTCTAGTTGTAAATGAACACGATTATCTATACAAGACGACTAATTTGTCGAATAGCCAGCATTGTTCATGGAATATGGGCCCCTAATAAATTTTGAAAACATTATTAAACATTGATGATTTGCATAACTATTTCCCAATTTGATATCAAGTTAGTAAAAATGACCCCGTGTTAAAAAAAAAAAAAAAAAAAAAAAAAACTTCAATTGACTAGTTGACCTACTGCACCGTAACGAACAGAGAGCGTTTCACAAAGAAACTAGATCTAATGGTCATGTTGCAACTTTTATTATTCGAAATTCATTATTTTCCGCAAAAATAAAAACTTTCTTTCTACCACTCTGGGGCCGTATTCTCGACACTTTCGGATATTCTTTTACAATATACACGACATAATTTATTTCGTATCTTGTGATCTATATTAACTTTTCAGTCAAACGTGTTTATATTTAGCCTAACCCCTTTCATTTAGGCCTATTAAAAAAAGGGGCCTAAACCTATCAAAGCACCGCTAAACAGAAACCCCCAAGTTTTTTTTTCTTTTAAACAGAGAATTTCAAAGTTTCTTCAAATGGAAGGCGTATTTCACCTGTAAGCAAGTTACAAGTCGGTATAGAATATTACGTTTATCAAAATCATTTGCTGCTTTGGGCAGTTACAAATTAGGCCTACTTTCAACCTTATAGCTGTTAGCATGAAAAAACGCCCATTTCCCATTTTTGGGCGCATGCGTATTTCACGCGATAGATATATGTCCTTAAAAGGCAAAATATATTGTGACGTCATTGGCCCGTGCTGACGTTACCAGGTAGCACAAAAGCTATTGGAGATATGCTGCGCGCAAGCAAAGTGAATACAGCGATTTTCTTTTGAGTAAAATAGACGATATACGCAATGATAGTTGCGTCGCATTTGGCCTTTTTAGGCATGAAATACAGTTACATGTACATTTTTCACAGAGACATATTCAGACTCGAGAACGAGGTAAGATATTGCTTTTTAGCAGAACAAAAATCAAAAACTCAACTGTTATTATCAATATATCTGTAGTCCTACTTCACCCCGAAAAGATATTTATAACTTTGTTTCTAATTAATCAAAGTAATCGTGCCGTTTTATTTAAGTGTCTATTTCAATTTCCCTTTCTTCAATGTAAATGTAAGGTCCGGGGCCTTTTCTGGAAGAAAGACACGATGCTTCCGATTTTGGGAGGTGGAGGATTCGGTTCAGTGTACAAGGTATTGAACTTATCATGATAAACAAACTAAAGTGATACTGGGATAGAGGGAGTAGCAATAGTAGTAGCATAAGAACACAGTCATGACAGTAATTGTAGTTTAAGATTTTAAAGCAGTAGCAGCAGAACAATACATGTTTACTGTGATAAATCCTGTAGTAATGTTACCAGTTTATTTTGCTATTATATTGTTTACGAAAGTGACATCCCAGTAACCGTTCGAAATATTTTATGTTTAGTTTAAAAACAACCTGGCATTGAAGGTGCCTACCTCTGAGGCCTATGCAAGGTCCATTTACAGAGAAGTTTCTTTTATGAAGAGGATAGACAGCAAATTTATCTTAAGGTATTTTATCAGATGAATACAAACAATTTAATATGTTGGTTAATTTGTAAGCTTGGATACCTATGAAACACGCATGTCCTTTATGCATCACCAAGTAATAATCTCTTCACCTCGTTAAATGTTTGACACATACAACAATCAGCATCTTGCACAACATCATTATGTTAAATTTAATGAGTACCAGTACATACTGGATGGATATAAACGTCATAAACTGTAACTGTAAAATTTCAATTATTATGATTATAATGAAAAATTACGCTGTAGGCCTACAGATTGAACTTATTAATTTCATCCGATTTAGTTTAACTCATTATGATATGAGAAATTTCCGTTCCAGACTCGTTCACTCATTTGATGTTAGGCCTGGGTTTCCCGTTCTACTATCGGAATTGTGTCCGATGGACCTTGAAATTCTCCAAGAGTATTGGGAAACTTTCCTGTAAGTAATTATATTACTTTCTTTTCTTTAAATAATACTTTCATTTTTTTCCGATTTTATCTTGTACGATCATAAAAAATATCTATTTCACAGTAAATTTGTTATTCAACAAAATATTATTTCCTTTAATATTGACCTGAATATAATACTGACAGTTGCATTTATTTATTTCTTAGGGACGAAGTTCCTGTTCATATGGTGAAATATATTGCCACGTGCGTCTGTATGGCTATTGGGCACCTGCACCAACGGAATGTAGCCCATTTTGATTTAAAAACGAACAACGTGTTGGTTAGTCTACACGGGGTCCCTAAACTGGTAAGATGTTCGATTTTTTCAGGTTATTTTTCTCTTCTCGCCTTGATGTTCCTGGGTCGGGCCTGATTTTGGCTACCGTCTCGCTCTTCGCTAAGACTAGCTTCTTTACGTACATAAAATGATTATTCATGTGTCACCGATGTGTCATAATTTGAATTAATACATTTTATGACTGATAAAAATATGGTTTTGTTTTGAAAAAAAAAAAGATTTTGGATGTAATCAACACTTTCATTTTGGCAACCAGAACATTACCTTTTTTATTCAAATTTCAAATGCGGATTATTTTCTTTCAGTGAGATCTAGGATCTGTTCACCCTCTAAATGATGCCGGAGAGAGTATCGATGCGGTGCAATTTATGAACTTCACACTCTATAAAAACATGACACCAGAGGTGCTGAGGGGTGGCGCCGCCTCGTGGAGAGCCGATTTCTACGCATTGGGTGTCATGTTGTTTGAACTTATGGAGGGAAGGTAATGAAAAGGATACAGCTATGTAAATCATGACAGAACTGTTATTCATGCCAATAGTTCTGATAGAAATATAAGCCAAAATGACACGGCTCCCTTCTTTAGAGTTGCTAGTGGTATGAACTGGAAAATTAGAATGTAGCCAGTAATTATTTTCTAAAAAATACCTTAGAATTTTAGAACAGTAGGAAGTGTTGGAAGACAGCAATAAATTTTGGTCGATTTATTTAGACACCCACTTTGGACTGAATTGCCGACCAGAGCAAAAGCCAGAATGAAAATCCTCCAAGGCACCATCATCTACACAGATACAGAACATGTCTTCAGGGATCTGATTGATAGATTAGTATGGTAGGCAATACTACTGCATGACATACAACTACATGAATATGTGCAGTGAATAATTAAATGAAATGTCGTGAACAATTCCATCATTAGCTTCGTAAGCATTTGCCTGTCTAAAGACACAAAAGTAAACAATGCACTTTTCAAAATAAGTCATGTTAACTTCGTAGACATCATTTGTCTTCAGTTTCCATTGTCCCTGCTTAGTCTCATATTGAACTTTCAGCACAGATCAAACCATCTCTCTCTGTTTTATTTCAGCGAAGTGGACCAAAGAATTGACAGCATGACTGGCCTTTTAAGTCATCGGTACGAATTTCATCAATGTTTTTTTCTTCCTGCAAGACTCCCTATAACTAACAACTTTTTAAGCCAGATCTGACATTTATTTATTTATATTTTTTATTTATTATTATTTTTGTATTTAATCTATTTTCTTCATCCATTTACTATATTTATTTGTCTATATATCTATTATAATTTTATATTCATTTTTTTAAATGCAGATGGCTGTGTGACTACTACGTGAATAATTTTCCAACCGATGTGATCACTTCTCCCATTTTAGACATTGCTCAGGTAACGCCTGGATTTATTACACTGATTGCTTCTAATAGGGTAATTACTCTCTGGCTCCTTATTGTGAACCGTCTCGAACTTCAAGCAATTTGTACATGTATAAGTTAACGACTCTCTAACCTACATGAATCTAATGAAAAAAGATGGAATTTATTTTCTGTAAACATCCAATGCTTGAAATATTGAGATATATGTTTAGTTTACAGACTATTTATATGCAGTGTTTTTCATCATGATAGGAAGTGTTGGAGGAAGAACAGCTCGAGATGGGTCCACTGACAGCAAACAGCAGCGTCCGCAATATTGTTGACAATGGCTAGAGGACTGCTGTAAACCACCGGCTGCTACAATACTTCCCTCAAGTTTCACGATTCATTTAGAAGTAGCTCATTCTACAGCCGACCCCATGAAACAAACTATCCACTTTATTATTATATATAGACGACTTTTTAACTCTAGCCTACAACAGCTCAGAACGATTAATTTAATATCTGCTAAAAACATCAGTTTTAATAAATTTTGAAAAAAAATCAAGAAGTGAATTATGCTAATTCAAGTTTTCCTTACAGTTTCACCAAGACAAAAAATTGAAGCTAATTATTTAAACATTTAAATAGAATTTAGTGATAAAAACCACGTTTCTTTTGTATGTGCAGAGAATAAGAGCCAATTTTTATAAATCACATAATCATGTTGGCCTACGTATAATTTGATAATTACTTTGTTGTAAATTGTTTCAATAACTTGATAACAGAAAAGATAAATAAATTTTTTGAAATTTTAATTCCTCTCTTTTAAAGACCTATCCTACTAAAGGATGGGTGGGTGGGAGGGTCGGGGAGGGGGGGTTGGTGGTTTGGGTGAACTCTCCCGAGAAATTTTTGAAACATTGGAGCGAAATAGTGATTTGGTAGCATATCAACCAAGGAAAATTCAGTATCTCATAAGTCCAAATAACCTGTGTTAATGATTGAGGAAACACTAGTGAATTGAAAAAGGGACCTACATGATAATTATACACAGGTACATGTAAATTCCCCTTGGGTATTCACTGGGCTAAGTTCAGTGCTATAAACTCATTCGCTTAATTAATTGACCATTAAATGAGATTTAATAAAGCACACTTGTTGATATTTCCCTGTAAACTCCCAAAGGTTAAGCTCTCTGCTAGATAACATAGTGTCCATAATAAGGAAGCAGTGAATAGCAGCTTCATTGGGATTATATTTTTGTTGTTTTCTTTTTAATTTTTTCTCCAACACTGGCATTTTTAAGATGTGACTTTTAACTCCCATCCACCTGAGGCTCTGCACATTTTCAGTATTTCCACATAAGCAGTTGTATTGGTATTTATGTCTTTAAACACGCTGTAATATTATTTTATGCACTGTCATCATTTTTCATATATTGGGACTTTCATCATGTGAATTTTAACTCTCATGGTCGTAAAACTGTAATCTTATTGAAGGGGTGGGTTGAGACCATCTTCTGGGTCTCCTGGAAGACAGTCAGATTTTAAAGTTTATATTAACGGGTTTCTATTGGAAGACCATCAAAATGGAGGATGGATCAACAAAGATACTTTGGAATACTGTCAGAAAATATCTCTGCATCTGCTCCTGTTATTGACCATGTTACCTGTTGCGCATGATTAAAAATCAGTGTTGACTGACTATTATAAGCGTTATTTATTATTGCATCAAAATTGACAAAATGACCTATTTTGCATCTTTTTATTCTGTTTGTTTTTGTCTGTACATTTGACAGCTTTGCTGCCTTGTTAAAATAAAGCCTAGTTAAAATAAAATGATGTTGCAGTCACCTGTTTAAAACTTATTTCCACCAACTTGGATATCTTAAGCACCTAAAAAATCAAACAAAATTGTGGAATCATCTGCTACTGTACACAGGGACGGCTTCAACGCCACTAGAGCACCCCTTTTCCACGTTTTCTTATCGCTGTAAGCAAAAGTACACAGAAAAGCATTTTCACACTTTATTTAAGCATTCTGAATCCGCTTCCAAGTTTTAAAATCAATCAGCTATTATGTCAACGTAAAGATGAGTGAAAACCACCGGAATATTAAAATAGTTAAGAAATATGCCTGGAAATCTCCCCAGTAATACAATGGATCTCTGGCTCAACACCTGGCAGATATTTCTTCCATTGTCTGAAGGACACTGCGCCTATCAACTCTTTAAGCTATAAAGGTCAAGGTCGCTATCAGAGAGGGAAGTTCAAAAGGAAAGTGGCTCTCTACTTTGTGGTAAATTTATGTGATATGTAGATCCAGAGACCCTGAAAATCGGCAGTGATGTTCATGAATGTTGAAAGAAAACAGAGGTGCTAAAAATCTGAGACTCCAAAGTTGGCAAGTATGTTTTTTGACTATCTTTGATAAAACTGAAAACTGGACATAAGCATAATGGAGACTCAGTGAGAAGTGAACACTGCTGAGATCTACCCAGTTACCATCCAGGCCTTTGGCTATAAATACCTGGTAATAACAGACATCCACATAATAAGAGATTCATAATTATCCAATCAAAGTTGTAAGGAGTACCATTGCATTGTGTGAGAAGGCTATGGCATCTAAGCATAGTAAAGCAGAAAATAGAACAATGTCAAGGTTCCTCACATGTGACAGCGAGAAAGCAAACAATAAATCACACACAACAGGTGGAAAGCCAAAAAGACCACATTCTGAGGTGGCCAATTCAAGCTCCGATGAAATACAGTTACTCATGAATGAACTATCTGAAATAAAAAGCGAAATTCAGGAAACCATTAAAAAAGATGATCTGGAAAAAACAGTCTCTAGTGTAATGAACAAGCTTCTTCACAACTTCCAAGCAGAAATAAAACACATGTTGTCTGATTTAGAAGCAAAGTTTCAACAAAAAGTTGAGGAACTGAAAGTAGAGACTGAAAACCGCTCTGCAAAATTACAAGAGCAGGTTGATAGCCTCATGATGGAAAACAATAATTTGAAAGAGGTTCTAAGAGGTAAAGATAGAGAGACAAAAGATCTAAATGAAAGACTTAAACAAAATGAATACTTTACAAAAGAAGCCGTTTGCCTTAGTAATCATAATGAACAATACTCCAGAAAAACAAACATACGGGTGATCAATTTGCCAGAACAGAAGGATGAAAATCTCCGTGTGGTGTTTACCAACTTATTGAAAAAGGAGGTGAAGCTTGAAATCCCTACCACGGACATCACAGCAATCCACCGTATACCTGGCAAACAGGGGCAGGCGAAACCAGTGATTGTAAAACTAAAAAACACTGAGATTAAAAAAAACAATCATGAGGAAAAAGAAAGAACTGCAGTCTGGTGTGCGCCTGTTTGACGATATAACCTTGAAAAACTTGACTCTCCTAAACAAGCTCAAACAGTATGAGGAGGTAGAAAGAGCCTGGTTTTTTAATTGTAATGTTTTCTGTCAGCTGAAAAATGGAAATGGTCACAGGATGAAAATTGACATTTGTGATAACTTGGATGAAAAACTTAAACTAAGAAAAAGTTAAAGGACCAATTAAAAATAATATGAACAATAACTCATAAGCAAACTGCTTAGCAAAATTAGCATGAATGTGACTGCATATAGATATATGTTAAGAATTATTACCATCTGTCTTACTTATTTCTATTATTAATGTTTTAAGGTATATATTCAGTCTTCTTTACTAAGATTCTTCGACTAGGGAGAAAATGTTCAGTGGTATGTACAGTTTAGCTCATCATTCACACTACTGAGATGAGGTGAGTCAAGCTGTGTTATTATTTTACAAAAAAAGATTTCTCTAATGTTACAAGCGTCTAAAAAAATGGCATTGATTTTACGGAAAAAAAGTATTTCATTTGTATTATTCACTGTCATGTAGGATCTGTGTAGATTTATATATTCTGTTATGAATAATGTGAACATACTGCATATTTGAACGTCTATCGGTTAAATAATTTCACTTATGTGGTTTACATATTCGTGGTGTGCGTGGGTATGTGTGGGAGTGCATGTTTTAAGTGAGTTGTATAAATGGAATAGTACAAGTACATCAGATGTGAATGCATGTATATCCATGTTGCAATTTATATTATGTTTGTTTATCAAAATGGATAATGGATAATCTTAAAATAATGTCAATGAACTGTAGAGGCCTCCAGGATGTTAAAAAGAGGAAAGACGTGTTCAAATTCTTGAGAGAAAAACAATTTGATATTTATTGCCTTCAAGACACACATTTCTCAGAGAAAGATTATGCATATGTAAGAAGTCAGTGGGGCTATGAATGTTTTATAAGTCCTGGTAGGACTGACTCGAGAGGTGTCGCAGTTCTTTTAAACAACAAAATAGAATATAAAGTACAAAGTGTGCAAACTGATAATATCGGTAATTTTATTTCGTTAAGAATGAATATTGAAAAAAATTTTGAGGTGAATCTTGTAAATATTTACGGACCAAATAGTGACTCTCCAAATTTCTTCTCTAAGCTTGCATCAGATTTAGAGAATTATGACACGGATTTTAATATAATATGCGGAGATTGGAATATGACTCAAGATGTTAACTTAGACACATTTAACTATTCAGATAATGTAAATAATCCCAGGGCCAGAGAAGCTATGCATGATTTGAAAAGTAAACATAACCTAGTTGATCCATGGAGAATAAAAAATCATAATACTAAACGATATACATGGTTTAGGAGAAATCCTACCAAAAAAGCAAGATTAGACTATTTTCTTATAACTAGAGAGATCATGAACTTGGTACAAAAGGCAGAGATAAATCCTGGATATAGAACAGATCATGCTTATATTTCATTAGAGGTGCAAATAAATGAACAGACAAAAGGAGCAGGCTTTTGGAGGTTTAATAACTCGGTCTTGAAAGATTTGGAATATGTCAAAAAGGTAAAACAAGTAATAGAGGAAACAAAAAAGGATTATGCCCTTCTACCATATAATTTGGATGCCATTAATAGCATCTCGGAGATGGAATTATGTTTTTCTTGTGATGATGCAATGTTTTTAGAAATGTTATTAATGAACATTAGAGGTATGACTATTTCCTACTGTTCTAAAAAGAAAAGAGAATCATCGAAAATTAAAAAATCTATAGAAAATCAAATAAAAATCATACAAGAGTTAACAGATTTCGATCATAGTGAAACGTTGATGGAAGTGAAGAGTGATTTACAATTACAACTGGAAGAAATAAGAAAAAATGAACTGAAAGGACTTTTATTACGTAGTAGATCAAAATGGATTGAAGATGGAGAAAAGGCAACAAAATATTTCTGTAGCTTAGAAAAGAGAAATTATATAAATAAAAACATACGTAAATTGATAAACACAGATGGACAGGAAATAAATGATCAGAAATTAATATTAGGAGAAATCGAAACTTTCTACAAAGATTTATATCGATCACAGGATGATAATCTAGACGATGTTAACTTGTATGAAATGTTTCAAGATTTAAATATTCCAACATTAAGGGATAACCAAAGGCAAGCTTTAGATGAAGATATAACACTAGATGATATACATAAATCTCTCCATAAAATGAGTAATGATAAGTCACCAGGCCCTGATGGGTTTACAGCTGAATTTTTTAAGTTCTTCTGGAATGACATTAGATTTTTTCTATACAGGTCTTATTTGCATAGCTTTGATATAGGTCATCTGTCAATATCACAAAAACAAGGGATAATATCTATACTACCCAAAGGGGATAAGCCCAGGGAATACCTCAGGAACTGGCGACCAATTTCCCTGCTTAATATAACATATAAAATACTGGCAGGAGTCTTAGCAAATAAAATCAAAACAGTCTTAGATGATTTGATACACGAAAACCAAAAAGGATTTATTTCAGGAAGATATATTGGTGAGAATACTAGACTACTTTATGATATTTTGCAGTTTACAGAAGAAAATAATATCCCAGGGATGGTTTTATTGGTTGATTTTCAAAAGGCATTCGATTCTGTTTCATGGAAATTTCTTTTTAAAACACTAGACTTATTTAATTTTGGGCCAAAATACAAAAAGTGGATAGAGCTGATTTTTAATGGATTTGAACTTTGTGTTATTCAAAATGGAATATTTAGTAAATTTTTTAACATAGGACGTGGCTGCCGCCAGGGTGACCCAATCTCACCGTACTTGTTTTTGTTGTGTGCTGAAATCATGGGTATAATGATTCGGAATCAGGCGGATATAAAAGGTATTGATCTAGGGGATGAATCATACAAAATTATGCAATATGCTGATGATACGGTTATATTATTGGATGGCAATGAAAATTCGCTAAAGTCATGTTTAAATATTATACAGCAGTACTCAAAGTTTTCTGGCCTTATGCCAAATATTGAGAAGACACAGTGTATTTGGATTGGAAGTAAAATAAACAATTCAGAAAAACTATGTCCAGAATATAATATATCCTGGACTTCAGAACCTTTCACTGTTCTTGGAGTTGTCTTTAGTCTCAACTTAAAAGATATGATTACTTTAAATTATAAGGGCAAAATCGAAGAAATAAAGAAACTCATTTCATATTGGTCTAAGCGCATGCTTACAGTGATAGGGAGAATTACAGTAGTTAAAACAATATTAATCCCCAAACTCATCCATTATTTTCTAAGTTTGCCCAATCCATCAGCTGAAATTATTAAATCCTTAGAAAAGCTATTTTTCAAATTCATTTGGAACAATAAAAATGACAGGGTATCAAGGAATACGATTGTGCAAGATTATTGTCATGGGGGACTGAAAATGCCACATTTATCTTTCTTACTAAAATCTATGAAAATTACATGGTTTAGAAGATTGTTGGAAGGTGACTCCTCTTGGAAAAAATTAGTTTTAAAGTCAATGATGCCAAACTTTTGTGAGACTTTTTTAGTGTATGGAAACTGGAATCTAAAAGAATTTGCAAATGATAATAATAATAATTTTTGGAAAGATGCTCTTATGGCATTGTATGAATTTAAAACAATTATCGATGATGATTTAAATGTATGTTCTCAGAACCCTTTATGGTTGAATTTCAGGATTAGAATTGAAAATAAACCTATTTTGTATAAAACGTGGATAAGGAAAAGGATAATGGTCATTCAGGATTTGATAAAGGAAGATGGAAACTTTCTATCCTATGACGAATTCTGTATTAAATACAACTTCAGACCGGCCTTTACAATTTTTATGGGTTTAAGAAATGCTATTTTGAGTGAATGGACTATTAATTCTATCATAAACTCTTTGCAACAACTGCCTTCTCAACCAATATTATTTTACTGGCTGAATAAAAGTAAGAAAGGAGCAAAAGAATTTTACAATGTTTTTTTATCTACAACTCAATCGAAATTGTCAAGTGAATATAAATGGGAAAGAGATCTTAATTTCACGGCAGATAACGAACTATGGAAAAAATATTATTCATCTATTTTCTTTGTCACAATTGATGTAAAGCTAAGATGGTTCCATTATAGACTTATTCATCGGATATTGAGTACAAATTGCTATCTAAAAAAAATTAGGTTGGTAAATGAGGACAAATGTGACTTTTGTAATGTAGAGATAGAGTCATTGCTCCATCTTTTTGTAGCATGTGATTATGTTAATACCTTCTGGACATCTTTTTGTGGATGGATAAGTGAATTACATCAATTCAATATAGATCTTAGTCCAGTAGATATTATTTTTGGAAAAATTGGGAAAAAGTATAAACTGCTTAATCTGTTTATTGCATTAGCAAGATTACATATTTATAAACAAAAAATGAGAAAGAATCTGCCATGCCTGGATAGTTTGAAATTTGAAATACAATATTATTGCAAAGTAGAAAAACAAATTTCTCAGAGAAATAATTGTCTTCAAAAATTTGAAAAAAAGTGGGGGCTATATTTGAATCACATAACTTTGGAAATATAATTAATACATGTATATTAATGACTTGTTACTATATGAATGAATGAGTGAGTGAAAGGTGTCCTATGTCTTGTCCATGTCAATATGTGTTTATATATAAACCCACTTTATAGAGGTGCTGTGATGTTTTTGTTTTTGCTAATTTAAATACTGAAAGAAAAGTATACGTAATTCATATTAGTTTTAATCATCATTCTTCCTTCCTGCACACTCACTTTGAACAAATCTGTTTTGTATACCTTTATATAGATATTTATTGATTGCTATGATTTATTGATTTCAAAAATACTAGACTTCATTAACCTGACTTTCTTGTTTATAAAATACTTAAGATTTGTAAGAGGAGGTACAATACTCTAGGACATAGAAATTTGCATATTGTCTCATTAATATTTCAGGATTTAATGTAAAAATTGTTATGTTCAATGGCATTCCTCTGTAAAATGGGTAATAAAAAAAAAAAAAAAAAAAAAAAAAAAAAACCTCTTTAAGCTATATGTTAAAAATTAAAATAAATCATTAAAACATTAAGTCAACCGATATTGAATTTCAAGCAAATATTTTTTGTCGCCCTCGTTATTTTGAACCCTCCTTCCACTCTTTAAAAGTAGCTGCCTATGCTCCTGATTCTGCCATATAATTTTAGTCAAATGTTTAAAAAAATTAACTTCGCTTTGATTTTTGTTTTCCTTCACTTCAAAGGATTATTCTTTAGTCTTTGGTATTTTCACAGGGTTACTTTTATCTGCGATGACGGTCTTGTCAATGGACGGGTCCAGAAATTCCTTCCCCGTCATGTCTGTGAAGTTGGCGCAGGCTTTAATGGCGGAATTAGGAACCTACAACATAGAAATGACGTTAGTTAAAAAGGATTGTCAATCACGAGTCAGTCATGTGATCAACGCTATTAGACGGAGTGTAAAAGGACTATTTCCTACGTGAAAACACGTTTTGCCTCTATGAAAATAATTGAATTCTTACCATAAATGATGCTGTTAGAGTACTCTGGTATTATCTGATTTGAATTAGCAATTAAACTGGTGGTAACACCTGTAACTCTCCTAATGGCGGAATTTGTAAAATTAATGTACAAACGATAAATTAAATTTATTCTTGCATATTCAGATTCTATCTGAATTCAATAAAAATTGATGATTGAGCAGCGTGTTTGCGAACTGTGAACATGAAATAGGTTTGATATTCGTGAACTATCCAAAATCTTTCCAGGTTATTTTTATTTAAAAAAAAAAAAAAAAAAAAAAAAAAAAAAAAAAAAAAAAACCCAGAATATCTTGACGTACCACATCTAAGGGCGTGTACTGGGCATGATGATGAACGTACACCGGGTTGTTTTCCTTGGTGTTGTAAGAAACAAGGAACGACCACCGCCGCTTCTTACTGTTGTTGGCGTCGCTCTTATGGATCAAGTTGGCGTGGAAAATCAAAGCATCTCCTATATAAGTAAGGGAAATGACTATGGTTCCTCATTTATTTCTCAAACAACAACATTTCACTTAGTTACCCAATAGATGACCAGCATTTTATTTCAAAGCTATCCCCAAAAGCTCCAAAAAATATACATGTATTTATTCCAAAAAGAAACAAAAATGAAATATATGGCGGAATTTGTAAAATTAATGTACAAACGATAAATTAAATTTATTCTTGCATATTCAGATTCTATCTGAATTCAATAAAAATTGATGATTGAGCAGCGTGTTTGCGAACTGTGAACATGAAATAGGTTTGATATTCGTGAACTATCCAAAATCTTTCCAGGTTATTTTTATTAAAAAAAAAAAAAAAAAAAAAAAACCAGAATATCTTGACGTACCACATCTAAGGGCGTGTACTGGGCATGATGATGAACGTACACCGGGTTGTTTTCCTTGGTGTTGTAAGAAACAAGGAACGACCACCGCCGACAACATTTCACTTAGTTACCCAATAGATGACCAGCATTTTATTTCAAAGCTATCCCCAAAAGCTCCAAAAAATATACATGTATTTATTCCAAAAAGAAACAAAAATGAAATATATGTTTGTTTTAAAATTTCAACTACTTCAATAAAAAGGCTTTATTATGTCTGTCAAACCTAGATACCTGACAGATACCCGAATGCGTAAAATCGACCATGCGACATTGTTCTATAAAGGTTTTACGAGCAATTTATACACAAGTACGTACATGTAGCACATGTTCAGTTTAAGTGACCAAATAGGCGATGTATGTAAAAAAGAAAAAAAAAGTCAAGACAAATACATTAGTTTTAAGACCGAAATAAACGAGGTAGTTGGCACTTAAGTACTGTTTGAATATTCCAACTGAATCGTTTCCGACCGATTTTGACATAATCTACGTGTGTGCATGCGTGTGTGTGTGTGTGTGTGTGTGTGTGTGTGCGCGCGCGCGTGTGTGTGTGTTTGTGGGTGGGTGGGTGTGAATAAGGTGAATTTATTTGTGTTAAGATAAGGACACCCTTACCAGGCTCTAACTCCACGTACTTCAACGGGCAAACTTTGGCCAGGTGCTCGATTCGTTCTTCATCAATGCCGTTCTGGCCCCCAACTCTGTGATGATTCTGGCGTCCGGCCTTGTGGGAACCCACCAGAACCTAAAGGTAGTAGAACAAATGCTTAGAAAGAACTAGTTGACTTATGAAAGCCTACTGCAACGTAGCCAACAGAGAGCGTTTCACAAAGAAACTAGATCTAATGGTCATGTTGCACTTTTTATTATTTGAAATTTAGGCCTACACCATGTCATTATTTCCCGCAAAAGTAAACTTTCCTTCTAGGCCTACCACTCTGGAGCCGTATTCTCCACACTTTCAATATACACGACATAATTAATTTCATATCTTATGATCTATATTGACTTTTATGTCAAACGTGTTTATATTTAGCCTAACCCCTTTCATTTAAGCCTATTAAAAAAAGATAAGCCTACCAAAGCACCGTTAAACAAAAACCCCATGTTTTTTTTTCTTTTAAACAGAGAATTTCAACGTTTCTTCAAATCGAAGGCGTATTTCACCTGAAAGCAAGTTACAAGTCGGTATAGAATATTGCGTTTATCAAAATCATTTGCTGCTTTGGGCAGTAACAATATAGGCCTACTTTCAACCTTATAAATTTTATCATGAAAAAATGCCCATTTCCCATTTAAGGCGCATGCGTATTTCACGTGATAGATATATATCCTTAAAAGGTAAAACATATTGTGACGTCATTTGCCCGTGCTGACGTTACCAGGTAGCACAAAAGCTATTGGAGATATGCTGCGCGCAAGCAAAGTGAATACAGCGATTTTCTTTTGAGTAAAATAGACGATACGCAATGATAGTTGCGTCGCATTTAGCCTTTTTAGGCATGAAATACAGTTACATGTACATTTTTCACAGAGAAATATTCAGACTCGAGAACGAGGTAAGATATTGCTTTTTAGCAGAACAAAAATCAAAAACTCAACTGTTGGTATCAATATATCTGTACTTCACCCCCGCACAGATATTTATAACTTAGTTTCTTATTAATCAAAATGAGCGTCTTTAAAGCTTAGTTTTGAAAGTAATCGGGCCGTTTTATTTAAGTATCTATTTCAATATTAGGTACACTTTTTATCAATTTCCCTATCTTCATTGTTTAAGGTTCGGGCGCTTTTTTGGAAGGAAGACACGATGCTTCCGATTTTGGGAGGTGGAGGATTCGGTTCAGTGTACAAGGTATTGAACTTATCATGATAAAACAAACTAAAGTGATACTGGGATAGCGGGAGTAGCAATAGTAGTAGTAGCATAAGTACACACAGTCATGACAGTAATTATAGTATTAGATTTGAAAGTAGTAGCAGCAGAACAAAATATATTTATGTTATATTAAGTTATGTAGTAATGTTACCAGTTTATCTTTGCTATTATTGTTTACGGATGTGACATCCCAGTAACCGTTCGAAATATTTTATATTTAGTTTAAAAACAACCTAGCACTGAAGGTGCCTACCTCTGAGGCCTATGCAAGGTCCATCTACAGGGAAGTTTCTTTTATGAAGAGGATAGACAGCAAATTTATCTTAAGGTATTTTATCAGATGAATACAAACAATTTAATATGTTGGTTAATTTGTAAGCTTGGATACCTATGAAACACGCATGTCCTTTATGCATCACCAAGTAATAATCTCTTCACCTCGTTAAATGTTTGACACATACAACAATCAGCATCTTGCACAACATCATTATGTTAAATTTAATGAGTACCAGTACATACTGGATGGATATAAACGTCATAAACTGTAACTGTAAAATTTCAATTATTATGATTATAATGAAAAATTACGCTGTAGGCCTACAGATTGAACTTATTTATTTCATCCGATTTAGTTTAACTCATTATGATATGAGAAATTTCCGTTCCAGACTCGTTCACTCATTTGATGTTAGGCCTGGGTTTCCCGTTCTACTATCGGAATTGTGTCCGATGGACCTTGAAATTCTCCAAGAGTATTGGGAAACTTTCTTGTAAGTAATTATATTACTTTCTTTTCTTTAAATAATACTTTCATTTTTTTCCGATTTTATCTTGTACGATCATAAAAAATATCTATTTCACAGTAAATTTGTTATTCAACAAAATATTATTTCCTTTAATATTGACCTGAATATAATACTGACAGTTGCATTTGTTTATTTCTTAGGGACGAAGTTCCTGTTCATATGGTGAAATATATTGCCACGTGCGTCTGTATGGCTATTGGGCACCTGCACCAACGGAATGTAGCCCATTTTGATTTAAAAACGAACAACGTGTTGGTTAGTCTACACGGGGTCCCTAAACTGGTAAGATGTTCGATTTTTTCAGGTTATTTTTCTCTTCTCGCCTTGATGTTCCTGAGTCGGGCCTAATTTTGAATACCGTCTCGCTCTTCGCTAAGACTCGCTTCTTTACGTACATAAAATGATTATTCATGTGTCACCGATGTGTCATAATTTGAATTAATACATTTTTATGACTGATAAAAATATGGTTTTGTTTTGAAAAAAAAAATTTTGGATGTAATCAACACTTTCATTTTGGCAACCACATTCCCTTTTTATTCAAATTTCAAATGCGGATTATTTTCTTTCAGTGTGATCTAGGATCTGTTCACCCTCTAAATGATGCCGGAGAGAGTATTCATGCGGTGCAATTTATGAACTTCACACTCTATAAAAACATGACACCAGAGGTACTGAGGGGTGGCGCCGCCTCGTGGAGAGCCGATTTCTACGCATTGGGTGTCATGTTGTTTGAACTTATGGAGGGAAGGTAATGAAAAGGATACAGCTATGTAAATCATGACAGAACTGTTATTCATGCCAATAGTTCTGATAGAAATATGACACGGCCCCCTTCTTTAGAGTTGCTAGTGGTATGAACTGGAAAATTAGAATGTAGCCAGTAATTTTTTCTAAAAAATACCTTAGAATTTTAGAACAGTAGGAAGTGTTGGAAGACAGCAATAAATTTTGGTCGATTTATTTAGACACCCACTTTGGACTGAATTGCCGACCAGAGCAGAAGCCAGAATGAAAATCCTCCAAGGCACCATCATCTACACAGATACAGAACCTGTCTTCAGGGATCTGATTGATAGATTAGTATGGTAGGTAATACTACTTCATGACATACAACTACATGAATATGTGCAGTGAATAATTAAATGAAATGTCGTGAACAATTCCATCACTAGCTTCGTAAGCATTTGCCTGTCTAAAGACACAAAAGTACACAATGCACTTTTCAAAATAAGTCATGTTAACTTCGTAGACATCATTTGTCTTCAGTTTCCATTGTCCCTGCTTAGTCTCATATTGAACTTTCAGCACAGATCAAACCATCTCTCTCTGTTTTATTTCAGCGAAGTGGACCAAAGAATTGACAGCATGACTGGCCTTTTAAGTCATCGGTACGAATTTCATCAATGTTTTTTTCTTCCTGCAAGACTCCCTATAACTAACAACTTTTTAAGCCAGATCTGACATTTATTTATTTATATTTTTTATTTATTATTATTTTTGTATTTAATCTATTTTCTTCATCCATTCACTATATTCATTTGTCTATATATCTATTATAATTTTATATTCATTTTTTTAAATGCAGATGGCTGTGTGACTATTACGTGAATAATTTCCCAACCGACGTGGTCACCTCTCCCATTTTAGACATTGCTCAGGTAAAGCCTTGATTTATTACACTGACCGTTTCTAATAAAGTAATTACTCCCTGGTTCCTTTTTGTGAACCTTCACGAACTTCAAGCAATTTGTACATGTATAAGTTAACGACTCTCTAACCTACATGTATCTAATGAAAAAAGATGGAATTTATATTCTGTAAACATATATAGATATATGTATAGTTAACAGACTAATTATATGCAGCGCTTTTTGTCATAATAGGAAGTGTTGGAGGAAGAACAGCTTGAGATGGGTCCTCTGACTGCAAACAGCAGCGTCCGCAATATTGTTGACAATGGCTAGAGGACTGCTGTAAGCCACCGGCTGCTTCAATACTTCCCTCAAGTTCCACGATTTATTTTGAAGTAGCCCATTCTACAGCCGACTCCATGAAACAAACCATCCACTTTATTATTATATATAGACGACTTTTTAACTCTAGCCTACAACAGCTCAGAACGATTAATTTAATATCTGCTATAAACATCAGTTTTAATAAATTTTGAAAAAAATCAAGAAGTGAATTATGTTAATTCAAGTTTTCCTTACAGTTTCACCAAGACAAAAAATTGAAGCTAATTTTTTAAACATTTAAATAGAATTTAGCGATAAAAACCACGTTTCTTTTGTATGTGCAGAGAAAAAGTGCCAATTTTTATAAATCATATAATCATGTAGGACTACGTATAATTTGATAATTACTATGTTGTAAATTGTTTCGATAACTTGATAACAGAAAAGATAAATAAATTTTTTGAAATTTTAATTCCTCTCTTTTAAAGACCTATCCTACTCAAGGATGGGTGGGTGGGAGGGTCGGGGAGGGGGGGGGGGTTGGTGGTTTGGGTGAACTCTCCCGAGAAATTTTTGAAAAATTGGAGCGAAATAGTGATTTGGTAGCATATCAACCAAGGAAAATTCAGTATCTCATAAGTCCAAATAACCTGTGTTAATGATTGAGGAAACACTAGTGAATTGAAAAAGGGACCTACATGATAATTATACACAGGTACATGTAAATTCCCCTTGGGTATTCACTGGGCTAAGTTCAGTGCTATAAACTCATTTGCCTAATTAATTGACCATTAAATGAGATTTAATAAAGCACACTTGTTGATATTTCCCTGTAAACTCCTCAAGGTTAAGGCCGGTGATAGGGTTAAATACGCTTAAAATCATGTTTTTGAGTTTTTTGTGTGTTCATATTAATCAAATAAGTATCTAACGTTGGATGTAATAATTTTTATGAATTTGCATCGCAAAATGTGTCTTTTGATGAGTTTTTCAACCGGCACGCGCCCCAGTCAGGCTGACAACTAAGCCACGCCTCTGTTACTAAGGGCCGTTGTCATGAGGGGGTCGGAGCACAGTTAATGAGTTATAAGCCGATTACGTGTGCGGTAATAGGTCATAAGTCTTACATCAGCTTAGCAGCGAAGAAGTCTAGCTAGTACACTATGGGGAAGAGAAAAGTTCGTGTTAAAAGTCCATTTCCAGAGGAAAGAAAGAAAATTTTGAAAGAGAGTAGGGCCTATGCGTGGCGGTTGGGGAAACCCACCGTATTTGTTCAGTCGGATAACTGATTTCTGTATACCTAATAAATGGGTGAAAGAGTTATCGCCTAAATTAATTGATAAAATGAAAGAAAAATCGATAAATAAATTAAAAAAAAAAAAAAAAAAAAACGCTAAAAAGGATACTTTTAGCCTAGCTCTTAATTTTTGCGATATATATCGGCGAGCGTATCTGCGACACGTTACGAAACCGGAAATGATTGTTGGTCGCCGTTTGCAAAAGGTAAATCTAATGTTGACAAAATAAAATTTTATTCTCCAAGATATGATATCATGGAGCTTGAGAGACACGCGAAAAATTGTGATGTGAATGGCCAAACGAGAGAAACCCAAGCAAGGGTTGACAGCATGATTAAAACAATAAAAATAAAAACGCATGTTAGCGGCTTTGCATTTTGCGATGTTTGGAGAAAAACAATTTCAAAATCACTGATCAAGCGGGAAGAAAGAGTTCAAAATGTATCCAAAAATGAAAATCACAAAAAGACTCCAAAAATAGTCAAGACTAGCAGGTAAAAAGCAAATAGGGTCTAAGTGTCATGTGTGTAAAAATAAAATATTTATTCAAAAGCCTTCTCTCAGCCACTTTTACCGCTGAATCTTGTGTAGCTGAGCGTCTCCCCTTTATCTTCGCTGGCATTTTGAGAGAGACCGCTCTGAAGTAATCACTGGATTTTTCCGTTGATCTGACGATTACCAAGTGCCGTGCAAAATAATCCTGCAGCGTTACCCGTCAAAAAACTCTTATTAACACAAGTGACGGCCACTTGCTCTCGACAGACAGTTTTATCTGATCACTTTGCCGATAACAGAAAAGGAATCTCTCAGGTAAAATTACTCGTTTGCCGAGGAAAAGCCATTGAAACGTTCAAATGCTACTTCACACCTCTTAATTGCGGTTAAATGTAATCGCCTTTGTTAGCGCTTCCTTCTACATATCCTTGACACCCTACTGGGCATCACTATGCTAAGGCCCTCTCCAGAGCTGTCAATCAAAATGGCAGCACGCTTAACGAGTGGTCGGAAAATGTAACAAAAGCACGATTTTCTGCCCCTTCAAAGCACCCAAACAAAATATTTTTAGATGACAATAAGCAATGGTTCCATCTGATCGTATAACCGATAACAGCTAAATTTACCAGCTAAGCATTTGACTAATAAGCCCTGTTAACCAACCTGTGAACGGTTTTTGGCTGTTTTAACAGCTTTCTATATTGACGAGATAAGTGAATCGCTGCCAAGTATATCTCACTATCTGAGCAACCGATCGTTACAAAAGTTGCACCTATTGTTGTTAGGAATGTGGACTACAGCATGATATCAGGGGTTTAAGAGGAAATTGTTTGTTTGAAAGTTATCGCCTTTTGAAGTGAATAACCCATTGAAATATGGGCTGATTTAACGTAAAAGATGATAAAATCAAAAGTAAATATAAGACAATTCCCTGGTACCCCGCTGTAGTGCTTTCACCCTTTATGATACCCTCTACCAGGGCGACTGAAAGATTTTTACGGATATTCACAGATATGTCTCTAGCTAGATAGATTGTCATTTTCAACTGAAGTCACCCTGTACAGAAATCCCAAGGTTGATTACATGGCTGGTAATTGTTTGCATAACTGCTCAGGCACTGCCACTTGGCAGGTCCAGTCTAAGTCTGCGTGACAGCAATCAAGACAGTTAATTGCTCTGACCTTAATCACTTGCTCTTCTGACACAGATAAAAATAGCCCCCAGTGAATAGCTTATTACTTCAGAGTGAGGCTAACTGTGGAATCCCCTGAAGTAGTTGCAACTTGCAGAGGTATAAATACTGGTGCAGTAGCAGCCTGAAAGCATTGTTACGGTATGGAGCGTGAAGAAGCAGATCGGATAGTAAGCAAATTTTGGAATTTCGAAGGGCTGACAGAACATCAATTTGAAGCAGTGAGTGCTGCAGTCAGTGGGAAGGACGTGTATGTTGGCATTCCTACAGGAGGTGGGAAGAGCATACTCTAAAGTATCGAATAAAAGTACTAATGGAATAAAAGGTACTGGGTGGAAAAAATCTCAAAATTTAATAAAAGTAGGCCTACTGATGGAATAAAAGTACTGGGTGGAAAAAAACCTCGAAATTTAATAAAAGTACTGATGGACTGGGTGGAAAAAATCTCAAAATTTAATAAAAGTACTGATGGAATAAAAGGTACTGGGTGGAAAAAAATCTCGAAATTTAATAAAAGTACTGGATGGAATAAAGTACTGCCCGGAAAAAACCTTCACACCCCCCCCCCCAAAAAAAAATGAAATAAATAAATAAAAATAAAGAAGAAGAGAAAGAAAAAAAACTAGCTATTTATCAATGTTAAAAAAAAACTTTCACCAGGTAAAATTCACTCAGTATTATAATTTATTTATCTTAAAAACAAGATATCTAATTTATTTTCAAAAAATAAAAAAATTGCCAGGAGTTAAATTTAATAATCGTCAGGGTCCGAAGACCCAGATATATCGCACCTAAGCCGCCTCCGATAGTCATACGGAGACGTTATTCAAATTAAATTTATTCTCAGATATAGGGCCTAAGGTTTGTTTTGCATACCTGTAAACTCCTAAGAGTTTAACTTACATAGAAGTGTGATTTAACATCGTTTATAATGTAACAGACCGATAGCTCGGGTTGATGTTTCTTTATTGTTATTGTACAAATATCTGCAAATATCTCCAAATATCTCCAAATATCTGCAAGATTAATATAAACAAATTAATTTTAAACAATTACATTAACAAAATTTACACTGACGAAAGACAAGAAAGACAGAACAAAGAAATACAAATATAACAATGCCAAAAACACCATAAAAATAAATATATAAATTTAGAAATGTGTGAATTTAAACTATGGATTGGTCCTTTATTAAATATAGTTAAACTTACCTGCAAGCTCACTGGAATACCTATTTCAGTTATTCAACCTGCATCTCCGTCCGACTCTCAGGTGGAAATCAAATTTTATGGGGCGCGGTCTTTCAACCCTTGACCTCCACGTACACATACGAACATACACGATTCACACCGAACACAATCCTAGCTAACACAACAAACACAGCAAATCTTACATTCTCCCCTCCCCCCGAAATGGGTTCCACACCATTAAAAAAAAAACAACAACAACATCAATCTTTGATTTATATTTATTATGCCATATAATTTTATTTACAATATCCAATCTTTGTTATTCATCCATTCGGGCCTGTTCCTACTTCTTGTGGGTCGTACTTCTGCAAGTTCTTCAATCTGTTTTTCTTCATATTCCTGTTTCATTTCATAGATGGGAAGTAACATGTTTCGATGTAGTGTCTTTGACTTTCCCGCACCATCTTCTCTTTTCACTACATACACTGGAATACCATCATTCGGCTGATCTACTACCACAAACACTTCACTCTGCCATCTATCAGCAATCTTGTGTTTACCATCGAATGCGACATTCCGAATTAAAACACGGTCACCTATTGACAACACACCCGCCCCTGTTTTTCTGTCAAAGTTTTGTTTTTGTCTAGATTTCGCCCTCTCTATTTGAACTTTTGCCATGTTAAAAGCTTCTCGCAATCGGTTTTTTAATTCCCGTACGTACTCAGACTGAGATTTAGCGGTTGTCTCTGAGCAAAACATCCAATGATACATCAACCGGTAACTTGGGGTGCCTGCCAAACATCAGGTAGTATGGTGAAAATGACGTGGAACTGTTACGCGTACAATTGTATGCATGAACTAGAGAAGCAATGTGTTTTTTCCAATTTGACTTTTGGTTTAGCGACAATGTGCCTAACATGTCAAGTAGGGTTCTATTCATGCGTTCACATTGTCCGTTTCCCATAGCGTGATAAGGCGTTGTTCTCGATTTCTTTACACCTGCTATGGAACACAAATCCGCTATAACCTTTCCTTCAAAATTGCGTCCTTGGTCAGTATGTATACGGTTGGGAAACCCATAATGTACAACAAAATTTTCAAAAAATACTTTGGCGGTTGTTTTTGCCGTTTGGTTTGCGGTAGGATAGGCCTGCGCGTATCTAGTAAAATGGTCTGTAATTACCAAAATATTGCCGACACCACCTTTACCGTCTTCAATAGTTAAATAGTCCATGCACACGAGCTCTAAGGGTGCAGATGAGGATATGGGGCACAATTCTGCTCGAGCAACAGGCAGCGTTTTGCGTTTAATGCACCTAGCGCATTTACTTATGTATTCACCCATTTGTTTACTCATACCTGGCCAATAAAATCGTTGATTGAGTATATCAATAGCTCTCTCTCTGCCCAAATGTCCGATCTCATCATGGCATCCGTACAACGCATCTTTTCAGTATGCTTTTGGCAACACTAACTGTTTCAAAACTGACCCATCATTCTTTTGTTTTGTGCGAAACAGAACATCATTAGATAAGATCAAGCTACTCATCTCTTTTCGAAATCTTTTACTTTCAAAACTGTTCCCTTTAATGCTTTCGGCTCGACCTTTCAATACATCTCGCACCTTCTTCAGTTCTGGGTCACCTTCTTGCAATCTTTTCCAGTCTTTCTTCTGATTCACTGCTGAGGACAAAATCTCGTTGGGTATCACTTCTTCTGAACATGGCAGACAACTGATCAGCGGTTCCCCGGATTGAGCACTTTGCCAAATAGCCTGACAAGTATTTTCAGATATCGTCTCTGGCCAACGAACACGGGAAAGCGCATCGACTTCTACATTACTTTTGCCGGCTACATACACTATATCAAAATTGTAATTGGCAAGATCGGCAACCCATCTGTGAGTTGTAACATCCAATTTTGCTGATGACAACACGTATGTCAGTGGATTGTTGTCTGTCTTGACAGTAAAACTATTCCCGTACAGATAGTCAGAAAATTTTTCTGTCACCGCCCATTTCAGAGCCAAAAACTCGAGTTTATGAACTGGGTAATTTTTTTCTGACTGACGTAACCCTCTACTAGCATACGCTATAACTCGGTCCAACCCACTCTGTTTTTGATAGAGAACAGCTCCAAGTCCACTTCCACTAGCATCCGTCCTTAGTTCAAAAGGTTGGGTAAAATCTGCAAATGCTAAAATAGGACTATGTACACAAGCATTTTTTAATTCCTGAAAAGCTTCTTCATGCTCTGCTTGCCACACGAATGTTTCAGTTGACTTTCTACTCTTTCTAGATGTTTTACTCACTTTACCTTTTGTGAGGTCATGTAATGGTTTGGCAATTTCACTAAACCCCTTGATAAAACGCCTATAGTACCCAACAAAACCTATAAAGGACATAATATCTTGAACAGATTTTGGCACTGGCCAATTTTTTACAGCCTCAAGTTTCTTGGGATCTGTCTCAATACCTTTGGAAGACACAAGATGGCCAAGATAATTGATCTTGCGCTGGAAAAGCTTGCACTTGCTGGGTTTCAACTTGAGACCATGATCACGCAATCTTGACAAAACATTTTCCAATTTAACTATGTGCTCTTCGTATGTTTTGCTAAATACAATAATGTCGTCAAGATAAATGAGACAATGCTCTAGATTCAAATCACCCATGCACGACTCTAGAAGACGCTGAAAAGTCGCTGGTGCATTGGTACACCCATATGGCATCCTAACACATTCATAAAAACCCAACGGTCCAACGGAAAAAGCCGTTTTTGGAATGTCAGATTCTTCTATTTCTACCTGCCAATATGCAGATTTTAAATCAAGGCAACTGTACCACGAAGAACCATGAAGAATATCCAAGGTTTCATCAATGCGGGGTAAAGCATATGCATCTTTGATGGTTTTAGCATTGAGTTTCCTGAGATCAATGCAGAAGCGCAGAGAACCATCTTTCTTTCGTACAAGAACGACACCTGATGAATATGGACTAGATGACTTGCGAATGACACCAAGTCGAAGCATTTCATTCAGATGATTTCTCACCTCAGAAAACATTGATGGAGGGATGTGGCAGTGTTTGGACTTGAAAGGTATCTCATCAACTAAATTGATTTTATGCTTGACAGTAGTACACTTTCCCAAATCCAAGTCATGAATAGCAAAGGAGGTTTTATACCTAGACAACAGATGTTTCACTTCAGAAACCTGTGCTGGACTTAAATTTTCCTGAAGCATATCATCAAACTGACATGTAAAATCATCATGATTATCCACATTTCCAATGGTTGATTCAGGAGGTACAATGGAAACTTGAGATAAGTTGCAAATTGTCGAACCACCAGGAATGGTAATGCTATGGCAAGAGAAATTTGAAATTTCCACAGAGATGTCATAAGGAGAGGAACAAGGCTGTATCATATGAATGCTAGGAGATAGCAACAACCCTCCAGGTAAAAAGGAATGGAGATTTTCTTCTGCCAACACTAACATTTGTTGATTTGTAGAAATGTTAGATGTGCCATTTATCAACATTTTTTCACCTTGTCGAACTGTGATGGGTTTTGTGATCCTCACATTCCCAACAACACCATCATGATCAGGTGCCCTTTGTTGTTTAACCATACACTCACGTGCAAGTTTCAATGCATAGGGCAGGTCGTTTTCATTAACACCCTGTGTGTCAATAAAAAGTGATAAAATATTTGTTCCCAAGAGCAAGGGTGTTCTTGTATGATATTCTGTATTGGGTACAACCAAAAATAGAAACACATCGGATTCTAACCTATCTACATGGGGAATGGAAAGAGAAGCCTCGACGTAGCCCAAATATGAAAGGGTATGACCTCCGGCTACTTGAAAACCCAACACACTTTCAAGGGGGTTTATTTCCAAGCCACACGATTTTGCACATGAAGCAGAGATAGTACTCACCACTGATCCCGTATCCACTAACGCCCTTAATTCCCTACCATGAAAAACTGTCATACATTCATTAGAATTACCAACCAATCGCTTAACTACTGATGATTGTAGTTTGGGGCGTTTGGGTTGAGCGTCTGCTGAGTGCCCCCTCTCACAGACTGGTTTAAGTTTAAAGTTGGACACTCCGACTGCCTATGACCAATCATTCCACACTTCCAACACTCGCCAGAAAAAGATCTCCGACCGGAATCATTTCCAGTGGCCCCTCGAGCAGTACCAGTAACATTTCTACTGGCTGAGTACTCTCGATTACGCCGTCCTATACTAGTTTCCAACCCACTTAACCTACGACTTAAAGAATCGATTGCTTTCATTAAGCCACCAGACTGCATGTCAGATACAGCTGCATCGAGATGAAATCTTTCTTTTTCCTCCATCTCTATTGTTCTTCCTTCCACCAGTAATTCTTCGAATGTGGCACCACCATCAAATTTATTTTTTAATAGATGCCTGGTAGTGTTAGAATTAAGCCCGGAATAAAATTTCAAACGCAACATGGACTTTGCACCAGTGTCTGTTACTGCCGGTGGATTGATGGAGAGTAATTGCGCAACTAAACTTTCCAGTCTACAGGCCCATGCTGCAATACTCTCAGAATCATGCTGTTTAGAAGAATGAAATTGCTGTAATATTGCCCCTGATGACAACACATCACCAAACACCTGTTCAAATTTCTCCAAAACTCGGTCAATTTCCTTTACATCACCAAGGTGATATAAAACATCAGACGCAGGACTTTTGAGTGACCTTCTGATTGCATGTAATAAAACGGCATCGGAATAAATACCGTCACGTCGAAGAGCTTTGACTTCAAACAACCACTGCTTAAAGCTAGCATCCTTGGAATCCCCGGAGAAAAGAGGTAGACGGGATGCGTATATGAAACGAGTTCTGACCCTGATGTTGAAAAAGTTGGGATCTTTGGTAGTAACCTTCTTGGGGTGCTGCCTTTTTGTATTCTAAAAATTGGGGTCCTTTTTGGGGTACTATTTACTGGAAACTTTGGTTTTGATGATTTGGGCAACAAACTTTTTACTTCCTCGTAAACTTTCACAATATCATCAGCTGGTAACGACTTAATCATACCTATCACTTCGGACAGTTTTGATTCTTTAGTTTCTAGTGCATCCAGTATATCCCTTTCCATACTTTTGTTTATTTTCTTCACGTCAACTGTTTGACCATCATATTTTCTTTTATCAAGAATATCAATGGCTTCTGTCGCTAAAGCGGCATCTTCAAATACTACAAATATTGCACCCAATATTGTGTCAGGTCTATGGATGTATTCTATTGTAAACTCTGATACCAGATGGAATTTTAAAAAGTCTTTCAATTCAGAATCTGTAATTTGATCAGGCAGTCCAGTAATGACAATGCTTCTTGACCTTAATAAAGACGATGGGTATGCCATTCTCAAAAACTTTTATGCCAGATGCTAGCTAATATATATACATCACATTCATTTATGAATAATAACAACACAATATTCAAAATTGTTTATTTATTCAGTGTCAAGTAAATATCAATAGCATCAATGCACAGTCATGATTTCACACCATCATATCAATATCATCACAACATATTCATAATCAGTTGAAGACACATTCAAAACTCACACATCGGGAGAAAAGTAGGCCCCCTTTCCCCCAGGCAAGAAAGAAAAAAAAATCCCTAAATAAATATCACTTACCTGAGAGAATCTGCTGGATATATAGGACCATAAGACTCCGTGTCTTTATATAGACCTAGTTCACTAATTAGAACCAATCCAATAGTCTGAGATATCGCCAACTATGATCTAAAATTGGTGTTTTTAGAACTGTCTGAAAAAAAATAAGAAAATTAGTCGAACTACTGTAAAGAATCAAATTGATAAGAAAAAATAAATAAATTATTTGGTATACATTACTTTAAAGAACTCCTACTAAGCCTGGTAATCAACAAACCAACGTGTTAGATGAAAATAAAAATTCTACCAACGTTCTGTTTGTATTATACCTAGCCTCAAATATACAAATTACTGATGAAAAAAATATGTACAGGTATTAAATTAGTTAATCAAAAGTCTTTATATGAACAAATCCAATAGTCAATGTGAATAGTAGTCCAATTTTATGCAACAGTGCAATCAGAAAAGTTCAAAATCAAAGTCTGAATATCGGCAAAAAAATATTAAAGTCCACAGTCAAATGAAATATATACAGCCTAGGCAAAATATGTACACTGCAGTCAATGTAAAGTTCGACAATTACGCCAAACCAAGCAACCAAATCCTCTACTGTCAACTCGTAGCTGACCACGTAGACCTATGCGAATCGGGCACAGTCACAAACGCACAGCATTAGATCGACGACAACTCGCCCATGGCCATCACCACATCATCTGAATATACTGATCGGTGTTTTACCGGACAGCAAGAAAAACAATCCCTCTTCACTGGACCGTGTTCTACGGGGCAGCGGGAATCCTTGGCGGAGAGAAAGAAAGTATCCCTCTTCTCTGGACCGTGTTATACGGGGCAGCGGGGATCCTTGGAGAAAATCTCTCTTAACAGGCCGTGACTCTTGCAGATATCGATTTGTACTCAAGTCCCTGTTCGGGCGCCAAATGTAACAGACCGATAGCTCGGGTTGATGTTTCTTTATTGTTATTGTACAAATATCTGCAAATATCTCCAAATATCTCCAAATATCTGCAAGATTAATATAAACAAATTAATTTTAAACAATTACATTAACAAAATTTACACTGACGAAAGACAAGAAAGACAGAGCAAAGAAATACAAATATAACAATGCCAAAAACACCATAAAAATAAATATATAAATTTAGAAATGTGTGAATTTAAACTATGGATTGGTCCTTTATTAAATATAGTTAAACTTACCTGCAAGCTCACTGGAATACCTATTTCAGTTATTCAACCTGCATCTCCGTCCGACTCTCAGGTGGAAATCAAATTTTATGGGGCGCGGTCTTTCAACCCTTGACCTCCACGTACACATACGAACATACACGATTCACACCGAACACAATCCTAGCTAACACAACAAACACAGCAAATCTTACAATATCATAAATCGGCATGAAATAATTGACGTTTGAAAACAGACACAACTTCTTTGCTGCACTTGAAATGACCTTCTTAGCTATAAATATGATCCTATCACCTTGCGACATTACATCATTCGATCGATATACATGAGTAGTTGTCACTGTTGAGGGGAAAGTACGTCTATTTATAGGAACTGAAATCAGATGACGCATGTATCGTAGTGTTCAGAGAGCGACTTCCACTTGACCTACTTTCCAGTGCGCATGTCGAACAGTAGCTGCACCGACATTTCTTCTCATTATATTTAAATTTAAGAAAATAAAAAACTTGACTTGTACTTGTATATTTTCCCACCGGTACGATAGGTAGGCCTATTTAATAAACATACCGGGTGGTAGATTTTTGAAAAATTAATAAGCGTACTGGGTGGAAATGGAGCGTACCGATGGGAAGAAATTTGAAAAATTAATTAACGTACCGGTACGTTTATTTAATACTTCAGAGTAGCCTATGTGAGAAAACACCGGGCGTGATAGCCGCCATTTTTTAAAGCTGCGGTACGGCATTGTGGGATACGGCTTACTTCGGGAAACCCCTTCCAACCACGTGACTGGTTTTTGCAGACAGCAGAGCCTAGACAGGTTGCGTAACGTGCAGTTAGCACATCGCCGGGAAGCGAAGCTCATGCAGAGCGAGAATAAAGCCCTCTGCGCGCGGGCAAAGATAATTGCTCCCACATGGGATTTCTGTACAGGGTGACTTCAGTTGAAAATGACAATCTATCTAGCTAGAGACATATTTGTGAATATCCGTAAAAATCTTTCAGTCGCCCTGGTAGAGGGTACTTTATGAGGCCTTTTGAATCACTTGAATAGCTGTCTTGGTTATAGAGAAAATCCCAATACCGAAAACGGCATTTTTCCCCTCAAATTGGCGCCAGAGCGTCATCCGTTGGACACTGTACTTAATCCCCGTCCTTTATTGGCCTTTTGGGAAGTTTGTTTTAATTTTTTATAAAAACTTATAAGCCCAGGGCTCTGTTTCTATGACTTTGGTCCTTTGACTATCAGTCACCTTAATTAAGCATTCTGCTAGATAACATAGTGTCCATAATAAGGAAGCAGTGAATAGCAGCTTCATTGGGATTATATTTTTGTTGTTTTCTTTTTAATTTTTTCTCCAACACTGGCATTTTTAAGATGTGACTTTTAACTCCCATCCACCTGAGGCTCTGCACATTTTCAGTATTTCCACATAAGCAGTTGTATTGGTATTTATGTCTTTAAACACGCTGTAATATTATTTTATGCACTGTCATCATTTTTCATATATTGGGACTTTCATCATGTGAATTTTAACTCTCATGGTCCTAAAACTGTAATCTTATTGAAGGGGTGGGTTGAGACCATCTTCAGTGTTGACTGACTATTATAAGCGTTATTTATTATTGCATCAAAATTGACAAAATGACCTTTTTTGCATCTTTTTATTCTGTTTTTTGTCTGTACATTTGACAGCTTTGCTTTGCTGCCTTGTTAAAATAAAGCCTAGTAAAAATAAAATGATATTGCAGTCACCTGTTTAAAACTTATTTCCACCAACTTGGATATCTTAAGCACCTAAAAAATCAAACAAAATTGTGGAATCATCTGCTACTGTACACAGGGACGGCTTCAACGCCACTAGAGCACCCCTTTTCCACGTTTTCTTATTGCTGTAAGCAAAAGTACACAGAAAAGCATTTTCACACTTTATTTAAGCATTCTGAATCCGCTTCCAAGTTTTAAAATCAATCAGCTATTATGTCAACGTAAAGATGAGTGAAAACCACCGGAATATTAAAATAGTTAAGAAAAATGCCTGGAAATCTTCCCAGTAATACAATAGATCTCTGGCTCAACACCTGGCAGATATTTCTTCCATTGTCTGAAGGACACTGCGCCTATCAACTCTTTAAGCTATATGTTAAAAATTAAAATAAATCATTAAAACATTAAGTCAACCGATATTGAATTTCAAGCAAATATTTTTTGTCGCCCTCGTTATTTTGAACCCTCCCTCCAGTCTTTAAAAGTAACTGCCTATGCTCCTGATTCTGGCATATAATTTTAGTCAAATGTTTTACAATTTTTAACTTCGTTTTGATTTTGGTTTTTCTTCACTTCAAAGGATTAGGCTGTATTCCCAAAGCTTTTAAATCGATCTATCCCCGCGGGGAGTCTCACTAGATTACTGTCAGATTATCCGGCTTAAATGTCCGTCCCACCTACTACAAGCTGTAAGGGGGTAATTAACTTTCGTGTCCGCCCGGCTGACAGCTATTTAGCGTTAACCCCCATCTCTGGAAATGGGGTCTTAGTCGCTAGTCTTCGGTAATTTCACAGGGTTAGTTTTATCTGCGATGACAGTCTTGTCAATGGACGGGTCCAGAAATTCCTTCCCCGTCATGTCTGTGAAGTTGGCGCAGGCTTTAATGGCGGAATTAGGAACCTACAACATAGAAATGATGTTAGTTAAAAAGGTTTGTCAATCACGAGTCAGTCATGGAGTGTCAAAGAGCCATTGCCTCTTTCTGACGTAAAAATACGTTTTGCCTCTCTAAGAACAATTGAATTCTTACCATAAAAGTTTTTTTTTGTTAATTTGAATTAGCAGTTAAACAGGTGCAACCCTCAAATCCACACCTGTAACTTTGCTACCCGTCCTCATGAATGTACAAACGGTAAAGTTATCTTGCGTATTCGGATTCATTTGAATTCAATAAAAATTTTAATTTTAAAATGAATGAACAGTGCTTTTGCGAACTGCGAGCATGAAATAGATTTGATATTCGTGAACTATCCAAAATCTTTCCAGGTTATTTTTATTAAAAATAAAAAAGACCAGAATATCTTGACGTACCACATCTAAAGGCGTATACTGGGCATGATGATGAACGTACACCGGGTTGTTTTCCTTGGTGTTGTAAGAAACGAGGAACGACCACCGCCGCTTGTTACTGTTGTTGGCGTCGCTCTTATGGATCAAGTTGGCGTTGAAGATCAAAGCATCACCTACATAAGTAAGAGAAGTGACTATGGTTCCTCATTTATTTCTCAAACAACAGCATTTCACTTAGTTACCCAATAGACGACCTGCATCCTAATTCAAGGCTATACCCAAAAGCTCCAAAAACATGCATCTATTTATTCCCAAAAGAAACAAAAATGAAATAAATGTTTGTTTTTAAATTTTAACTACTTCAATAAAAGGGCTTTATTATGTCTGTCAAACCTGGTCTCTTGACAGATACCTGAATGCGTAAAACCGACCATGCAACATTGTGTTAAAAAGGTTTTACGAACAATTAATACACAAGCAGTACATGTACAGTTAAAGTGAGCAAATAGACGATGTATGTAAAATAAGAAAAAAGTCAAGACAATTACATTAGTTTTAAGACCGAAATAAACAAGGTACATGTAGTTGGCACTTAAGTACTGTTTGAGTATTGCAACTGATTCTTTTCCGACCGATTTTGACATAATGTACGCGTGTGCATGCGCGCGCGTGTGTGTGTGTGTGTGTGTGCGTGTGTGTGTGTGCGTGTGTGTGTGTGTTTGTGGGTGGGTGGGTGTGAATAATGTGAATAAATTTGTCCTCAGATTAGGACACCCTTACCAGGCTCTAACTCCACGTACTTCAATGGACAAATTTTGGCCAGGTGCTCGATTCGTTCTTCATCAATGCCGTTCTGGCCCCCAACTCTGTGATGATTCTGGCGTCCGGCCTTGTGGGAACCCACCAGAACCTACAGTGTAGTAGAACAAATGGTTAGGAAGAACAAAACATAGTCTAGCAGAATTGGAAAAGCTGGTAGGTTGATCAGCTATAGGGGGCGCCAACAAAAATTCGTATCCAGCAGAATCAGAATTAGAAAACCTGGTAGGTTAAAAAGGCTCATGAGAACCCGCAAGGGTCTCACTTCACAACTAGAACGCATTGGTTGCTATGTCTTAATGTCGGTACTTACAAGTAAGTGGGGAAACGATGACAGATTAGTCAGGCGGCTAAATCTAACAATTGTGCAACAGCTGATAAAAGCATGAAAATTTCCATAATGAATGGTCGTCAGGACGTCATCCTTATTTTGGCTATGAGTTGTCACCGTTTTATAAATTCCCCTCGCCATATCTTTTTCGTGGCATTCTTCGGTCGATTTTCGCGACAGTGATTAAAACAGACGTGTATGCAGTTTCTACAGTAAATAAAGGAGCTGATCTGCTTGTCGTTCTGTAATCGGTTGCAATACTTTCCAAAATTTCTGTACTTAAAATATAATTGTCAAGGAATCTATAAAATTAATGTACAATGTAGGTCTACGTTGAACCATTGCTATTCTTATTTTTCATGGCTTTTACAATTCTTTGTTTTATGAGCTTTTAAGATATCTTCTAGTTGTAAATGAACACAATTATCTATATGACTAATTTGTCGAGTAGCCAGCATTGTTCACGGAATAGGCCTATAGGCCCTAATAAATTTTGAAAACTTTATTAAACATTGATGATTTGCATAACTTATTCTCAATTTGATATCAAGGTAGTAAAAATGGCCCCTGTTAAAAAAAACCTTCAATTGACTAATTGACTTATGAAAGCCTACTGCACCGTAGCCAACAGAGAGTGTTTCACAGAGAATCTAGACCTAATGGTCAAGTTGCACTTTTTATTATTTGAAATTCACGTCATGTCATTATTTCCCGCAAAAATAAACTCTCCTTCTATCACTCTGTAGCCGTATTCTCGACACTTTCGGATATTCTTTTTCAATATACACGACATAATTAATTTCAAATCTTGCTGATCTATATTGACTTTTAAGTCAAACGTGTTTATATTTAGCCTGACCCCTTTCATTTAGGTCTATTAAAATAATAAAAAATGATAAGCCTACCAAAGCACCGTTTAAACAAAAACCCCATGTTTTTTTTTTTCTTTTAAGGTAGATCGGTCGTTACGTAATTTGACGATTTGCGCAATTTCAGCGCATCGTCAATCGTCTCTAACGACACTTCAGTCTGTTTTATTAATTTTAGGAAATAAAACAATTATCTATAAGATAAACACACATTATCAACTTGTCTGTAACTCTGTATGATCGATACAGATTTTCGACAACGTTTGTCGACTATGATTCCATACGACAACTGTAGCACGTTCATAGACTTGCCCTTCAACAGAAATCGTCGGAATAGCTCCTTTTCCAATTTGAATTGGCACTAGAAAATGTATGACAGCTAAAGCTCACAAATTATGCACGTAGGTGCTATGTCATGTAAAGAATAAGTGTTGTAAATTCCAATCAAAGCGGCTGCGTACATTTTGAGGTAAAACGCCCTGAATGTGCTGCTGTTGTTTAGATTTCGACGAAAACCGGAAGTGCGTCGTAACGCCACTCATTTGGACTTAGAGAAATTTGGACTGAGAAATATTTCGTAGCTTATACAAATGCTCAGAAAATGACCATAGGGTCTACAGCTTGAAGAAAAGTCACTAATCAAAATTGAAACTGCGTTATATTATACAGAAAAATTGTGCACTTCTGACCTTGACTTGTCAGTGTAAACAAAGTGTACTGAACGCACCGCAAGCAAGCACGTGAATGCCGCATTTGATACTTTGTATCAGACGCTTCATTTTACTTGACAACACAGTGTTTACGATGTCACGTTCATGTTATATTCATTAATAAATAACAACGGCAATAAACTATTTTCATATGCATGAGCATTTCCCTTATTATTCTCTTCAATAATTTTGTTGTAAAGTTAATGGCTTGTAAACACCTTCTCATCAGTTTGACAAATCTGAAAATAGCTGAGTATACTCACTTCAACTGTTAAACATAATGAAAGTTTTAAATGTACTTAGATGTCTCTTCACACACACACACTAAAAAAAAAAAAAAAAAAAAAAAAAACAAAAAAAACATAAAAAATAACGATTTAGTGAAAAACACCCATTTTCCCAATGATATGAATGGGGACTTCCGACTAGTGCGTCACGCAGGGTGTAACGCACTTCAACTTGGCGTAGTTCTCTTATTTGGTCGGTGACCCCCAACTTTTTTGGCAAAATTAAAATCTACTTGGATGCCTCTTTACACAAAAAAGTTTTTTTTTTTAAATTCAAACGTTAGAAAAATCATAAAAAATAACGTTTTGGTGAAAAACACTCATTTCCCCATTGATTTGAATGGGGACTAGTGCGTCACGCAGGGTGTAGCGCACTTCAACTTGGCGTAGTTCCCTTATTTGGTCGGTGACCCCCAATTTTTTTGGTAAAATTTAAATGTACTTGGAGGCCACTTTACACAAAAAAAAATTTAAAAAAAATTCGAACGTCAGAAAGTCATAAAAAAAATGCTTTAGTGAGAAAACACCCATTTTCCCATTGATTTGAATGGGGACTAGTGCGATATGCAGGGTGTATCATATTTGGGGCTAGTTCTCTTATTTGGTCGGTGACCCCCAATTTTTTTTGCAAATTTTTAATGTACTTGGGTGTCTCTTCAAACAAAAAAAAAATAAAAAATAAAAAAATTCGAACGTTGGAACATGTAACGACCGATCTACCTTAAACAGAGAATTTCAATGTTTCTTCAAATCGAAGGCGTATTTCACCTGTAAGCAAGTTACAAGTCGGTATAGAATATTGCGTTTATCAAAATCATTTGCTGCTTTGGGCAGTAACAATATAGGCCTACTTTCAACCTTATAAATTTTAGCATGAAAAAACGCCCATTTCCCATTTAAGGCGCATGCGTATTTCTCGTGATAGATATATATCCTTAAAAGGTAAAACATATTGTGACGTCATTGGCCCGTGCTGACGTTACCAGGTAGCACAAAAGCTATTGGAGATATGCTGCGCGCAAGCAAAGTGAATACAGCGATTTTCTTTTGAGTAAAATAGACGATATACGCGATGATAGTTGCGTCGCATTTGGCCTTTTTAGGCATGAAATACAGTTACATGTATATTTTTCACAGAGAAATATTCAGACTCGAAAACGAGGTAAGATATTTCTTTTTAGCAGAACAAAAATCAAAAACTGAACTGTTGGTATCAATATAGCTGTACTTCACCCCGCACAGATATTTATAACTTTGTTTCTTATTAATCAAAATGAGCGTCTTTAAAGCTTAGTTTTCAAAGTAATCGGGCCGTTTTATTAAAGTCTCTATTTCAATATTAGGTACATTTTTTATCATTTTCCCTTTCTTCATTGTTTAAGGTTCGGGCGCTTTTTTGGAAGGAAGACACGATGCTTCCGATTTTGGGAGGTGGAGGATTCGGTTCAGTGTACAAGGTATTGAACTTATCATGATAAACTAAAGTGATACTGGGATAGAGGGAGTAGCAATAGTAGTAGCATAAGAACACAGTCATGACAGTAATTGTAGTTTAAGATTTTAAAGCAGTAGCAGCAGAACAATATACATGTATGTTTACTGTGATTAATCCTGTAGTAATGTTACCAGTTTATCTTTGCTATTATTGTTTACGAAAGTGACATCCCAGTAACCGTTCGAAATATTTTATGTTAAGTTTAAAAACAACCTAGCACTGAAGGTGCCTACCTCTGAGGCCTATGCAAGGTCCATCTACAAGGAAGTTTCTTTTATGAAGAGGATAGACAGCAAATTTATCTTAAGGTATTTTATCAGATGAATACAAACAATTAAATATGTTGGTTAATTTGTAAGCTTGGATGCCTATGAAACACGCATGTCCAATTATTTATCATACAATGAGAAATTACTATGTACAGATTGAAATTATTTCTTCCACCCGATTTAGTTTAACTCATTCTGATATGAGAAATTTCCGTTCCAGACTCGTTCACTCATTTGATGTTAGGCCTGGGTTTCCCGTTCTACTATCGGAATTGTGTCCGATGGACCTTGAAATTCTCCAAGAGTATTGGGAAACTTTCCTGTAAGTAATTATATTACTTTCTTTTCTTTAAATAATACTTTCATTTTTTTCCGATTTTATCTTGTACGATCATAAAAAATATCTATTTCACAGTAAATTTGTTATTCAACAAAATATTATTTCCTTTAATATTGACCTGAATATAATACTGACAGTTGCATTTATTTATTTCTTAGGGACGAAGTTCCTGTTCAGATGGTGAAATATATTGCCACGTGCGTCTGTATGGCTATTGGGCACTTGCACCAACGGAATGTAGCCCATTTTGATTTAAAAACGAACAACGTGTTGGTTAGTCTACACGGGGTCCCTAAACTGGTAAGATGTTCGATTTTTTCAGGTTATTTTTCTCTTCTCGCCTTGATGTTTCTGGGTCGGGCCTGAATACCGTCTCGCTCTTCGCTAAGACTCGCTTCTTTACGTACATAAAATGATTATTCATGTGTCACCGATGTGTCATAATTTGAATTAATACATTTTATGACTGATAAAAATATGGTTTTGTTTTGAAAAAAAAATTTTGGATGTAATCAACACTTTCATTTTGGCAACCACATTCCCTTTTTATTCAAATTTTAAATGCGGATTATTTTCTTTCAGTGTGATCTAGGATCTGTTCACCCTCTAAATGATGCCGGAGAGAGTATCCATGCGGTGCAATTTATGAACTTCACACTCTATAAAAACATGACACCAGAGGTGCTGAGGGGTGGCGCCGCCTCGTGGAGAGCCGATTTCTACGCATTGGGTGTCATGTTGTTTGAACTTATGGAGGGAAGGTAATGAAAAGGATACAGCTATGTAAATCATGACAGAACTGTTATTCATGCCAATAGTTCTGATAGAAATATAAGCCAAAATGACACGGCTCCCTTCTTTAGAGTTGCTAGTGGTATGAACTGGAAAATTAAAATGTAGCCAGTAATTTTTTCTAAAAAATACCTAAGAATTTTAGAACAGTAGGAAGTGTTGGAAGACAGCAATAAATTTTGGTCGATTTATTTAGACACCCACTTTGGACTGAACTGCCGACCAGAGCAGAAGCCAGACTGAAAATCCTCCAAGGTACCATCATCTACACAGATACAGAGCATGTCTTCAGGGATCTGATTGACAGATTAGTATGGTAGGCAATACTATGTCATGACATACAACTACATGAATAATTTAATGAAATGTCGTGAACAATTCTATCACTAGCTTCGTAAGCATTTGCCTGTCTAAAGACACAAAAGTACATAAGTGCACTTTTCAAAATAAGTCATGTTAACCTCGTAGACATCATTTGTCTTCAGTTTCCATTGTCCCTGCTTAGTCTCATATTGAACTTTCAGCAAAAATCGAACCGTTTCTCTCTTTTTCATTTCAGCGAAGTGGACCAAAGAATTGACAGCATGACTGGCCTTTTAAGTCATCGGTACGAATTTCATCAATGTTTTTCTTACTGCAAGACTCCTTATAGCTAACAACTTTTTAAGCCAGATCTGAAATTTATTTATTTATTTATTTATTATTATTTTTTGTATTTAATCTATTTTTTTTCATCCATTCACTATATTCATTTGTCTATATATCTATTATAATTTTATATTCATTTTTTTTTAATGCAGTTGGCTCTGTGACTACTACGTTAATAATTTCCCAACCGATGTGGTCACCTCTCCCATTTTAGACATTGCTCAGGTAAAGCCTTGATTTATTACACTGACCGTTTCTAATAAAGTAATTACTCGCTGGTTCCTTATTGTGAACCTTCTTTGTATATGTATAAGTTAACGACTCTTTAACCTAAATATATCTAATGAAAAAAGATGGAATTTATTTTTCTGTAAACATCCAATGCTTGAAATATATAGATATATGTATAGTTTACAGACTAATTATATGCAGCGTTTTTCGTCATAATAGGAAGTGTTGGAGGAAGAACAGCTTGAGATGGGTCCTCTGACAGCAAACAGCAGCGTCCGCAATATTGTTGACAATGGCTAGAGGACTGCTGTAAACCACCGGCTGCTACAATACTTCCCTCAAGTTTCACGATTCATTTAGAAGTAGCCCATTCTACAGCCGACTCCATGAAACAAACTATCCACTTTATTAATATATATAGACGACTTTTTAACTCTAGCCTGCAACAGCTCAGAACGATTAATTTAATATCTGCTATAAACATCAGTTTTAATAAATTTTGAAAAAAAATCAAGAAGTGAATTATGCTAATTCAAGTTTTCCTTACAGTTTCACCAAGACAAAAAATTGAAGCTAATTTTCTAAACATTTAAATAGAATTTAGTGATAAAAACCACGTTTCTTTTGTATGTGCAGAGAATAAGTGCCATTTTTTATAAATCACATAATCATGTAGGCCTACGTATAATTTGATAATTACTATGTTGTAAATTGTTTTGATAACTTGATAACAGAAAAGATAAATAAATTTTGTGAAATTTTAATTCCTCTCTTTTAAAGACCTATCCTACTCAAGGATGGGTGGGTGGGAGGGTCGGGGAGGGGGGGTGGTGGTTTGGGTGAACTCTCCCGAGAAATTTTTGAAAATTTGGAGCGAAATAGTGGTTTGGTAGCATAGCAACCAGTATCTGTAAAGTCCAAATAACCTGTTTTAATGATTGAGGAAACACTAGTGAATTGAAAAAGGGACCTACATGATAATTATACACAGGTACATGTACATAGGTCTTTTTCTCCTCCACTCCCACAGCTCGGAGCAGCGGTATGTTTCAAGAAGCGAACGTGTCGTTAAAAAATACGAACTATTTTCCTTAAAAATACCAATAGCATTACCTCATGACACAATAGATATAAGGTGAAAAATATCAAAGTGTACCAAGAATCTGACAGGTTAAGTTTATAGGCCCTACTCAATGAATTGTGAATAAAGTCATCATTACTAATATCGCTAACACACTGTTTTTTGTTTGTTTTGTTTTTTTGTTGTTGTTGTTGCAAAACACAGTAGAACCTATCAAATCTATATAATGACCCCGAGACAAATCAAGTCAGCATATTTTTCGGAACTTGAAAAATGAAATTACACGAGATTGGGCGAAATGTCCTCTCACCTGCATGCAGCCATTCTCGCGGTCATTCTTATCGTAAGCAATATACACAGTATTAAGATGGTCTGGAAATAGGTTTCCGTTCTGATACCAGTACCTGTTTAAATTAAAATAAGATTGAATTGTTGTATTTTTTACATTTTATGTTTTTTAACTATCCCCGCTCTCTCTCTCTCTCCCAATCTCTCTCTCTCACTTGGAGATTAAATTAAAAAATAAGGATTTCAAATCTGGTACGTCCCGTACGAGTAGTAGAATTTATTTGAATAATCTAGACGATGCAAAGTCTGATCCTTGACTGGATATACAGGAGGAATATACATTAAAGGACCTTTGGTCATTCAGATTGGGATATATATACAGTGTATTGTACATAATCACCCATAATCTTGATGCCATCTGAAACTTCCCCCTGTGTTTGGCTCCTTGATGGGCAGCTTGGTGTGATAATGGTAGATCTCACCGTGTCCTATTAGCTGAAAGTGCATAGTATCGTCAACAGTATAATAAACATTTACAGGGGCATGCAATGTGATTTTTTTATTCACAATGTATCTACACAGGCTAAAGCCTGCGTTCCTTAGTACGGTCCTGTTTAGGGTAAAAAAAAACTTTACGTGCTGACAACTAGCCCATCACAGAGAATTCATTTTGCAACCAAAACGGTACTTGTGCCTCCTTTCTACGACCACAGCGATGTCAGTTTTCATGGTCGCACGAAGAACGTAGAAAGGACGCCGTCCAATGTAAAAGGGGGTTTAAGATAATTATCATAACATAAGTCCTATAACGGGCGTGATTGAAGTAACTTCCCCATCGCATCAAAAAAGTGTTACAGTTTTTGTACCTTATTTAAGTAAATAAAATTAAAAACCAGTAAGATAATATATAGTCACTATGCCAATTTTATTCTCTGAGCCATCGGCAATACTCTTGTCATTACCTTTTCTGACGTTCTCACCAACTTCTCGGAACGACTAATTATCCCTGTGACGTCGTTCCCTGGGTGGCTCCAAATACACATCCCCACAGACTTGCCCAGGCCATCTGGAATCTGTTGGAAAGAGATATATGAAATCTCAGTGGCAGTCTACTATGGCCCATAGGAGCCTAATTTTAAGCAATCGTTCCGTTAATATTCCGTGTTTCAAGAGATGGTAATTTTGAGCCACAAATATGACTGCAAAAACAAAGTCGGTTTCAAAATGACTCATATATTGATTTTGCATTTTACTGGCATGGTTTGATTTGATTTGATATTTCGGAATTAGTATAAGACCAAACTCATATGGTGCATTGTTTTGGGGTCTGGTAAAAAAAGGCGGATTCCTTTGGGCCATGGTGCACTCTGGCACCTAGAAAGCACATTCGTGTACGATTTCTTTTTCAGTTTAATTTAAGGGACTCGGTTTCAGAGACCAGTTAATAAGCTGTATAAAATGTGCCAAGGTCATTATGCATGTATGAACGACAATCTGGCAGTATATACCCAAGTCAAATGTGAGCACATTACCTTGGTGGCTCCAAAGTGAAGGCAAGCGTGTTAGGGGTATATGGGAATAGATGTGTCTTTGTTTGGCTAGGAGAGTGCCCTGTCCACTATGCTTGATATTACCTGATAAGCATGTTTCATGATTGCGTCCGATCCTTCCAACGTCTTTCGCAAAAGAGCCATCTCCTCTGCATCCAGCAACCCCCTGAAAGACAGTCGTCAGCTACGAGAGCAGTTGTTATTGAGAAATGTAATATATAACCATTATACTTACATTAGATAACGCACACATGAATTGTCCTACACTATCGCCAAGTAGGTATTTAATTTAATGCAACTGGTAAAGGCTAGTTTCCACGTTTGTCAAAATTCTGGTTAAAGATCTCTCTCTCTCTCTCTCTCTCTCTCTCTCGCACTTAATCACTATATTTAGAGCATCGTCTCCAAAACGACGGACTAAACCTTTTCTTGAGTTAAACATGTAGTTTTCTCATTTGGGCTCATCCTTGAGAAAGATGAAGACAGATTAATTTTATTTGCAATGTTAAAAATATAAATTAAGAACTCAAAAACGGGATTAAGGCTCATAATTTTCTCAATTTTTTTTAGACAGGGCATACAGCCTGATGTTAAAAGGGATAAAAACTGAGATCTCCAGGAACTTCATTTTTTCTTTTTAAAAATATAAAGGTCATACACACACGTTATGCCTTTGACAGACATCCTTTACCTCACAATAATAAACCCTAGGCGATTGTAATCTTCTATCATTTTCTCAGTAACCTCGAATGAGTTTGGATCGTAAGAGTACTCTGGAAAAAAAATATGTGTACAGTAAACAAAATGGATGCGATGAAAGAAGAGATTTAGACATTTTTTCATTCGACGTACATTTTTTGAGTTTAATTCGCTACGTTGACGTCATCAAATTTCCGTCGCCACTTGTTACCAGATTTGGCGCCAAATTCCCGTATAAAATACTTGTGCCTGTTTGATAACAAGAAATGCATTCCAGAACAATACTTTATATCAAAAGGCGTTTCTACAATTTTATCAGTTGATCAAAATTTCGGGCTTAAGTTCCTTGGTAAAATCGGCCCAAAGAATACATTGTACGTTTGTAAAGAAACAGATACAAGCACGGCTAAGTCAAGGTCATTTTAGTGATTGCTGCATCCTGCATTGGCACCCGTTAAAACATGACCAACAAGCCTGGCCTTCAAAATTTTCAAAACGCATTGTATTTATTATATCTTATATGGATGGGTGATTTAGCGATTAATTTATGTTAAAGGAATAAAATAGCAATTTTCCTCACCTCCCTCCATCTTGCACCTTAATATGCCTGTTTATAGATTATGCGACAAGGACACGGCAAAAGCGACAGTAATGACACGTACGCCCGGGTCGACCTATATGTAAACTCTTAATGTATCACAGCAGCCTAGTTTTATAAATAGACCAGTTAGAGTATGCTTTAGATTAAAAATGTGCATCTTTCTGGATGTTAATACGGGTGTGACCTCTACCAAGGTCACAGAGATAATTTTTTCATCTAATGTCCACAGATACAGTGCCTTTTTTCTCCTGTGTACACATTTCTGTTCTGTTTGTACACAACGTTTAGGATGGAAAGAAGTAACTGCAATTTCTACTGAATCCGGGTTTTTCTAATACATAAGTAGAAATTTAGTTTTTGGTATACCTTTCAGTAATTGCAAACTTTTTTGGAGAACTCTCCACTTAAAATATAAAGTGATGATACAACGGTATGGCGACTGCTTTACTTGCAAAGAAGTTTTGACCATTCAATATCAAACCAAAGTAAAGCAAAAACAGAAGTCTAAAGAGTATATGTTCGACAGTTTATTATATTACAATGTCGATCAACAAGGCACAAGTGGCAAGACGTAAACAATACAGAAAACAACAATTACTAATGTCACTGTATAAGATTGAGCACAGCGTCCTGAAATTCGTTGTTAATGTAGTTTTTAATACCTGGAAATCTCCCCTTACAGTAACACAATGGATCTCTGGTTCAAAACATGGCAGAGATTTTTTTCATTGTCTGAAGGACACTGTGCGCCTCTCAACTCTTTAAGCTACATGTAAATGTTAAAAATTAAAATAAACCGTTAAAACATTACGTCAGCCGATATCGAATTTCAAGCACATATTTTTGTTGTCCCTCCCCCCCTACCCCACCCCTCGTTATTTTGAACCCTCCCTCCACCCTTAAAAGTTGCTGCCTATGCTCCCGATTCTGGTAAATAATTCTAGTCAAATGTTAAAAAAATTAACTTCGCTTTGATTTTGGTTTTCCTCCACTCCAAAGGATTATTCGCTTGTCTTTGGTAATTTCACAGGGTTAGTTTTATCGGCGATGACGGTCTTGTCAATGGACGGGTCCAGAAATTCCTTCCCCGTCATGTCTGTGAAGTTGGCGCAGGCTTTAATGGCGGAATTAGGAACCTACAACATAGAAATGATGTTAGTTAAAAAGGTTACTCAATCACGAGTCAGTCATGGAGTGTCAAAGAGCCATTGCCTCTTTCTGACGTAAAATATGTTTTGCCTCTCTAAGAACAATTGAATTCTTACCATAAATTTTTTTTATTTTTGTTAATTTGAATTAGCAGTTAAACAGGTGCAACCCTCAAATCCACACCTGTAACTTTGCTACCCGTCCTCATGAATGTACAAACGGTAAAGTTATCCTGCGTATTCGGATTCTATTTGAATTCAATAAAAAAAATTAATTTTAAAATGAATGAACAGTGCTTTTGCGAACTACGAGCATGAAATAGATTTGATATTCGTGAACTATCCAAAATCTTTCCAGGTTATTTTTATTAAAATAAAAAAGACCAGAATATCTTGACGTACCACATCTAAAGGCGTGTACTGGGCATGATGATGAACGTACACCGGGTTGTTTTCCTTGGTGTTGTAAGAAACAAGGAACGACCACCGCCGCTTGTTACTGTTATTGGCGTCGCTCTTATGGATCAAGTTGGCGTTGAAGATCAAAGCATCTCCTATATAAATAAGGGAAATGACTATGGTTCCTCATTTATTTCTCAAACAACAGCAATTCACTTAGTTACCCAATAAAGACCTGCTTCTTAATTCAAGGCTATCCCCAAAAGTTCCAAAAATATACATAGGCCGACATATAGATGTACATATTTATTCCAAAAAGAAACAAATATGAAATAAATGTTCGTTTTTGATTTTTAACTACTTCAATAAAATGGCTTTATTATGTCTGTCAAACCTAGTCACCTGACAGATATCTGAATGCGTAAACATGTGACATTGTTCTAAAAAGGTTTTATGAACAAATTATACACAATTAGTACATGTACAGTGAAAGTGACCGAATAGGCGATGTACCGGTATGTAGGCTAAAATAACAAAAAAAAGTCAAGACAATTACATTAATGTTAAGACCGAAATAAACGAGGTAGTTGGCACTTTAGTATTGTTTGAGTATTGCAACTGAATTGATTTCGACCGATTTTGACATAATATACTCGCACGTGCGCGCGCGTGTGTTTGTGTGAAAAAATGTGTGCTCAGATTAGGACACCCTTACCAGGCTCTAACTCCACGTACTTCAACGGGCAAACTTTGGCCAGGTGCTCGATTCGTTCTTCATCAATGCCGTTCTGGCCCCCAACTCTGTGATGATTCTGGCGACCGGCCTTGTGGGAACCCACCAGAACCTTAGTGTAGTAGAACAAATGCTTAGAAAGAACAAAACAGAATCTAGCAGAATTGGCAAAGCTGGTGGGTTGATTAGCTTTGTGGGAGCCGATAGGAATTCGTATCCAGCAGAATCAGAAAAAAAAAAAAAAAAAAAAAAAAAAAACAACTGGTAGGTCTCAAAGGCTAATGAGAACCCGCAAGGATCTCACTTCACAACTAGAGCACATTGGTTGCTATGTCTTTGGTGACAGATTAGTCTGGCGGCTAAATCTAACAATTGTGCAACAGTTGATAAAAGCATGAAACTTTCCATGCATAATGAATGGTCGTCAGGAAGTCATCCTTATTTTGGCTGATGAAGTGTCACCGTTTTATAAATTCCCCGCACCACTTCTTTTGCGTTTTTCTCGTCAGTGATTCGATAGGCGTTGTGTAGGCCTATGCAGTTCTACAGTAAATAAAGGAGCTGATCATGAAGTTGATCTTCTTGTTGTTATAGGCCTATGCTCGGTTGCAATACTTTCCAAAATTTCCGTTTCTGGCTGATCTATATTTACTTATAAGTCAAACGTGTTTATATTTAGCCTAACCCCTTTCATTTAGGCCTATTGAACAAGATAAACCTACCAAAGCACCGCTAAACAGAAACCCCGTGTTTTTTTTTTTTTTTTTAAACAGAGAATTTCAACGTTTCTTCAAATCGAAGGCGTACTTCACCTGAAAACAAGTTACAAGTCGGTATAGAATATTGCCTTTATCAAAATCATTTGTTGCTTTGGGCAGTAACAATAGGCCTATAGATCTAGGCCTACTTTCAACCTTATAACTGTTGGCATGAAAAAACGCCCATTTCCCATTTTTGGGCGCATGCGTATTTCACGTGATAGATATATATCCTTAAAAGGTAAAACATATTGTGACGTCATTGGCTCGTGCTGACGTTACCAGGTAGCACAAAAGCTATTGGAGATATGCTGCGCGCAAGCGAAGTGAATACAGCGATTTTCTTTTGAGTAAAATAGACGATATACGCGATGATAGTTGCGTCGCATATGGCCTTTTTAGGCATGAAATACAGTTACATGTATATTTTTCACAGAGACATATTCAGACTCGAAAATGAGGTAAGATATTGCTTTTTGTCAGAACAAAAATCAAAAACTCAACTGTTATTATCAATATATCTGTAGTCCTACTTCACCCCGAAAAGATATTTATAACTTTGTTTCTTAATAATCAAAATAAGTGTCTTTAAGTATAGTGGCCGTTTTGTTTAAGTATCCATTTCAATTACACTTTTTATCAATTTCCTTTTCTTCAATGTAAATTTAAGGTTCGGGCCCTTTTTTGGAAGAAAGACACGATGCTTCCGATTTTGGGAGGTGGAGGATTCGGTTCAGTGTACAAGGTATTGAACTTATCATGACAAACAAACTAAAGTGATACGGGGATAGCAGTAGCATAAGTACACACACAGTCATGGCAGTAGGGCCTAATTATAGTTTTAGATTTCAAAGTAGTAGCAGCAGAACAATATATGTTTACTGTGTTTAATCTTGTAGTAATGTTACCAGTTTATTTTGCTATTATATTGTTTACGGATGTGACATCCCAGTAACCGTTCGAAATATTTTATATTTAGTTTAAAAACAACCTAGCATTGAAGGTGCCTACCTCTGAGGCCTATGCAAGGTCCATCTACAGAGAAGTTTCTTTTATGAAGAGGATAGACAGCAAATTTATCTTAAGGTATTTTATCAGATGAGTACAAGCAATTTAATATGTTGATTAGTTTGTAAGCTTGGATGCCTATGAAACACGCATGTCCAATTATTTATCATACAATGAGAAATTACTCTGCACAGATTGAAAATATTTCTTTCACCCGATTTACATGTAGTTTAACTTATTCTGATATCAGAAATTTCCATTCCAGACTCGTTCACTCATTTGATGTTAGACCAGGGTTTCCAGTTCTACTATCGGAATTGTGTCCGATGGACCTTGAAATTCTCCAAGAGTATTGGGAAACTTTCTTGTAAGTAATTATATTACTTTCTTTTCTTTAAATAATACTTTCATTTTTTTCCAGATTTTATCTTGTTCGATTATAAAAATATCTATTTCATAGGAAATTCGGTATTCAACAAAATATTATTTCCTTTAATGCTGACATGAATATCATACTGACAGTTGCTTTTATTTATTTATTAGGGACGAAGTTCCTCTTCAGATGGTGAAATATATTGCCACGTGCGTCTGTATGGCTATTGGGCACCTGCACCAACGGAATGTAGCCCACTTTGATTTAAAAACGAACAACGTGTTGATTAGTCTACATGGGGTCCCTAAACTGGTAAGACGTTCGATTTTTTCAGGTTATTTTTCTCTTCTCGTCTTGATGTTCCTGGGTCGGGCCTGATTTTGAATACCGTCTCGCTCTTCGCTAAGACTCACTTCTTTACGTACCTAAAATGACTATTCATGTGTCACCGATGTGTCATAATTTGAATTAATACATTTTATGACTATGATAAAAATATGGTTTTGTTTTGAACAAAAAAAAAAAAAAAAAAAAAATTTTGGATGTAATCAACACTTTCATTTTGGCAACCACATTCCCTTTTTATTCAAATTTCAAATGCGGATTATTTTCTTTCAGTGTGATCTAGGATCTGTTCACCCTCTAAATGATGCCGGAGAGAGTATCGATGCGGTGCAATTTATGAACTTCACACTCTATAAAAACATGACACCAGAGGTACTGAGGGGTGGCGCCGCCTCGTGGAGAGCCGATTTCTACGCATTGGGTGTCATGTTGTTTGAACTTATGGAGGGAAGGTAATGAAAAGGATACAGCTATGTGAATCATGACAGAACTGTTATTCATGCCAATAGTTCTGATAGAAATATAAGCCAAAATGACACGGCTCCCTTCTTTAGAGTTGCTAGTGGTATGAACTGGAAAATTAGAATGTAGCCAGTAATTTTTTCTAAAAAATACCTTAGAATTTTAGAACAGTAGGAAGTGTTGGAAGACAGCAATAATTTTAGTCGATTTATTTAGACACCCACTTTGGACTGAATTGCCGACCAGAGCAGAAGCCAGAATGAAAATCCTCCAAGGCACCATCATCTACACAGATACAGAACATGTCTTCAGGGATCTGATTGATAGATTAGTATGGTAGGCAATACTACTTCATGACATACAACTACATGAATATGTGCAGAGAATAATTTAATGAAATGTCGTGAACGATTCTATCACTAGCTTCGTAAGCATTTGCCTGTCTAAAGACACAAAAGTACATAATGCACTTTTCAAAATAAGTCATGTTAACTTCGTAGACATCATTTGTCTTCAGTTTCCATTGTCCCTGCTTAGTCTCATATTGAGCACAGATCAAACCATTCCTCTCTGTTTTATTTCAGCGAAGTGGACCAAAGAATTGACAGCATGACTGGCCTTTTAAGTCATCGGTACGAATTTCATGAATGTTTTTTCTTACTGCAAGACTCCTTATAGCTAACAACTTTTTAAGCCAGATCTGACATATATTTATTTATATTATTTATTTATTATTTTTTTGTATTTAATATATTTTCTTCATCCATTCACTATATTTATTTGTCTATATATCCATTACAATTTTATATTCATTTTTTTAATGCAGTTGGCTGTGTGACTACTACGTGAATAATTTCCCAACCGATATGGTCACTTCTCCCATTTTAGACATTGCTCAGGTAAAGCCTTGATTTATTACACTGACCGTTTCTAATAAAGTAATTACTCTCTGGTTCCTTATTGTGAACCTTCACGAACTTCAAGCAATTTGTACATGTATAAGTTAACGACTCTCTAACCTACATGTATCTAATGAAAAAAGATGGAATTTATTTTCTGTAAACATATATAGATATATGTATAGTTAACAGACTAATTATATGCAGCGTTTTTCGTCATAATAGGAAGTGTTGGAGGAAGAACAGCTTGAGATGGGTCCTCTGACTGCAAACAGCAGCGTCCGCAATATTGTTGACAATGGTTAGAGGACTGCTGTAAACCACCGGCTGCTTCAATACTTTTCTCAAGTTCCACGATTTATTTTGAAGTAGCCCATTCTACAGCCGACTCCATGAAACAAACTATCCGCTTTATTATTATATATAGACGACTTTTTAACTCTAGCCTACAACAGCTCAGAACGATTAATTTAATATCTGCTAGAAACATCAGTTTTAATAAATTTTGAAAAAAATCAAGAAGTGAATTATGCTAATTCAAGTTTTCCTTACAGTTTCACCAAGACAAAAAATTGAAGCTAATTATTTAAACATTTAAATAGAATTTAGTGATAAAAACCACCTTTCTTTTGTATGTGCAGAGAATAAGTGCCATTTTTTATAAATCACATAATCATGTAGGCCTGCGTATAATTTGATAATTACTATGTTGTAAATTGTTTTGATAACTTGATAACAGAAAAGATAAATAAATTTTTTGAAATTTTAATTCCTCTCTTTTAAAGACCTATCCTACTCAAGGATGGGTGGGTGGGAGGGTCGGGGAGGGGGGGGGGTTGGTGGTTTGGGTGAACTCTCCCGAGAAATTTTTGAAATTTGGAGCGAAATAGTGGTTTGGTAGCATATCAACCAAGGTTTGGTAGCATAGCAACCGGTATCTGTAAAGTCCAAATTATCTGTTTTAATGATTGAGGAAACACTAGTGAATTGAAAAAGGGACCTACATGATAATTATACACAGGTACATGTACATAGGTCTTTTTCTCCTCCACTCCCACAGCTCGGAGCAGCGGTATGTTTCAAGAAGCGAACGTGTCGTTAAAAAATACGAACTATTTCCCTTAAAAATACCAATAGCATTACCTCATGAAACAAGAGATATATGGTGAAAAATATTAAAGCATAGCAAGAATCTGACAGGTTAAGTTACCTGTCGTTAGAGACTTTGCTGCCTTGGCGGAGGTCTGCGCTCTCTGAATGCTTTTCTAGTTTAAGGTATTTTTTATTGCATCATTAATTAGTACGCCTATCAATTGATGATAGGTAATTTTGGAAGACTGTCAGCATTTGTTATGATCTGAACCACTAGAGGTGACCGTAGTCTCATGACATCTATTGTTATCGAAATTGAACGACAGTCACGGAAGACCGTCACAGACAAATGAGATGATCATCAACGTAGGTCTCCCTTTTCAAAATTAACAAACACCCAACGGTCATTCGTCGTGGAAAGTACGTGCTTTTATCAACTTTTGTATAATTCTGGAAAAAAATTGGACTTAGCCGCTCGACCAGATAAAATATGAATACAGTTTGTTCCATAAAATGCGAGTATACACGCGGTGTTTATACTCAATGAATTGTGAATAAAGTCATCATTACTAATATCGCTGTGTTGCAAAACACAGTAGAACCTATCCAATCTATATGATGGTCCCGAGACAAATCAAGTCAGCATATTTTTCGTAACTTACCAATATGTTCTTGAAAAATGAAATTACACGAGATTGGGCGAAAGGTCCTCTTACCTGCATGCAGCCATTCTCGCGGTCATTCTTATCGTAAGCAATATACACAGTGTTAAGGTGGTCTGGAAATAGGTTCCCGTTCTGATACCAGTATCTGTTAAAATTGCAATAAGATTGAAATGTTGGATTTATAACATTTTTTTTTATTTTTACTGTCCCTGCTCACTCCCTCTCTCTCTCTCTCTCTCTCTCTCTCTCTCTCGAATATGAAATTAAAATATATAGAATTCGGACTTGAATTTCAAATATTTATTTGAATAATCTAGACGATGAACGATCTGATCCTTAACAGTATATACAGGAGGAATGTACATTAAAGGGCCTTAGGTCATTCAGATTGGGATATATACAGTGTATTGTACATAATCACCCATAATCTTGATGCCATCTGAAACTTCCCCCTGTGTTTGGCTCCTTGATGGGCAGCTTGGTGTGGTAATGGTAGATCTCTCCGTGCCCGATGAGCTGAAAGTACATAGTATTGCCGACAGTATAACAAACATGTGCATGCAATGCGATTTATTTTATTCACAATGTATCTACACAGACTATTTAACCCCCCCCCCCCCTTACACTGGGCGTTCCTTTCTGCGTCCCTTAGCACTGTCCCGTTTGAGAGTAAAAAAACAAATGAATTCTTTACGTGCCGACAACTGGCCGATCATTGAGCATTCATTCTGCAACCAAAGCGATGCTTGTGCCTCCTTTTTACGATCACAGCCATGCCAGTTTCATGGTCGCACAAGGGACGTAGAATGGACTCCGTCCAGTGTAAAGGGGGCTTAAGATAATGACGGGAGTGATTGAATTAACTTCCCGATCGCCTCGAAAAATTGTAACATTTTTTACCTTATTTAAGTAAATAAGATTAAAAACCGGTAAGATAATATATAGCCACTATGCCAATTTTATCCACTTAGCCATCGGCAAAGCTCTTGTCATTACCTTTTCTGACGTTCTCACCAACTTCTCGGAACGACTAATTATCCCTGTGACGTCGTTCCCTGGGTGGCTCCAAATACACATCCCCACAGACTTGCCCAGGCCATCTGGAATCTGGTTGAAAGAGATATATGAAATCTCAGTGGCAGTCTACTATGGCCCATAGGAGCCTAATTAAGCAATCGTTCCGTTAATATTCCGTGTTTTAAGAGATGGTAATTTTGAGCCCCAAATATGACTGCAAAAACAAAGTCGGTTTCAAAATGACCCATATATTGATTTTGCATTTTACTGGCATGGTTTGATTTGATTTGATATTTCGGAACCAAACTCATATGGTGTATTGTCTTGGGGTCTGGTAAAAAAAGGCGGATTCCTTTGGGCCATGGTGCTCTCTGGCACCTAGAAAGAACATTTGCGTACGATTTCCTTTTCAGTTTAATTGAAGGGACTCGGTTTCAGAGACCAGTTAATAAGCTGTATAAAATGTGCCAAGGTCATTATGCATGTATGAACGACAATCTGGCAGTATACCTGAGTCAAATGTGAACACATGGCCTAGGTGTCTCCAAAGTGAAGGCAAGCGTGTTAGGGGTATATGCGAATACACGTTTCTTTGTTTGGCTAGGAGAGTGTCCTGTCCGCTATGCTTGATATTACCTGATAAGCATGTTTCATGATTGCGTCCGATCCTTCCAACGTCTTTCGCAAAAGAGCCATCTCCTCTGCATCCAGCAACCCCCTGAAAGACAGTCGTGAGCACCTAGACCAGTTGAGACATGTAATATATAACCATTATACTTACATTCAATAAGACACACATGAATTGTCCTACACTATCGGCAAGTAAGTATTTCATTTAATGGAAATGGTAAAGGCCAGTTTCCACGTCTTTTAAAATTCTGGTTAAAGATCTCTCTCTCTCTCTCTCTCTCTCTCTCTCTCTCTCTCTCGCACTTAATCACTATATTTAGAGCATCGTCTCCAAACCTTTTCTTGAGTTAAACATGTAGTTTTCTCATTTGGGCTCATCCTTGGGAAAGATAAAGACTGGTGAATTTTATTTGCAATGTTAAAAATATAAATTAAGAACTCAAAAACGGGATAATTTTCTCAATATTTTTTAGACAGGGCATACAGCCTGATGTTAAAAGGGATAAAAACTGAGATCTCCAGGAACTTCATTTTTTCTTTTTAAAAATACACACACGTTATGCCTTTGACAGACATCATTTACCTCACGATAATAAACCCTAGGCGATTGTAATCTTCTATCATTTTCTCAGTAACCTCGAACGAGTTCGGGTCGTACGAGTACTCTGGAAAAAATCTGTCTACAGTAAACAAATGGATTCGTAAAAGAAAAGAAAGGCATTTTTCATTCGACGCACATTTTTGAGTTGAAATCGCTACGTTGAGGCCAACGAGTTTCCGTCGCCACTTGCCACCAGATTTGGCTCAGAATTCAAGTATACCGGTAGTAATACTTGGAAGTGAATATTGTTCCCGCTTGATAACAAGAAATGTATTCGAGACCAATACTATATATTACAAGGTGCGTCTACAATTTCATACATGTAGCAGCAGATCAAATTTTCGGGCTAAAGTTTTTTCGGGGTAAAATTGGCCCCAATAATACTGGTACATTGTGCGCTCGTAAAGACACAGATACATGTGCAAGTACGGCACCAACGATGCTAAGTCAAGGTCATTTTAGATATTCCTTCATTGGCGCCCATTAAAAAATGACCAACAAGCCTGGCCTTCAAAACTTTCAAAACACACGGTATTTATTATATCTAATGTGGATGGGTGATTAAGTGATTCATTTATGTCAAAGTAATAAAATAGTAATTTTTCCTCACCTCCCTCCATCTTGCACCTTAATATCCCTGTTTATAGATTACGCGACAAGGATACGTCAAAAGCGACAGTAATGACACGTACGCCCGGGTCGACGTATGTATATAAAGTCCAAGTTTGTCACAGTAGCCTAGTTTTATAAATAGACCATCTAGAGTATGCTTTAGATTAAACATGTATATCTTTCTGGATGATAATACGGGTGTGACCTCTACCAGGGTCACAGAGAAATTTTTTCTTATGATGTCCACTGTGTACACATTTCTGTTCTAGTTTTGCACGTTTAGGATGAAAAGAAGTTATTGCAATTTCTACTGAATCCGGGTTTTTCCAATACATAAGTAGAATTTTAGTTTTTGGTATACATTTCAGTAATTGCAAGCTTACTTGGAGAACTCTCCACTTAAAATATAAAGTGATGATACAACGGTATGGCAACTGCTTTACTTCCAAAGAAGTCATTTTAAAAGTTTTGACCATTCAATATCAAACCAAAGTAAAGCCAAACACAGAAGTCTAAAGAGTATATGTTCGACAGTTTATTATATTACAATGTCGATCAACAAGGCATAAGTGGCAAGACGTAAACAATACAGTATACAACAATTACTAATGTCACTGTATACGATTGAGCACAGCGTCCTGAAATAATTCGTTGTTAATGTAGTTTTTAATACTTATTATTATATCACAATTAAAAAAAATCATTAATAAAAAAGCCGACTACTTAAATTAGTGTTTGCTTACAGACCTCTGATAAAATGAGATAAATGGAAGTAACAGAAGAAAAAAAGATTGGAGTCAAAAATTTTGATACATTTTTTTTCTTGAATTATTATGCTATTTTTAATTTAATTGGTGGATAAGAAATTGTTCTATCCCCATTTTCACAGATTTTTGGCAGGTGAAGTCTATAATGCTTCCCCCAGAAAGAGACATATAGAACATGCTTGATAAGCTAATACAAACTTCTAACAATCATGTTGTCAAAATTTTGGTGCAAATTTTCAGCTTTTGAACAATACCAATGTCTCCAAAAGTGGAAAAATGAAAAGAAACATTACAGTTCTCATCTGAAAGAATTTCATTGTAAAAAAAACCGAGTGCACATTTGAAAGGTTAACTTCCAATATGACTGCTAGTACAGCATATTACAAAAAGGACTTCAAGTAACATTAGATCCCATAAACAAGCAAAAATTCTATTTTAAAAATCTCAGTTTGAGCAGTGAACTTCAGCAAACTTCCTCTGTAATAACAATAACTGCAAGATTCATGCTAATTACGGTACATGTCATGTTTTCTGCTCCTATTTACATGTAATTGTACTCTTAATATCAGAGTTGGTTTTAAAGGAAATCGCCAAGTTAGCTTAAATAGGTGTGTGCCTCGGCTAAGTAACAGGTTGACTTTAATGTAAATGACATATACACATTTGTATATATTAAAACTTTTTATCCATCACCAAGACAATCCTATAATCTTAAGTAAAAAAAAAATACATGGGCAAACTCCAGGATTGTTTGAACTGGAAGATTTATGCAAAGTCATGCAACTCAATAAAAAATATCTTTAGTCGATAAGTGTTTTAACTCCTCATTATGAATAAAAAAAACTTAAAAGGAAAATGCTGAAATAAAGTTAACAATTTTGACATCTTTCCTTTCCTTAAAGCCCTTGGACTTTGCATTACTATAGTATGTCGCATACAACTTAACTGAAGCAGATCAATAATCTAGTTTGACTATTTATGGTAATGACTCGATCTTTTCAATGAGGGAAAATTGTGGTTTTACAGATACTATATTTTTTAGTCATAATTTCTTAAAATAAGAGCATTCCTATTGAGTGGTTGCAACAAAATTGAAAAGCAGGCTACCTTATAGTTCTATTCTATGCATTAAAAGAACCACAAATGCTATACAAAAATATAATTTTTAGGATTTTTATAAATGATGTATCTGAAAGTTTGATAATTTTTGTACATTGAAAAGATCGAGCTATTACCATAGGTCAATGGGCAGATCTATGCTGTAGAGTCAACTTGTGCTCTAAGCTTTAGTTTGAGCAGTTTTAAACATATTGAGCAGTGTTAATTAAAAATTGTGAAAAAAAAAAAAAAAAAAACAAGATTCAATGCTTTTCATCATAAAAAGTGCCAAGAACAAGTATGCATTCATATAATAAGAAATATTTTCAAAATAAATAAATCAACGGTTTAAATTTTGGTTCAAATCACCACAGCAATGCCTGGCACTCTACAGCAATCAGTTGCTGGTTCAGCTTAAAACTACTGCAGCTTTTGCCTTCATTTGATTCATAACGCAATTTCTATCAATGGCTGGCATTTCAGTGAACACGCACAAGGTAAAAAACTCAAGCCACACCCTTAATGCTATGTTATGAGATTCATCAACCATGATACCTTGTTGAAAATGAAAACCCAAAAGTGTTTTGTTCCAAATCTCTGTGAAAAACCAGTGAAAACTTTATGTTCTGCAAATTTGAACAGTTAGACCTTGAGGACGGGGCGGTGGTTCTGGGTGTACCTGGTTCTATTTGGCGCCATAATACAGGCCTTTGTTTCTTTTTCAGGTGATCTCTACAACACTGAAGTCTTGCACCACCATTTACAAGTCTGGAGAACTTTGGCCTCTTTGCATTATATGTATAGAATGTCTGATATTGTGTCCTACTTTATTTCAATGTACAACTCCAGTTTATTGGATTATAACGAAGCTGCTCCCTATCATAGGTATCTTCAAAAATCTTGCTCCTTTCTCTTTCAAGCCAAAACTTCTCCATAAGCTAAAAGATAAAAAAGCACACACATGTAAATTATGTTTCATTTCTGTAAATGTTTACTGACAGGACAGTCAAGGAATGTACAAAAAAAAAAAAAAAAAAAAAAAAGACTTTGGCTTCAGAGATCTGGTGGATAGAGAAAAAAGGCTGTCTCCTTGGTTCACTTGAGATGTATGCATATGTAAAATTAATCTCTTTTTGTGCACACCCTTTTGCCCATTCCCATCCTCCATCTCAACCCCAACCTCACACATCTGCTAATCATTTCAATATATTTTATGAAGGGCTTCTGTCTTAGACTGGGTTCCCATTCCTAGATCGATCTAACAGGATTGGTCCATCTCCACCAGGTCCCTCACTATATTGCTCTCAGCCTAATCGGCTTAGACATCTGGGACGTTCATTAAAATTGCTAAACAATAGTTAATTACCCCCTATCAGCCTCAGCAGGCGTGACAGACATCTCAGCTGCCCAAGTTAACTGCAATTAAGAGAGAATCCCCTCGGAGATAGTTTGATCCAAAATTAGTACAATAGTCTCTGGGAATGGTCTCTTAGTAGCACAACCATACAAGCAAAATGTGCTTCAATGTCACATCTACCACACTCTATTATATGCATCACTGCAAATGCAACGAGGGAAGGGGTCTCTGGTTTCGGTGGTAATGATCCCTGTAATTGGCTACATTACAGAGGGATAATAATGCTACTGTTGGTATAAACACTAAGTTTTGCTCAATTATTTAAATCATATCTAAGAAAGGACATTGAATTGACTTATCCTTTTTTCTAACTAAGAGTTGATTTCTTTTCTGTTTTTTATATATCTAATTATGCAACAGGTTTTTACATCATTCGTATCAATTCACCTAAAAATACTTACCCTTTTATTTTCATCCCTAAATTTGGTCAAGTACAGGAAGCGATTCCTGAAATTTTCTACATCCTCATTGTTGCACTTTTGATCATAGGCAGCTGCAGCTTGACTTTCCTTGACTTTTTCCAGGAATTCCTGCTTCTCAGCCGACCACTTGTGGTCCATCTGTTGCTTTAGCATACTGCGTGTCTCTTTCCTAGAAAAATAATTATATAATTTGATTATAATCATTAGAAGGTTTAATTATTTTACAACATGCACACACATATGCACACACACACCCACACACACACACACAGAATAGTTTATCGAACTACCAATTCATCACTGAATTAACAGAAACTGTTTCTGAAAGAATTTAAAAGATGCACACCATAATTGAAACAAGTAAATGGCACACACAAGTGTAAAGTGAATAACCACCCTGTGGCCTTACAAACATTATTTATCTAATCAAACACCTCACAGTTGATACAGTATCGAATCTCTTAAAACTGAGCACCTAAGTTACTTTGTATCTGCTGTAGTCTAAGTATCTACTATATCATGGCAAAGACCACTACAGTCCTGTATTCTGATGTTTACTTTGTCAGCAGGTACAAGATGTATACTGGTATACTGGTACTGTACTATTGCAGTAATAAAAGGCTCTTCTGTCTTATTGACTAATCAGCAGATAACTCACACAGGAGATACTGGTAGAAGATTTGTACTTATGTACATATGATGATTCATGGTTATAGGTTAATGTGAGGAAAGAGACACTTCGTGAAGACTAGCCCAGTTTTTAAAAAAAATCATCTCATTTCTCTCTCGTACATTTATTTTTCAATTTCTTGGAAATTATTAAGTGCTGTTCAGGAGTGAAAGAAGAGAAACTGAGGAGCAGACCAAATAAAAGGGGGCAGTTTTATACTGAAGAGGGGAGGGGGGGAATCTTACCTATTTTTAGCAGGGAACAAGATGGGGGAGGAGAGCAAGCTTAAGGCGAGAGGTAAATGGACCGCGGAGGGGGGGGGGGGGGGGTTGGAGGGAGACTTAAGTACCCTGAGGTTCAGATCTGCTTTGAACTGGTTTCTGAATTTTCGAATTACCATACATGTTAGATTGATTTTTTAGTGTGTTTCACTATTTCACTATCTTTGAGAGCTAAAATGAAGAAACTGCATGCTCTTTTTTTGTCTCTGATACTCATTTCAGACATAGGTTTCCTGCAGAAAAAAATGCAGGTGCAGTGAAGTATGTAGCAGAATTATCAATAATAAATATAATATAAATATAATAGTGAAATCACGTAGAGCTTTGTGACATTTATTTCTCTCCTAATCGACCTCCATTTGTGCCTGACATACCGTTCAATAAGTCAAGAGCATAGAACCAAGTAGTATGTGTTTCAAACAAAGAAAAAAGCAAATTACCAAATAAAAAATTCATTCACCCAAATAAATAAAAATCAATTCTCAGTGTCTGATTGCAAACTACTCCAGGTTAAACAAAGACGTTGACACACAGTGAAAATTCCAATAAATTTGATTCAATAAGACATCTTACCACAAACTGTCCAGTATAATAGTTAATGAAGTAAAAATTACGTATTTCACTTGAACTTTGCCACCATTTATTCTGAGATTGATTTTTAGACCACCTTGAAGATATGGAGACCTTCAATTACCTGCAGTAATTTATTCTGACTGACCTCACTTAAACTGTGGAGTTATTAGGACTAGAATAGGAACTTGAAGCTTATTTGATATTATTATCCTCCCAAAAGTGAAATATGATAAATATGATGACCAACTTCGATATAAAATATGATGAAGATCATTTCTTGAACAATTTTGTGTCTTTTTATTCTTACACTATCTCCTACATAAAGGTTTTTCAATTTCATAAATTTACTTCAATGAAGATATGAATTCACCCTTAAAGCAATTTGAATATACCCGGTAGTCTATTACAATTAAATTTCCATTTTTTTAAATTGTACCTATAACTATATGCTTTATCTATACTATTGCAAAACCAAAAGTAAAGGGCTTATTAAGATCACTCAGTCGTAAATTCATAGTGTTTGGTGAATGTAATTGTTGCTTCATCTCTTAGCTACAACATACTTCACACATAAATCTATAAAACTTTATAGAAAAGCTATTTACACTAATGCATATTCTAACTGACTTCATAGAAGACAAGTTGAATGAAGGACCTGTTTACTCTCTGAAATATCACTTCAGAATTGAATGTTAAAAGCCTTTTTTGCTGCTTTTCAAATATTAATTCATTAAAGCTGAATAGGAGTGACCTCTTGTACCCATTTTTATAATTTTAAAAAGATATTTGAAATATTTATTTTAACCTGTGCTCTGCCTGCAGCTGTGTAAACTATTGCACAAAATTATAAAAAAATATCATTACCAAATTTGATTTTAGGGCTAAATTTATCTTACAGTGATAAATATCTGATGCTTTAAGAATATTTTCTTTTTCTATTCTTTTCTTTCATCTGATTGCTTATACATTAAACAAGTTGATAAACTTGTGAAAATATCATCATTTCATACTCATTTTTCCAGTAAAGAATGGGATATTTCTATAAATAATGTCTTGACAGTATTAAGATATTTTATCTTAAAACTCCTTAACGATATGACCACTACTAAAATGTATCACACTTATGCATCATTTCTTCTTTTTTACGATTTATTTAGGATGTTACTTTCATTTGAATTTAAAACAGACATTAAATAAATCTATAAGCTCATGGTTACACCCAACCCAAGTGCCAATCACACTATTTACAATTCTATTTGCCCAGTACCCCCCTGTGTAAATCACATGTAGCAACCAGAACATCCAAATCCCTATCAAAAATGGAAACATTTCTTAACAAAATATTCGATGTACATAAAGGATTAGAGACAAACAATTTAGTTTCTGTTTCAAAAATCACTTTTTTGGCTAAGTGTGCACAGTGTGGGGGACTAGCATTCCAACGCATGGTAACAGCCATAACAATACACTCCGCGAGAACTCTTAACATAGGATGAGTACGTGCAGGAGCTTTCGGCGCTAAACAGAGCGTGTTTTGTCAATAAGCCTAGTCTGTGAACAAATTTACACATATTTTCAAGATTGGACATGACCAAACACACAGACATTGGTCTCTCACCTATACATACGACAGCGGCACTTAAAGGCAAGGAAAGGAAATATTGACGCAAGAAATAAATAGAAATCGGAAGGCCCATTATCATTACCGCAATGAGGGGGTATTTTACACCAACTACAATGTAAATGTAAGAATGCTTGCCCCAGGGATGTTTGTATGGATTTAATATTTTAACTACAGAATTAGCACTATCCATAAAGTCTGTAGGTATTATTGATACTATAGGTAAGTGAAATTTGATTCTGATACTTAATGTAGGCCCAAAGCCAGGATTATAAATGAATGTGAGATTCATTGGGTTTGGTTTCAGATTTTTCATACTTATGAGACTTTGAACTGATATTTTCACAATATTGAAAAATTTTTATGTTTTATTGAACATTTTTTAAGTTATCATTTTCTCAAAGTTCAACATTCTACTCTCTTCTAGTGTATGTGTGTATGTGTCAATGGTTACATTTATTGCTGTTTTCTCTGCCAATATTAAAATCTATACCACAAACAGACTAGAGTTACAACTTCACTAGACATCAATAGACAAAAAGACAGGACTTAATCCTGTGAACACCCAACCTTATCACATGAGCTACATGAGAATAATCCTCCTTCTATTAGAGCATGTCACTAAAATTGATTGGTTTTAGTTGTGTCAATTTAATTAAGTGCTTCACGTTAGCCACCACGTCCTTCAAACTACATCTACGTTTCTACTGGACTTCAGATGAAATCGATGAACCTTCAAATGTTTAATTCCAGCCCCAGGTGTTGAATTAGATGAATTCCTTTTTTAGGCTTTTAAGTACTTTTAAGTAAACATCCATCATGGCAAAAATATCTCACATGTAAAACATCTTTGAACTTTCACAAAGCAATGTAAAAGTTTGAACCTAATTGTAGCAAGTGTACAAAAATGGGAAAAAATTGCCAGAAAGCAATTAGCCACTGAATGTTCAGGGCCGTAGCCTGAGCAAAATGCCAAGGGGGGCAGTAAGCGGACACAAGGGGGCGAAGCTACCGAGGGGGGAGGGTGTGGTGTGTAAAATTCCAAATTCCAGGGGGGGCAGCTGCCCCCCCTGCCCCCCACGGAGGCTACGGCCCTGATGTTGCTCATTTACTCCCTCCCCCAACTCAAAAAAAAAAAAAAAAAAGGCATTTTGATTTTGATATTGATTTGAAATGCTAGTAAATATATTTAACACATATTGATACAAAAAAAAAAAAAAAATTTCTATCATATTTCTTGGTCAAATAAAACATGAACTCACCTGTACTCTTCCTTCTCCTGGGGGGTCCCATAGTAAGGCCTGGACCAAGCCTTGTAATACCTATAATGTTCCCTTCTCTGCATTAACAGTTTTCTCTGTTCATTTAAATAATTAGCCTCAGCAGTTTCAGTGTTCATGTTTATTCTCCGCCTTCCTTCTGCGGGAGCTAGCTGGTTTATCCTCTCAGGCATCTTTGCAAAGTCTGTGGTATACGCCCTCTCCAGAGGAGGGTAAGTGACATGAAGAGCTGTCATTTTGGGAGTCCCACCCGTGGTGAGGGGGATGTTTCGTGAAAATGCAGGGGCAGAAATTGGCGTCTGCCTTGGCGTTAGCTTTGGCAAAGCAGTCATTTTTGAGCAATTTGATCCAGTTGCTGTAGCTTCAGATTTAGCAAACCTGAATGGCGCTCGTGAATTTTGGAAACCTAGACCAAAGTTTGAGCAGTGAGTTAGTTTACTGTTTCTTGAAATTGTTCTTCAATCTTCCCATATATGATATCTGAAACTGATAACAAAAAACAATTTTTAATGAAAATCCAAAGCAGTTTGTTTTCTGTAGTTAACCCATAATGTCAGTAACCTGAAAACAAATCAAATCAGTCACTTAGTGAAATTGTATCAAGTTAAGCTGCTGCTGTATGAAGCTATTTTAGAACATGGTGATACACTTGCCACAGTAGTTCTATAGTCACAGAATAGTGCTTCTTCTCAAGAATTCTATTAAACTGATTTTCATTATGAAGTTAGAGGCTGAAATAAGTGTCAGATGTTGACATAAATTCAGTTCTAATGCCCCATTATTCCAAGTGTCCACTGTGACTCTGTGACTGTCATAACATTATATTCAAAAATTGATTTCTAAGTCTTATATACTGGGCAATGCCCTGTACTGTACGTTGTGGCCTTAATTGCTAGTTAGCTCAATCAATTATGCATACTGAGTATTGTCTTGAAATTGAAAAAATGTTCACGGCAAACAATGTAAAACAGAGAACAGTAGCATGTAAAATTATCCCCAGAGAAACCACTATTTTTTTCACTACTATTTTTTCAGTTGTTTATGTATCCAACGCAGGCACCGCAATCCAGACGGTTGCCATAATGAAATTCACCTGTCAGTGAAAAATAACAATTTCTTAAATCCAACACCACAAACAATTACGTACAGCGCTTTTGAATTCCTTAAGCTCGAGAAAATTTCAACAACAATACTTGAATGTAATTGAACACTGAATAGCTGCTCTTATTATTCAGAAAGCCTTTCAAGAGACCCGAATGAATGAACTTGGTAACATATGGGAACATAACCCCCGCCTTGTCATGTAAGGTCCAGTGATCCCATCCCTGATTGAAACCGCTACTGTGTAACATTTCGGCCAGTGGGTCTGCGACTTAATTTGATACATTGTTGTAGCTTGATAGTAGAATCACAAAGCTGGGCGCGCACTATGGACGGATGTATGAACTGGAACAGTCTCCCACTGTGAACGCCCCGGAAGCGGTTTTGTTGAATTTCTCTAAGGCCTAGGCTGACTTTCTCATTTATGCCCATAGATATATTGTTCACAACCACATCAGTCCTTAACATTCTAATTACTTTGATGTTTTCAGTAAATGACATACCTATCATATTGCCATAGTTTCTTGCCACACACATTGATACAATGTTGATAATTCAACGTCCACAGCAAAAACGTGGCTGGGAAAGTGTTTATCTTTAAAGCCACTTAATTTCTTAAAAGTTCCTCAAACACCCACAAAATATAACATTAATTCCTGGACAGCGAGCTATCTAATTATAATCGACAATCTTACCAGTAGACGGTTAACTAGTGACTTACCAGCGCTGCGTGTGTACAGTACTTATTTCTCTCTAATCGGCTTTGTATGCTATTCCCCAGTCTACATACACTCACAGCACCTGTGTTGATACACTCCGTCACGTGACCCCAACGTCGTCAAGGAGTCACAGCCTCGCTTTCAATCTAACCCTTGTTTAGCTAACAACGGATTTATACTGATATATGCCTATTTGTAACCATTTTATTGTGTTTATTTTCTCTGTGGTGGCTTTTTAATTATTTCGGGTTGAGAAAGATTATAGGAATGCACTACAAGAAAAAATTTGTGAGATTGACAATATTAAATTCTCTTAATATTTTTGGGATATTAACGATAGAAGCTATGGCAAGTAAGCCCCTACTGGTAGAGACGGGCGGGGACAGGGTGGAAACATGCTTTTCAGCGTTGACTACAGAGGCGTGAAAAGGTGTAATAATTTTTGAGAATGAGACAATTTGATGGTCATTTGTTGGTAGAAAATATGTTTTCCCTTTCCCAGATTTTTGTAACAGACATGAAATGACTCAGCAGTGATTCAGGGGCTTGGAGGTTGGAAGGTTTAGAGGGTGACATAGACATGAAACCCATAGCAATACATCGTAGTCAGCATTTATTTATTCATTCATTAGCCTATTTATCTATATTTAGTTAAGCCTATTTCTAGGCCTATTTATTTACTCATCTTCAGTGCTTCCCATTAGTCTATCCTTAAAAAAAAAAAAAAAAAAACTCACTGCAGTGAGACAGTTTGGTTAGGGGCTTGGGTTTAGTGAAACAGGTGTAACGCCCTATCTACTGCAGTTAATGTTGTTTTTGGAACGCACACCGCAATGACCTTGAGCCATATTTTTAGTTGACTCCTCAGCTAACTCAGCTTGCTGCAATTCTAATATGTAGCTGCTTTTAACATGTAGCTGAACGGTGGGATAAAAGCTTGTGACATCCATTTGTTTACGCTATTAAATTACATTTGCTTTCGTAGCACGGACTGGCCATGCATGTAATAATCAGCTAAACTATTCTATTAAAAAAAATTAAACTGGGGAGCTGAATGTTAGGCCTAGGATTTTATTATTGAACATGTAAAGGTGTTTATATTGCCCTGAAAATAAAATCCACGAACTAAATCGCCCGATAACAGTATTAAATTTTCGTACGCAATGTTATAATAGCAATTATAAAATTGATTATTTAAATTATTTGAGAAGTTTTATCATCTTTAAAGAATGCGTAGGCTACACATGGAAAATGATACTTTTATGGTGTATTTTCAAGCACGGATAGCATAACTTTGAAAAAGGACTGCAACATTAAATGCATCACATGCAGTACAGTCACAGACCCCATTCCCACAGATTTTAGATCGATCTATCCCTGTGGGGAATCTCACTAGATTACTGTCAGCTGGATCGATCTAAATCTATGGGAATGCACTCACAGTCATATCAAAGTGCACATTTCTTGGGTCAACTGATATATCAACTGTGCTATGAAATCTCTGCTTTGCTGAGGGGGAGGTCTAAAGTTATATATATATATACGCTTTGAAAGATGTCTGACGCGTATGACCAGAAATTCCCCCAGCCTAAACTGAACCAAGAACACACCAAGGGGAGATTTAAGAACCACGTCGCCGTTATCACTGGTGGTGCGTCCGGCATCGCACGTGAATGTGTGAAGCGTTTCGCCAGTGACGGCGCTTCCGTGGCGTTCATCGACATCAACCAAGATGGAGGGAAGGCTTTAGAGACAGAGCTACGCGCGGCAGGGTACGACGTTACGTTTCACTACGTTGACGTGTCGAACAGGGACACGTGCTTTGAGACTGCGACGAAGATCGCGGATGTGCATGGAGGGTGTATTAACTATGTGGTGAATTCTGCGGTGTTTTTTGGATCCAAAGGTGATACCCGCAGTCTTCTATTCTACCTGCATATTCTTAATGAAAGCAACAGATGAATTAACAAGCTGTTGCGTGATTATCGGAACGCACTAGTTATGACTAGTACTGCCATTTGATATCTAATATTAAGAATACATTCTGAGCGACGGGTCTAATTTAGGGCACTGCATTTAGACACATCAGAAATCGCAGCCAATTCAAGCTAGATAAGATACCCCACACGTTTTATTATCAAAATATGTTCGTCTTGTGGTCGTGTGTGCATATTTAGATAATGCTAAAGGTCAATCTTGAAGCGGGCCCTAGGATACATGAATAATTATTGTGCTGGGTTTTTGGCCTATATTTTACTTCAATCTTAACTCATTGTGTGTGAGTGCGCGTGTGTTTGTTCGACTCTTTTTTGCAGAAATAGATATCAACGGAGAAGGGATAAAAATGGTTGATAAATAGCAAAAATGATAGAAAAATGACTCGTGTATGCACGTATAGGAGGATTTATTTTCATATTCCCAAATACATTGAAACATAAATTTAACCACATTTAAAGATCTAATCAAAATTTTATATATATACACAATACACTATATACAATATACTACATGCACCTGAACAACCATTTCAGGGAATTCTTTCAGGAAATATTCATTTTCAGAAAAAGTATTATCATTTTCTGGGCGACGTACAAATGGCATCAACATAACATTTGAATAGCTCCAATTTCTTAATTTCTTAATCCAGCGCTTGACGCAGAAAAAGACGACTGGCAGAAGACGATGAGTGTCAACGTCCAGGGCGTGGCCAACATGGTCCAGGCTTGTCATCCACATATGAAGAAAGGTCAGTCTCCATAGGTCCGTTATGTCACAAAATAACCTCATCCAGATTATAGATATTATCTTTTATACAAAAATTTATTCTACTTTACCAAAGATAAATCAGTTGCACCTGTAGTCCAAGCTGTTTATAACAAGAAAATGTTTGAGACAAGTATTTACGGACCACTATGTTTATCTACATCTACAACTGAAGTAGACTTAAAGTTTTGATTCGTTTTTATTGGGGCTAAAGTTCTCTTGTGGGGCAGGCTCCTGGTATATTTTAACCTACCCTCTAATCCCTGGGTCACTACCCTACTGCAAACGCCAAAAAGGTGACCGGCACAGGGTTGTCCAGGTTGGCAGTCCCTCAACTACTCTCTCTCTCTCTCTCTCTCACACACACACACACACACACACACACACACACACACACTTTTTTATCAGTTCTGTAGTACCGCCACCCTTGTCAGGTGACTATATCGCCATTTTTACAGAACATATCAATAAAGGCAAAATGTCCGTTTAGGAATGTAGCGAAAAAAAAACTTAAATTGAGGCAATGCGGAGAAGGGTCATCCTCGACACTCTCAGAATCTCAGTTTGCAGTTCGGCTTCTTTGAAAACTTATTTTCTACTTATCTCGCCTGTTTTCTATTGCTGCTACTTTTCCTAAATTTTAAAACTCTAAGCTCCTTTTTATTTCCTTTTCTGCTCAGCCTCCGAGGGCGACCGCGCCATAGTAAATATCGGCAGTATCTCCAGTCACATCGCCCAAGTGACCAGATGGACATACGCGTCCAGTAAGGGGGCCATCCTGCAGATGTCCCGGTGCATGGCACTTGATCTATCAAATGACGGTATACGAGTTAACACAGTGTCTCCGGGATGGATTTGGTCACCAGAGGTAAGGGAACAGAGAGAGAGAGAGAGAGAGAGAGAGAGAGAGAGACGGTGCTCAAAATATCTGCTTTTTAAACCAAACTTCTAAAATTCACTTATATAACTTTATATTAAAAAATCCTGACCATCAATAATGGATAGGAACCATGTTATTAATTTTTAAAGTGCGTTTTTTAAGTTAAGGATACTGAAATCATGAACATTATTATCATTATTATTTACATTTCTTCAAACGCGTAAAATGTTGGTCGGAGTTAAAAAAAAAAACTCCTGTCCAAACATCTTTGAGCCGTCGCTAAGTGTTTTCTCCTTTCGCTTTTAATTCGATGTTCTAAAGTTACCATCTGTAATCATTTTATTTCCTTGCAGTCTGCTAAGGGCGTCAACTTCGACAAGGCAAAGTGGAATCCTATCTGGGGCAAATTTGACATGCTCAACCGCGTTGGTGAAATGGCCGAGGTGGCCGCCACCGTGGCTTTCCTGTGCAGCCGCGACGCTTCTTTCGTGACGGGGTCCGACGTTGCCGTTGACGGAGGCTATATGACCATGGGACCCGAGAGACACGGCCTGGACGGGTCAACTGCGTCGTGGTAGGCATTAATTTGTGACCCCGAGAGATAGGGCCTGGGGGATCTTCTGCCCTCTTGGTAGGCGCCATTGTAATAAAAGTGCAATGAACACGACTTTTGGGGAATTCGAGACCAAATAGTCGAAAGGAAAACCGTTATCCTAGGTTGCCCACGACAGAAAAGTAGCAGAAACAAGTGTTCATTTTGACAAAGGGTTAGATCATTTCACATTGCATTGCACTGCATTGGTGATTTAGCAGTTTGGAGAAATCGAACGATCTGAAAAACTGTGCCAGTTCCAGGTAGTAGCTAGGGTTGTATGTATACGTGACGGTTCTTAACTACGTGTATGACAATGGTATAACGAATTTATTGTAACAAAACAATTTACATCAAAGTATAAAAATCATGACTACAATTGAAATTTATGTAACATTTACAGTTTATAACGAGAGAGAGAGAGAGAGAGAGAGAGAGAGAGAGAGAGAGATGGTGTTTAAACTATAGAAATAATATGAATTTTTGCAATGTCAAATATTTCTTCCTTTTTTCAGAATATTTTCTTTGGCGCATTTGAACTCGGACCTCATAAAGAGTACATTATGCTTTCATATTTACCATATGTGATTGACAACATTATAATTACACTTTATATCCCGTATGAAATGTCAACCCTGACTTTTTTCATCATAAACATTTGAAAATTTTAACAAAATTACGAAGATCCCATCAGCGTGGAGAACTTGTATATAACTCTCTGTTTGTACACAGATCCGGGCCTTAGCACGGAATCCGGAAAATTTTCCTGAAAAAATAAATAATTTACATTACAGTACAATTTGTTGATAGAAAATGACTTCCACTTTGGTTCAGAAAAAAAGAATAAAAAGCAATCACATTATATGTATACACTGTAATGATCGAAAAAAAATGAAGAAGAAAACCTAAATGAATACAATTTCCACCTTTTCGTTTTAAATTTCTTCGACTACGGAATGAAAATATATAGGGCACAATATGTTGATCATAGCGCGATTTAAATAATGAAGATGTAATATGACCTACATTATTAATAGCGTCTGGATAATTCTGTGTCTCTAGACATAACGCAGCAAACTGCGGGTAGCGTACGCCGCCCTTCCCTAGCTCTTCCGTGCTACCGAAGTGGATACTGGAGTACAGCTGAACGCCTGGCTGGTCGGAAAAGACCTCCAGCACGCGACCTGATGCCTCGTGAACAACCCTGAATGTAAAGAATTTGATAAAATCGAGAATGAACCGAGGTTTGATTTACCTAAAATTTTAGAGGTCGCTGGAAACTCGACTCATTGATATCATCATACCAGTCTCTAATGGAAAAGAGTGGCATGCAAAAATTAGAGTTGAGTTTCCAGTGACCTATGAAACTCAGGACCTCTGGGTTAAGGGAAATCTTACGAAAAAAAAAGACTCGTCAGTAAATGACTGCACATTTCACATTTCTGTTTGGGATCTTGGAATAATATGTTAGACATTATTGTGTTAGTTAGACCTTGTTGGTGCTACATGTACAGATGCGCGGAATTTGACTCCGATTGCGTTATTGCTACAAGGCGCAACTAACGCATCCTGGATTCATCAGTAAATTTCATTTTATAACAGATAATAACAATATACAGTGAATGATTAACTGGCACAGAAATAAATTTAAAAAATTTGCCTATAAATACCTGGCCATATACTTCAGACCCGTCGTGCCATTAACACAAAAGTTATGGTCGTAGCCACCGCCTGGTATACTTGCAAGGCGTGCGTTACTTAGCAGTGTGGGTTGTCGTAGGTCAAACTGCGTCCCCTGCACTGGAGCTATGACACCTGTAAAGAAACGAGCTCATGAGTCTAGCGTCAAGCTACGATACAGTGTAGTCTATTGGTACAGGGGCCTGTTATACTAAAGAACTTATGTAATGTAATGTAATGTAATGTAACTGTTGTTGGTTAACTATTTTTGAATTGACCGGTACATGTACATAAAAGGAACACAGCAGCCAACGCTGTAGTTTCTAGAAGTCTTTGTTCCTCATACACGGGCTACATGTCTGGCACGCAGACATAAACAGCCTCGACGATCTCCCCGGGGTCTCTCTGTCTACATCTGAGTGATGTAAGAGCTAGCGTCTTTACCTACCGTCTCTCGGCCGTCTCACTCTCTTCATCTGGGAGTAACGGACTTTATACAGGAGATCACACCGATCCCTGTATGCCACTATTCTATCAAGCGTGTCTTATAATAAAGTAAATTTGTCATCTTTCAGTAATATTATTTTCATACAAAGATACTGGCTAAATAACATATTTTACTTTGCTCTATAAATTGTTTATATGTTCGTGTCCAGTGGGCAAACAGTATCAATAAAACAAAATACTAGGCTGCTTTATATCTTTTAGTTGCCCCAAACATTAAATTTATTCCGCGGGCGTAACAGATAACAGATAACAGTAAATAAGGAGTTTTTGGCAAAGGCTAACAATATCCTTATTTCATTAATTAGTTCTTTCTCAAAGAAATGTGAGGTGATGAGATTAAAAGAATAGCGTACTTTGTTCTCTGAACTCTAATTAGCATACTCAAAAACCTTGATAGTTAAGAAAATAAAGAAGCTGCACATTTACACGAAATATGAAACCACAGAGTACAGACAGGTTAAAGTTATGGGTTTTTGTGAATGGGGGGATTGGACCATTATCGTTGAGATTTGAGTGAGTAAAAGCTGCGTTTTTGTCAGGAAACGAACGCTAAGTTTTATGATATTTTGGATAGATGAAAAAACGCAGACCTAAGATATTTTGACGAACATCGAAAAAAAAAAAAAAAAGACTGTTACAGCAACTATAGTGTGTAAATCTCACGAGAATAGAATGTTTTGGAAAAAAATTATCAAAAGTGGCTTCTCAGACCCAGGAACTTTGTATGACCAACGCCTAACATTCAATCCTCGATAGTATAGTGGTGAGTATCCCCGCCTGTCACGCGGGAGACCGGGGTTCGATTCCCCGTCGGGGAGGCTAAGTATTTTTTCAAAAATCTGTCCATCAGTGAGGTGAATAGAAACCAATCTGAGAATGGTGTAATGGGGTTCATCCTCAGCAAATAAAAAATTGGAGATTTGTGGAGCAGGGTAACATGCGGTAGACTCGCGCAATTTCGTATGAATAAATTTGATCCTATTTTAAATAATATCTGTGTGTAACAATAATTGTGTTATCGACCTCGTGTTTGGATATCAGTCTGTCAACCTGGCCCGTAGCCAGCAATTTCAAAAGGGGGGTCTTTTACGGAAAATGTGGATCTTTTACCTTCATGTATCCAAATAAAATTTTACCCAGAGGTTACCCTTTCCCGGCAAAAAGGGGGTTCTTTCGACCCCCCCCCCCCCCCCCCCCCCCCCCAGGCTACAGGCCTGATGTTTTTTGGTAAGGGCAAGTTATTTCCCAAGTATCAATATAACCACGCACCTGTGGGGATAAGTTCGGCGTCCACTGGCAAATAACTGTCTGCGTAGATCGCTATCTTATGGTCCGTCATTGTTCTGTTTCCCTAAATAGAACGCGTTTAAATTATTCTTTAAAACCCTATCTTCATATCGAATAACCACGACTAGTGGGAGCTTTCATTAACGTATTAAAAGACATTCGGCGATATGAAATCATTAAAAAATTATTTACAACTTGATTCATCTCGTGGAATTAAAATCTATATTTGCAAATCAGATAAGGCTATTCAAAATAAATAAAAAAATAAACAAAGAATAACAAAAGCTTGCAACATATAAAAGACAAGACAAATAACCATAAAGGAAAAAAACAGTTTGGCTTCTAAGGCGGAGCAAATTTCTAAAAATCAGTCAATCCTCGATAGTATAGTGGTGAGTATCCCCGCCTGTCACGCGGGAGACCGGGGTTCAATTCCCCGTCGGGGAGGCTTGATATTTTTCAAAAATCTTTTCAGCATTGAAGAGAATAAAAAAACCGTTACCTAAAAAAGTAACTCGCAATTCATTGGTGCAACTAAATGAACTATATCGCTCTGATATCGCAAAGTTGTGTATAATGGCCTGTTTTCATTTTACGCTATCCGAAAAGGCCAAACAAACAGGAATTACCTGTCCGGCTAAGTTGAAGTAGGCGTGGTTACACATATTGATGGGCGTGGCCTTGTCTGTGGTTGCCTCGAAGTCGATTATGATTTCATTCTTATTTGTCAATGTGTACCTGAAAAATCATTTAGGCTTATCAACATGTGTAATACTACGTAATACATTCAATATCTGGTGTGTGTGTGAGAGAGAGAGAGAGAGAGAGAGAGAGAGAGAGAGAGAGAGAGCAAACCTTGTTGTTATGTCCATCGTTCCAGGAAAACCATTTTCACCATCAGGACTGCGGTATGCAAATTCCACAAAGCCCGGACCGACTTTTGGTGTCCAAATAAACTGGAAAAGGATGCAAAAACACATAAATCAATATTATCAATAGCTAAATTGTCGTTGTTAATGTTTTTGCGAGAAGAAGAATGGAAACTTCCTGACATTATCGACAATTTTTCAAGGACCTACCGACCGCAATAAAGTTAATCTCAAACTTAACAGTATCAATACATCTTTTCTGATTATTTTAAAATAATTTGTTTGCATGATTTTAAAATGAACAGTTGCATGCATGTAGTTTAAAAATTGTTCGAAAGAAGGTCATGATCCCTAAAAATACAGGTAAAAAAAGTCATGAAATTGTAAGACTACATCTATGATGCTTTAAAGCGGAGAATATTACCTTACTTAAGGATGGATCACCGCCGTGAAGCGTCTGTTTTCCTCTTTCATTTTTGGGCGTGTCATACGTGGTGCCATCTATAGTAAATCGAGCATTACTAATTCTGTTGGCGACGCGGCCGATTGTAGCTCCAATAGACGACACGCCGTTCACATAACCTATATTTTCGTGAAAAATAGTTTCTATTAAGTAATTTTGATTGGTCTGTCTCATTATTACTTTTTGTTAAATGAAAAAAAATTAAATAAATCTAAAAATGAAATTTAGAAGAAAAGACAAAATGGAAGGAACGGGAATAATAACCTATTCGGGGTCATGCCGATACTCCCCCGCACCGTTACTCCCCCGCACCGATACTCCCCCGCACCGTTACTCCCCCGCACCAATACTTCCCCGCACCGATACTCCCCCTTAGTAAATTTTTGCATTATGCACATCGATACGACCCCACACCGATAGATCCCCGCATCGATAAACCCCCTGTAAAATTGCCGTTATACGCGCACCGTTACTCCCCCGCACCGTTACTCCCCCGCACCGATACTCCCCCGCATCATTACTCCCCCTATGCAATTTTGACGAAACTGAGGATGGAGTAACAGAGTCAACCCTCCATTTAATTATACAGGTTAGGGTCAGTCTAGGTAAGTGGATCAAAATCTACGACCCGTTAAAGTCCAAATTTTGCGGAGAATCTCATGTACTACGCAAGTCCTTTATGCGAAATTTCGAGTTCGCACGTATGTAGGCCTAAGCACGTACGATAGATATTGAACATTTCCAATAGATTCTACGAATAATCTGCGGACAGCGGGGCCGCAAGCGTAATTTGCTCCCTTTCTATTTAAGGAGTTTGCGATTGGTTTGCAAGTGAGACTTGCCTGGTCCAAGATGCGCGCCGCAAGAAATGAAGGAGAAAGAGCCCTTTGCGTGTTGAGTACGGCGCACGCCCTCACATCTATAACGAACAAAATCGAAAACAAGACGGGACTGCGAGTATAAAAAGCGCGCTCACGACGCATGCTCGTGTCTCGACAATTTCGTTGTGCAACAATTTTCAAAATTTTTGAATTTTGCTAAATTCAGATTCTAATCTAATTCAGATTCAAAAGACAAGGGAAAGAAGCTTAAAGAGCAGAAAAGAAGGTTGGAGGAAAAAGACGGAAAACGAAGCGCTTTAGCACTTCTTTTTTATTACTTAATAATTTTACGAATTCATCGTTGCCTGAAAAAAAGACATAGCTGCGTTATCTTAGATTAAAACTAACTTTGCCTTAAGTTAATAAAAATAAATAAATAAATAAATAAATAAATAAATAAATAAATAAATAAAAGGCAGTACATTATATATACAGTAACTACTGAGTACAGTAGGAGAACGAAATTAATTTTGCAAAAACATTTCTCAAAAATCACAAGGAAGAGCTGTAGACCTACGTACTGTCAAGCTGCACACAAAGTCTGAGATTGACTTCGTGTAACGTTCTTTATTTTTCCCAATATATTTCGAATAAAATTAGTCAATTCTGGGTCCCAAGAGGGTGATGCATCTTGAAAAAAAAAGCATTATAGAAAGTGTTGTAAATTACGAATGGGGTTTACAAAGCCAAGGGAATCTATGCCTTGGGGGAGTAGTGTTTTTGCGGAGTATCGGTACGCGGGAGTATCAGTGCGGGGGAGTATCGGTGCGGGGATGTAAAGAAGCGGGGGAGTATCGGTGCGGGGGAGTATCGGTGCGGGGGAGTATAGGTACGTAATCAAGCGAAGAAAGAAGGGGATATAAGTAAATAAAGAACTTGAGCGTGAATCCTGTATGCATATAACCAAGAATTTTAACAAGATGGATTTTGGAGAAGCATTTGTGCTGTAAATGTTACAAATGTCAGAACATAATTAAAGCAATTCAAATATAGGACCTTTGAATACGAACAGCCACAATATTCATTTGTATTTCTTTTTTACCTTGTATGTCGTCGTAGCCAAGTACTACGTCGGAGACTGCACCGTTACGGTCAGGCACGTGTAGCGTGGTCCAAGTAGCACCGTATGAAATGACCTGCATTGTAACGTCATGGTCGTTCTTCAGCGTAAATCTTAAAAAGACAGAAAATTACACTGTATTCTAAATGTTTTATTGGAAATCCAAGACCATGTTTTACCAAAAAAAAAAAAAAAAAAAAAAAAAAAAAAATTGAATAAGCGGTTCTTTGCTAAGTCTGGCTCACGTTTCTCAGAGATTCTTAGGTCAGCACTTAAGAAATTTCTTTGCTTGCCATCTAAGTTGTGTTTCACAAAGAATCTATCAAGTCGCCGACCTTGTTCTTTCGGCCTTATTTAAACTATACTCTTATAGACATTTAACCACACTGGATATATTATTCTTTGAGGTGTGTAATCCAAAGCTATTGTGAACTAATTGTTCGTGAAATGCTTTTAAACAAAATTTTCAAAATTGACTTAATGGAGCCGACTATTCGCGTTTAGCAGTTTTAACTAAGTTCAAGTATTTTAGCAGTTTTGCAAAATAGGCCCAATGGACAGTCTTCTAAAATACTGGTTTATTCATTCGGTCGTTTCGTGATGCCATAAACATCTTAACCAGTGTATCTTTTAAGATAGACTGGTTAAGCTATTAAAATAGGTATTTTCCACAGGTAGCTATTTTCAAGACAGAAAGCCACGCTGTAAATTGTAAGGAGGTTCTGTGGAGTAATAGAAAGATGCGGTAACTGGCACTGGACAGCAAAGTAGCCTATACCCCGAGTTTCAAAAGAGACTGGAGACCGTGGAGGCATTATAACAGTTACAGAGATGAGTAACCAGTTAACTTTGGAATTTGGGGTGAGTGCAGTGCTGTTCCGCTCCCATACAATAGTAGAAAACTGTATATAAAACAGTCTGCCTCACCTCTCAATGTCGAGTCCGCCTGTCTGGCCAAAACTGTCCCTTTGTATCGTAATATTGCCGCCGCCAAGGGCTGGCTGCTGAAAAAAACATATTCGGTTAATCCGTACAAAACAAAACATTACATTTAATCAAAAAATAATAAATAAACTGTATATACTAGCAACAAGTTGGTCAAACTGGGAATAGTGGTCGGGTTGTCAATGTAGACGTATAGAAAAAGCACATTTCAGAAGTTTGGGGGATTTCGGTAGAGGAGTATGCACGCGATAAAAATAGACAAGGAGAATGAGAGAAGTATGCAAGCGTCAAAGTAGACGTGTCAACCCTCCCATTTCGCCTTGAGTCTCTCTATTGGGCTACTCACCCTTCCCACCTTACAATTTAGACTAATAATATTCAGACTTGTTAGTGTTTGGATTACATCAAATGATTTTCGGTATTTTTGGACATTTTATAATTGTATAATATAGGTGGGATTTCCAAAAAAAGCATTTCGGCATTACACGTTTGTAAAAAAAACTCTCCCCAACTACCACCATTATTGTATTTAAACATATTGTAAAAGTTTTATGCGTCTGAACCAGTGATTTGTTCTTCAGATATCAAAATTTTCATCATTTTCATCCACTCCATTTATTATAATGGTTTGCGTGAAATGAATTGCATAAATTTTTATATACTGTTTTTGCGAAATTTCCCGCTTTTGGTAGACATTATGTTTTTTATATTCCTAAGTTTTAAACCCGCCTAAATTATTTAAAATGTAACCACATTCAGAATGTTGCATATCAAGTCCTAATAGGACTTTCTCTCTTCTCCGACTTCTTCAGATGACTAGCAGGAGACACGTGACTCTGATGACAATTTTTTTCTACGTTTAAAGTTTCTACGGTTGAATCAAATAAAAACGTAATTTCATACAAACAATCATAACTTTTTGGAGTTTATACTTTTCGCAGAGCCGCTTTCCAACTAGCTACAAAATTAGCCAGCGTGTCATCAGTCCTCGATAGTATAGTGGTGAGTATCCCCGCCTGTCACGCGGGAGACCGGGGTTCGATTCCCCGTCGGGGAGGGTAATATTTTTAAATATTTATAATTATATATACCGCACACAAAAAGCGAGAATAGTGTACGGAATTCAAGTCTATTGGACATATTTTTGTCTGTACATTACAAATGCACCCTTTTTTTTTTACAGGCGCTCCCTAAAACTAGCAAGTAGTATATTATTATATGGAAAAACTAAGGTCATGAATTTTGACTTAAAAGGAAATCCTCAAGCTCATTCACCAGTAACTATCAAAGATGATAATGCTACACTAGTAAATGTGTACTTAACTTGAAGTGGGAAGAGCTCGTTACAAAGCTTATAAAGGAAGCAAACAAAAGTTTGTACAACTTATATTACCTAATGAAGTCTAATCAGGGAATTATATCGGATATAGTTCCCTGGTCTAATCTATATGTAGAAAGATTATAGCTTTGTTTTATAGCCTTTTTTGTCTGTAATTGGTAGTGTTTAAACACATGGTATGGAATGTAGGTCCCCAGTGTTAGATAAGACAAGAAAGAGAGGTAATAAAGAAACAGGGGATAGACTAACAACACATCTAGATACATGTAAAGTAAAGGCTATAGCATTTGTGAGAAATATTACATGTATCAGCGATGATCAACAAGCTTTGCATTCTGAATTTAGGTACTCCCACCCGGAAAAAAGTCTAAATGTTAACTTCACCAGGACAACTCGTTTCAAAAAGTATATTATGTCATACAGTACTATAGACTGCTCACTCTCAGTTATAAATGAAAATAGATAATCTCTGTGTTTGAACTTCAGATATCTCAATGAAGTCACTGGTTGTCAAAGCAGATTTCAGTACTGAAAATATCAATGTATAAAGGCCTAATGTTGTTCAACTTAAACATTCTCATCATCTTACATGCAGTGTGGTATGTTTTCATGGAGTATCTTTTCTTATCTTCGGAATTCGAAACCACAATATTCTGTGAGTTCTACAGCCAATCCTCGATAGTATAGTGGTGAGTATCCCCGCCTGTCACGCGGGAGACCGGGGTTCAATTCCCCGTCGGGGAGGAAGAGAGATTTTTTTTAATTTATATTTACCGTACACACAAAGCGAGGGTACTTTACGGAACGCATGTCTATTGGATATATTTTTGTCGCTAAATAATAAACTGACGCTCAGAAATTCTCATACTGGCGGTTCTTATTTAAACTAGCAGTTTTTATTTCAGTATCTGTGGTGCGCGAGTAGATAACTCACTATAACCTCAAATAAATCTATATGTAAATGAAGGGTTTGCGAAAACAAAGCGCCCTCTTCGCTTTTTGATGATATCTCACTGTGAATACTCCATTAACCGGCTTCACTTATGAGACGACACGATCTGCTTCGCATATCTTTGCCTTCCCACGTCTAGCGATAAGGTTATGCAAACGAAGCAAAAACAATGAATACAACTGACACTGTTTTCTATAGGCAGTGTCACTCGTCAGTTGGACAATTCCTCAAGACAACTTGACGTTTAAAACAACATTAGATACTTTCATTCAAAATATCGTTGATATCACATACAGTAAATAATATAACGGGGTCCTGATGTATATTTTCTTTAAGGTGTTTGCTCATCATCGGTTCTTGTTTCAGTGATGGAAATAAATAATATAGAGCCTAGTTCTGCGTATGAAAATATTTTGCAAATATACTATCCGTTTTTAAAGGAAAGTAAGCAGAAATGAAACACTGAAACCTGGGACCCATTATATATACATACACATATAAGCGGGCGTTAAATCAGCAACTATTTTTTTATCTTATTAAAATCAGTAATCAAGTAAAGAAAATTTATTTGATAAATATATGATACTAAAAAATAAAATAAAAAAAAATTAAAAAAATAAAATTTAATTGGGCCCTCTCCTATCTTTAAACAAGAGCGTTTAACGAGCACGGTTTTAATCGTTGATAGCATATACAATCAGCTGCAATATTACACTTGAAAACAGGATTTTTGATACCGATAAAAATAGCATTTTAATAGGCTGCACTGTCTAAAGTCCTTTACTTGTGCTACATGTAGCACGTATGAGCGATGAAACGTTTTATTTATACAAGTAACAAGCCACTCAAGAAAAATCACTCATTAACGGATTCGAAGCCACAATAATTCTCATCGTGCGCAGCCATTCCTCGATAGTATAGTGGTAAGTATCCCCGCCTGTCACGCGGGAGACCGGGGTTCAATTCCCCGTCGGGGAGGCTAGTCTTTTCTTATTTATATTTATTGTACACAAAAAGGGAGAATACTGCACGAAACTCATTTCTGCTACAAAACATATTTTTTCTTTAATACAGGCGGTCCTCATTAAATTTGCATTTATTATTTTTGTATCTGTGGTACGCGAGTGAATACCCGATATGTAAATGAAAAGTTCGCAAAAATACCCACGCACCAACGCACCAAGAAAGATCGTCATTTACTCAATGTTAACGTGCCTTCATATGGCCTGAGACGGAAAGTTACAGCAAAGCTATGAAAATAAACTATGACAAGCATACCTAAGTGGCATATTTCCTTCAAAGTAAGCATTGCGCATTATCTCATTATAATTACAGATCTAAAATCCAATTCTGAGCACTTACTGAGGCAGCGTAACCTTCAGAAAAATGAGACTTGAACAACATTAGATCTCGGGACGTATACAAATTTAAATGGAGTGGAAAATCATTCTGGCAGAAGTTTTACTCCTTTAGTAAGGGTGGTTGTTAAATGGCTCACACCACAGCTTCAGACGAGTAAATCCAGACGTGAGATGGGGATATTTGAAAGCACAATCCGGGGAAGTTGAATTGATGAATAATGCTCTTTTGAGAAAAACTGCAAATAAAAGACTTCCCAGTTACATGATTTAATACGCGTTTTGTTATTTCACATTTTCGTTTTTGGTAAATATTTACGACTGGAGGCAGCATGTATTTAACCGTTTTGAACTCGGTGATTGTCAAGGTGTTATAAATGGTAAATGAATTTAGCTCTCTACACCATGGCCAACGCTTCTGCAGAGCAAACTGCAATCATTTCCTTCATGTTTGACATTAGATGTCCTTTGATTAGGGTATTAGTCAATAACTTAATATATAACAGACATGCTCATTTACAATACGAAAACGTCAACAGTGTCTCTTTATAAACTCTAAGAGAATGGGATGATATCATATTTTTTTTACATGTCTCTGTCACATACATGTAGACCCTGACCGAAATATAAAGATTATTTTAAAATAAACTGTTAATTTATTGTTTTTGGTAAAATACTATTTCTGTCATTTATCTTTTTATTTGTCATTGATTGTATATGTTGCAGTTATCAAATAGACTTAGGGCGTATTCCCATACTTTTAGATCGATCTATCCCCGTGGGGAGTCTCACTATATTACTGTCAGATAATCCGGCTTAAATGTCCGTCCCGCCTACTACAAGCTGTAAGGGGGTAATTAACTTTCGTGCCCGCTCGGCTGACAGCTATTTAGTGTGAACCCCCAGGAAGTTAGGTCGATCTAGTTTGGATCGATCTAATCTCTGGGAATGGGGTCTTAGTTTGAATATACAGGATAGCAATTTCTATCCTGGTTTTTATCCTGGATGTATATTGTTTATTATTTAAGTGTCACTACAAGGGAAACTAAGGATATTCTGCAATACAAGCATCTTCATCATCATCACCATATCTCTCTCATCACTTTATTTACATTAACTCTTCACACAATGGCCGACGTATGGCCCGAGATTTCCGCTCGTCCCGTCGACTAAATGTCGAGAAAGTTTTCCACTTCATTCTTTATAAGTTTTGCTGCAAAAAGAATGGCTATTCGGCTTGAGGGAACATACAAACCGCATTTGATAATATTTTAATATTTTCTATTTTGTACATATCCTGCAAGCAACTTTCAAAATCCAGACCTTAAAACGATAAAACCCCTAAAATGCCTGACGAAAAGTACATATATTCAATTAAAAATGATATCGAATCTGACTGCAGAAATGAGTCGAGAAGAACAATTTGAGAGTAAGAGAATCTTTTCGAGGAAAGTTCGGTTTGGCGGGAAAATCCGGTAAGGGATACTTAAGTAATTCACATTTTCAATGATTAATGCACGTGTTTCGGTGTAATAGCAGCGAATGGTGGAGCGCATTAATGTAAGCGATATAACACGTGTATCTATATGTATGCTATAAATACAAAATAACTACACAATAAATAGATATTTTGGAACGTACCCTGGTTAACATACATACATATGTTGCATGTAATGCGAACACGGTATATGTATCACATTTTATCTGCTAGTCAGCACACACTAATCTCGATGCCTTTATTGTATTTTATCTGCTATCATTATCAAAATATGAAATGTTAAGGCCTCTGCCTCGACTCGTAAAATTTTAATTAGACGTTAGTTGTGCTGTTTCATATCTCGTATTAACATGTTTGCGAGGGTAAAGCGGTTATCAGTCGCATTTTTCAAAATATATATTATTCTGTAATTCAAGACCCACTCGTTCATTAGAGAAGGCGATAAAAAGAGGGAAAACATAAACGCCTAAAATAAAAACGTTAACCCCCCCCTCCCCGCATTTGTCAGTGGCGGATTTAGAGGGGGGGGGGGGTCAGGGGGTCCTGATCCCCCCTTCGATTTCTGAAAAAATCACACCAAAGGTTCCCTCTTCAAATTAAAATTTTGACTAGCTGATTAAAATTGTTCTAAACCGTACCAAATGGAACCATTCGCCCCCTAAAATACCAAAAGTTTTCGGGGCCCTTTGAACCCCACGCCAAAGGGGGGGGGGGGGTGGCTTCGCATCCACAGACCTCCCTTCAAATAATTCTGGATCCGTCCCTGCTTGTTTACCACAAGATAGAATGGCATGAAGTCTGTTACAAGAAGAAAAAGCTGTTGAAGATAACTCAACAGCTGTAGATGACAGTGTGACGACACAATGCCGTAACAGAATAAAGAAAACAAAAATGGGAACCAGTATTATGTCCCAGTATTCCCTATGCTGACATTTCCCATAAATTCTGATGCCAACATCAACTTTGTATTCATCTCAAAGTTTTCAACGTTTCTTTTTTTCTGAAAAAAGCGAAGATTCCCCCCCCCCCCCCCCCCCCAATTTTAGACTAATCATCTTTTGGAATATCAGCCCCTTTACATAGAAGAGACCCTGTTGGGAATGTTGAACATCAAACCAACCGTTAGACGGACATGGCTTCTGTACGGGGGTACAGGCAATATGGATTTTCCAATACGGAAAACCTTTATGATAGTAATATAAGCAGATATACTGTATGTAGCAGAATTAAGGCTGTTGTAATATTGGATCGAACTTCATTTTCCCACCATCATTTCCTAACACTGCAATTTTATTGCTGTACGTTGGCCATATAAAAGAGAACGTGCCTCTGGCTTCAGTAAATGACAGTAATGATGTATTAACGCATCAATCAAAGTAAGTTCAGTATAAAATTGAATATAAAGACATGAAATGTATAAAGCTACGTTTTTCATCTTAGTGCTAAGACAGAGATGGATCCTCGCCAATCCATCTTGCCCGACTCATTTCTCTGTCATTTCGCATGTCTGTTGAACCCAAATTCGAAGCAAAAATGTGCTTTTAAGTCAAATGATAAGTACTTAGTAATCTATATACGTAATGGGGTTATCATGAGATTGCCAGTGTACTTTCGTTCTATTTTCTAAGATAAACATATAAAAAGTGTCAGATGAGAAACGAGTTGCACTTTCGTTGAGCCAGGAAGCCGGCGTAAGAGGGTTTCGACCCACAGCGGCATGTAAGGAACGCTAACCTTACGGTGGGCTGATCGTGGGGAGATGAGGTGGGCGCATGAGTCAAATCTGCCATTTCTCTCTCCCTCTCCTCTCTCTTCCCCCCCCCTCTTTCTCTCTCTCTCTCTCTCTCTCTCTCTGTTTGTGTGTGTGTGTGAGAGAGAGAGAGAGAGAGAGAGAGAGAGAGAGAGAGACGCAAAAAATGACTACCACATGCTCAACATAGGACCCATCAAATTGCCCAATTGAACGATATGCATATTGCGCAAAACTCAGAGTCGAGGAATAGGTAAGCGGTGACCCATTTTAAATAACGCTGTGATGGATCAGCATAACTGACGTAAACAGAAAATAATAGGACTCTGCTTTTGTACACAACCTACCTGCATAACAAACCTCTCTGTCACCGGCGGACATGGCGGGGGAGTCACATTGCCAATCACGAACCCCCCAGCCACAGCTAAAATGATAACCAGAAACATGATGCAACACAGGACGGCGAGAAATATGATCACTCCAATCAGGCATCTTCTGTTGTTTCCCTGTTGGCTCTGTCTTCCGCTATCATCTGGTGAATCGTAGCCTCCGCGTTTCTTCTGTGCTAGAACATCCATCTCGGCCATTTTTTGTTAATAGTTTTCCTACGGCTCTCTTATAATGTCGCACTCCACTGATCTTCAGGTCAACGCGACTGACCAACGACAATGTCCAGTCTTACAACAGGCCCCCTGCTGCTCGCTGACCGGCGCGCGGTATTTCGAAGGGAACTGGTGTGATGAATGCGAACTGCTGGCGCATTTGTAAAAAGGGCACCGGTTAGCGGCTTGCCCTGCTCTAGTTTTGTGGGGTTATTTTTAGCGCATGTAGCAATCCCGATAATTGCTGTTATTTAATGCGTTTTGGTGATACTCCGTGGCATTCTATGTACCTAACCTAAAAGCCCTCGCAGAAGATTAATTAGCCCCTGTTGCGCAAGAGGTTCACTTTTAGACCAACATTTTAGTCTCCTTTGCCCTAAGATAAATGCGTCCCGATAGAAAAAATATTGCGCCTTGTCCTTTTTTTAGTAATAATGAAAATGATAATATCCTAGGCTTCCACCAGTACAAACGTAATTAACTTTATGTTTGTGGTCTAAACAGATATGCTGTAAATTGATGTTGTTAAAAGATCTTGGTGTAAAAGGTTTGTTCGATATCTAGAAAGTATCTTCATTTTTAAACTTCCATATACGACTGGTGTCAAGTCACTCTGAGTTGTATGGGAATTTTATCTAAAACTCTGGCTTCCAGGCAATCTTTGAAACTTGTGAAATATATAGTGGATCAGTGTTGTCTACCGTCCTAACTTTTGATACACATGTATTACATCCACCCTCTTATATGCTTGTTTTTACGACAAGTACAAAATCCACGCCAGCAAGGCTGGGTTGATGGTTTGTATCACGTAAAAAAGAAAAAAACTTTTTGCGGTTGTTTACCGGATAAATTACGTTCTATACTAGGTTGAAAATGAAACCAAAAGAAAGTTTACTTACAAAGTTCAATTAGTCCACCCGCTTACACATGCGTGAAGAAATAAAGGAGTCAAATCAGAAAATAAAAAAAAAAAAACATTCTGTAATGACAGGAAAACAGAAACTATCAACATAAAATAGCAACTTTCTGCAAAACTTTTGATGATTTTACCATGGAAATTTATCACTGGTCGAGTGGCAAGGAAAATGATGTATCTGTCGTCAAAGATGAAGTAAAAAGCCAGCTGCAGCAACTTTACTTAGTGAATGAATGTTACTACGTGCCAGATGGAAGTTATCGGGAACTCCAGGTGAGATGTTTGCCGAAGAAATAGTGTACTCAGCGGGAAGAACTAATTCAATTTTCGACCGCTCTTCTATAATAATATCCTGCATTTGCTATCTCATCAGAAAATTAGGCCAATTCAATTCCAGTTCCATTTTACCACCTTCCACCTCTCTTCGCGAAACTGCACTGTTTAGCTTTTCTTGTTTTAAGTTACGCCGATCTTTGATTGGTCTATTCATGTGAAAATAGATCTTTAATCCTTATCTATTTTCTGCCAGTAATATCGCATTTGGAAAAATTGTGAGGAGAAAGACGTGTCTAATGTTTTCGATAAAAACATTCGTTATTAATGTGGAGAACTATGTGTCTATTCTTGAACTAAAGTAGAGCAATTTTTGGTCTGAAATTTAGATCAATTTTGGGTTAAACTTTTCTGTGAAATTTGCGCTTAAACAGGACTATAGTCAACCGGTCTCACTCGCTATGACCATGCTTACTGAAACGATAGTCAAAACCCAACTGTAAGTAAAAAAAGATATTTTAGTTGTATGGAAATTCGTATAGTGGCGACTAAAACGTACACCAGGCCTTTAATTCTTTAGATTTTATATACATACCTAATTTTGATCGTAGAAAAACATTTGACTACAAGAAAATTATTTTCGAATTCCCGCAATTGCAAAGAATACAAATTGTAGCTTTTACTGTAAAGAAATGTTACATCTATCGACCATGTCTTCGAGTAATTTTCATTGTGGCAGCTGTTCCGTCACAATCGGAACCCGAAATATCGGTGTATTGGGTAGTTTTTTTACCTACGGCGCAATCAAGAAGTTCTTAGAGTTGATTTTCTTCTTTTTCTTAATCTTATTCATCTAAGATCTTGCAAACTAAGGTCGATATTTCAAATGCCAAACTCAAAAATGGAACTGAGTTTTCATAAAATGAGGTTTTATTTCAGTTTTAAAATTACATTTTGTTCGCTCGGTTTGAGGTAAACACCTACATTACATTATTTCAAAACTTTCATGTGCCAAAATAAATACCAAGAAGAAGTTTATATTGAAATTTCATTGAAATAATAGAAGATAGACTTTGAAATAATAAAATCTTTGATTCGATGCGCTTTTCTTTGATTCAGCAAATATGTTGTAAATTTTGAACAAAATGAATTACACATATTCTTTGTTTCAGCGGAGACCACCGTGATAAAGCAGACGATTTTATCAGCATGGCGGCATCGGAAACGAGTGAGGAGGCTACGATTACTGATAATTTTGTGATATAAATTTCACTGCAATTGTCTGGTTATCTAGATTTTAGAACTCCTGTTATCGCACAAGTGTTTATTTTGACGTTAGTCACCTGGCAATGTACAAAAATACTGATAACAATAAATATGCCAGTTAATATAAATAAAATGAATTCAAAGAAAAAAATGAAATATGATTAGATAGTACATGTAAATAGATAAATAAATTCTACTCAAGATATAAACAGTTTGGTAAAACAATACGGGCAAATACTTTAATATTTGTCTTTTTATTTTACTATCTTATCAACAACATTTGAAACTATACTAAGAAATACTTCTGTGTTCCTACTATTGGATTTTGGCAGTGAATTGCAATACACTGAATTACATTTTAAATAAAATTATTAAAAATGCATAATTTAATGTTGTATAAAGATGGAACTAATCAATACTACCATTTTCCATTGAAATATTGCCGTTGTTTGTACGAATAACACATTCAAACCTTTCTAAAGTGACGTTTTTCTGTCTTCAAACATTTCTTCATACTGTATTTCATAACGTCTAAAAGCCAACAATTGTTTTCATTCGACCTTCATCTTCACCATGAACTGATACAACTTATGTCCATCGCCCGAACGACCTCATAAACCTACCGGAGAGTAACTAAAGGCTTGCTTCGATCTCAGAGGAAACCGAAGTCATAAGCCACATACTGAGACTCGATGAAATATGGTAGAGGCGTGAAAAATGCCAAGAGTGAAACAAAGCAGTACTCGCCCTCAACTCTTGCCGCGTTTTCCGTTTTGTTAATCAGAGTTCAGTGACTTATTACAGCGTTAATACTTGGGCGGTAGAAAGCTTAGGGTATCCGGTTAAAATATCAAGGGAAAATGAAGAGGAGGGGGGGGGGGGGGGTGCGGAGGAAGAGTAGCGGCGCAGGATAAAAGAGAAAAAATAGAATGAATAAATGAGCAAATGAAAGAGGGGGTGATTGAAAGGGGAAAGAAGGGATGGAAAGGTGAAAATAAACAAAGAAAATAGAGAGCAAATAAGATAGAAAGACAAAATCAAGACAGTTTATATTTTATAGTTAACGAGGAATAACATATTCCCACAGGAACAATAAGACCTACTTCACATATCACTTACGTTTTATTAATACTATAGATACAAACGTACATGTAATTAACACAACAACGGGGATTGCCTGGCCTTGCTCATCTATTGGGTTACACCTTGGGCCCAGCTTGCCCGATGGGTCTATAACTAAATCTATAAACTGTACAATGGTGTCTTTTATTATTATTATTTTTCTTTTTTTTTTTTTTTTTGGGGGGGGGGGAGGGGGCAGAGTGACCCCACCCCACCCCACCTCGCCCCCCTAAGCTACGGAGCCACATTCAAACAGCCTAATGAACGGAACGAAACAAAATCAAAGAAAGTTTTATCCCTTTCTACTGTTGCGGACCAAAACATCTTTATTATCTCCCAATCTCCCTACATATCCAAACACACACTAAGCAAATGCATGGAGCCGCCAGTGGTTTATGAACACCAGCTTGGGTTATATTTCACAGTGTGACATAGGTGGTGAGACGGGCCACCAGAAGTGAGGGATATGAACCACGTGCACCACGTGTGGCCAGCTGAGAAACTCTTGGTCGTATTCACACTGAACACAACCAGGTGTCATCTGTACAGTTGTATTGACCTAAACGTTTTTTTTAGGAATAGTTGCAATCAAGCCGGTGTTCGCACATCATTTCTTGAGAGAGATTAGATTCCCAGGTATAAATTGGTGTGGAGCGAGTAATGGCTACTGCGACGACGCTCGCTCGAATGGATTAAGATTCTATTTAAACCTGGTGTGAATGCGGTCTCAGCCGAGGCCAGAGCCAGAGAGCCAGTGGAGTCTCCTTGTTGAACTAGATAGAGATTTTGCTTGATAGAAAGCAGACACCTACTTGTACTTCACAAAGGTAGTATATTGGGGTATTTATTTGGTGTGCTTGGCAAACTCAGATCTTGCTTGAGAATCATTTAAAAAACGAGAGGCTAAGCTCCGAGCAGCGGCTTCATTTTTAATCATTAGATTTGTGGAAAGCGTGTTCCTACTTTCCCACCGCTCATCGGATGTGAGAAATTGCAAACTTCAACAGTAACCACTCTGGATGACTAACGGTATATGAATGGAATGATAAATGCTACTAGTTTGCAATATTTACAATGTTCAATTAATTTGGCAAAGTTAATCGAATCCGTACAAATTTACAGGGAATTCGTTGTCCTCTCAGGAACGTCTCGCTCCCCACAAGCAGAGGATAGCCCAGGCTTGTGGCTCGAGCTGGAGAGAAACTTAAGGGCATATACTGAGGGAGAGTTAAAGGTCCTGGTTTTGGGTTTGATAGATGTGACAGCGTTTCAGAGATACAAAGTTTGACACTCGACTTTCGTTTGCACGTGCGGGAATAAGGTTTCTTCCTCTCAACAGCGGTGGCTTTTGGAAAACAAATCTTCTCCGGCGTGCGTGCCAGTGGTGTTGTAAACAAGAATCTCTGCGCTGTTCTTCAGTTGCCTCCTGACTGGCCACAGCAAGCGGAGCAAGGGTCTGACGGCTAACGCCATTGGCAAACTATTTCAGCAATGCCTAGCAAGCCGGAGGGCGCGCAGTGGATTTTCAACCAAGGTCAGTTCTGTCCACTTCTTGCATTTATTTTCAAATAACCAAATCATTCTATCAATTTTGCCAAGTGACAAACTGTGCGTTTTAAGAAGCTTGGGTCACAAAATAATATGTTTTGCCAGAACAAGTAAAAATATATGAAGATGGTTTTACCAATAAAAATGGGTAATTGTTCGAAAGGTTTGTGGTAGCACATAGACTTTGAAGGTGGGGTAATATTTCCCTCCCCCTCCCCACCCCACCCCACCCCACCCCACACCCCCAACACCACCACCAGCCACCACCAACTCCAATACACTCCCGCCTGCAGTTGTTTCCTTTGCTCACTTGGTTATTACTCCATCTAGTATATTTATATAATCTAGCATATTTATATAATCGTTATCCAATTTGTCACAAGCAAAGCAGCATGGGGACCTGCTCGGTTCAAATGTTAATTGATAACTGGCGATTTAGACCGAATGCTCCAGTTTTTATACAGAAATTCATATATTATATGTATTGAAACATATAATGGGGCTGGTGGTTATATTGGGTGGTTATTGGGGCACCCTAAATGGAGAATTGATCTAAAGAAATGAAGATTATGATTAACGATTCTACTCGGGTCAGATGGACATGTAAGCCAGAACGTTCATAAATGTTAGTTACCATTAGCAAAACATTTTACGTAAATGATTACTGTACTGTGTATGCAACTTCTCCTGTGTTGATGAAAGGTCCGTGAGAGTCATGACACAATGCATTAGGCAGATAAACAACAATATCGTGCTTCAATCAACCCTTATAAACAAGTGGCGCGAAATAGCAGTTTAGTATATACCAGTAAGCATGCGAGCGTATGATATTCAATACCCTTTCCAAGTCACCCGTGACGTTTTAACTGACACTCGCAGCAGGCGTATCGGTGTCAAGAGTCCTCCAAAACACATTTTAGTTTCCTGACGTTCCTGAGTGCCTGTAAGAAAAACTCGTCTAATTTAATCCAGATTTCTTTATCATAGCTGGGACCCTTCATACAAGATTGATGGATCTTAGAGCATAATTTATGCAAACTTTGTAGGAAACAAATGCATCGCAGAATGTAGACAATGCATTTTTGTACAATACGAGGGGAATTTAAAATATAAATAAATCAAGGCATGTATAAGAATATATAAAAAAACTATCAAAAAACTGAAACAATATTGTCTTTCCTTGAAACAAAAGTCAATATATTTGATGTGACACATGTAGATAACGCTGGTCTTGTCTCTAGCAGGTAATGATTGAAATTTTCTTTCATTATTATATTAGGCCTATATATTATCATATATAATACTGGCTCTGCTCAGACTACACATTCGACGCAGAGAGTCGGAACAAAACACAGAGCAAGGAACAAAAAATTCATGAATATTTAATCAGCTTGCCCATAACATCCGGAAAGTTTTTTTTACCATGCTCCTTGCAACTTTTCCCAAATCGCAGACGATGAAAACTATGGATGCAATTAAAATATTCGTCCTCCTCTTTGTAGTCTAAGGTAAGCTCTTCAAGGCCGAACGTTCTTTCCAATTAACGATACTTTATTTCAACTCCAAGATAGCAAAGCAGAGAATTAGAACCATATGCGGTGATATGAGACGCACTACGAGAGTCGCTCGTATATCAATTAGTGTCTTTTTTTTTAGAGTCTAAAGTTTTTTATCGAAACTAGCAAAATATACCACGCCTTAACATTTGTTCCGGGAGCTACGTCTCCAATAAAGTGGTTGAAATGTTTATTTCTTTAAACATTTTGCCTTTTAATATCCTTCCATCAGAACTTCCGTTTTTCCCTAATTTTTACTTTTTTAAAAAGATGTGTATTATAAAAAGTGGTGGGCGATGTTTACATTCCATAGGCCCTCCTTTGGCAAACGAATTAAAGGGTTTCAATTTAATAAGAACCATTCGAGGTCAGATTCGATGTTTGTGAGATAAACGTGCGAGATGAAGCGACAAGCCGTTCAAGTTTCCGTCTCTTGTCTCCCATGATTAGCGTTAGAATCTTACAATCTTACTGGGAAGAGACACATAGCGAACGAATTTTTGACGAGAAAAACTCGGAAAACTCTTTAACTCTTTTACTGCCCTGAATCAATCTCTTCCTTTTCATTTATCCATATGACGTCATTATTTAATCTCCAGCTAGGTGACGTCACTTGGACCTCGAACATTGATGGTTTTACTGTTTCACAAGATATAAAAGTCATAAAGTCATTGTTTCATACAAAGGGAATCTGAACCATATAATGGATATTGATAGCAAAATTTGCTTTATTTCTGATGCAGAAAATTGATGTATATGCTTTTAAAATTCTTTTTCTTTGTTATTGATTTACCCTTTTTCGAGGTGGGAAAACACTTGATGATTTTATTTTTTTAATTACAGAGCGTTAGTAGAACTTCATTGAAGCTTGTGGAGCTTAGTGTGGCTCGGCTCATCTCAGAGTAATACGTTTTAATTTTTGGAATAATTATACGCAGAATTGAGGCAGAGTTTCTGCTGACTGGTTAACTCAGGTACATCATTGTCCGACGTGGTCTAGTGGTTAGGATATCTGGCTCTCACCCAGGTGGCCCGGGTTCGATTCCCGGCGTCGGAAAGTAAATTTTACAATTGTTTTTCAGTCTCGTCAGTGGAATTAAAATGAAAAAAAAAAAAAAAATCCACCTTATTTTACACCTTATTTTGTGACTCTCTTTAATGAAATTTTCACCAAAAGATACTCCCATCTTCAATTGATAGTAGATAGTAAGGCGCAGTACAAGATGTTATCAGTATGACCTTCATATTTAGTTTCCCCCTTTATTTCCTGATCAGTCACGCCAGCTACAGCGGGGCGTCTCTGCAAGACCAAAAAACACGACTATCAAAAACCCCAAACCTACACCAAATCTCGATAAACACGTAAAATGATACAACGAGGAATGCAAAAACTACTTGTAGCTGATAAGTTATTTGAGATACGACAGGAAATATTTCCCATTTATCATAACTGAGATTGTTGGACTTTTTCTGTTTGCCAAAAGTTTCACGTTACCGAATTGTCATTACACTATGTGCAAGGGCCGATATCCCAAAATAATATTGGCCTGAAAATTGGTCTTCACTTTTAGACCCAAAAATTTGCCTTCCTTTGTTCATGATTACAAAACACTTGAATGAAGTGGTCTGAAACAGTCTATTTTTTGATAAAAAGTCAAGGAGTTTAAATTATTAGTATCACCTCTGATTCATCTGGGGTCAAAGTAGACTGGCTTGACTGGCCCCAGTTTCAAAAAAGAAAAAAAAAGAAAGAAAGAAAAATAGCCCCAGTGGCTAACAGCTTTGTGAGCAACGTTACATGGTCCCATGCACACATCTTACTCTATCAGGTACAGTGTTTTTTTTAATCAGGGCCTGAAATTTCGGTCTTTCAAGTTTTTTATTACAGAGTTGGCTGGACTTCTCCAGACGGACTCACTGACACGATCGTCGGGGAACTGACGGTGATGCTTAAATATTGTCCCCAATGAACAGAAAAAGATTCCATGCCAGTTACGAGTACTTAAACCTCTGGGATATGTAGAAACGAGTTATGAGGATGCCCATCTCCGCCTTTCAATGTCAGAGTCGATAAACCGGTATCAGTTTTCCCTTCAATGTTTTTGCAAGACAATTAAAATTTTATATTCACCGTCAGCTCTCTCTGCCCCCCGAGTTTCAGAAGTCTTTGGAAACTCCCTTCTGTTATAGATTACAAAAAACGTCATAGGGCATTCTAAAATGTGTACCCTGACTCCCAGGGTACACATATGACTCCCGGGGTACACATATGACTCCCAGGGTACACATATGACTCCCGGGGTACACATATGACTCCCAGGGTACACATATGACTCCCGGGGTACACATATGACTCCCAGGGTACACATATGACCCGGTCTGAAACACAGTCAAAAAACGTGTTATATGCACATGGCCCCATACAAATGACGGAGACATACGAAACCGTTGCCTGAAAAAATGTGACATTTCAGGCGAGGTTTTTCACATTGAAACGCCAGCTTAATCTTTGTGCTTCCTGTAATAAAATGCTTTTTTTTTCGGCAAAGGCAAGAGTACGTGTGGCCCCTAACTTTTTACCAATATACTCGCCGCAAAAAGATACAGTTCATGAACAGTAATTGGATGAAATGGTTATCTGAGCAACAAGCTGTCTTGCAGGTGTGTGTGTGTGTGTGTGTGTGTGTGTGTGTGTGTGTGTTGGGGGGGGGGGGGTGCAGGGTCAACCACATTTCCAGGGAGGACATAGCAGGTACACCCCCCTCCCTCACCCCTCCATCTTCAAAAGTACCCCTTCCCCCTCGAGAAAACGAGAAAGCTAGATTTTCCAACCCGCTGCCTGACACATTGTAAAATGGTTTTTGTATACTAGTACCTTTCTAAAGTAAATAATTCTTCATCCTGATGCCCCCACCCCCTCGAATATATTTTATTTTTGAAATTCTTGTAAGTTTCAGAAACGAAACCACCGTTCTTTTCGTGTTAGTTCGGGACCAGGTAAAGGTAAATTAAGCGATTCAGTTCAAAGTTATTATTACAGTGCACGAACTTGGGCATTCACGCAAAGTCTTCGTAAACGTAATTCGAGTTGTTGTTGTTTCAGAATCCAAGGAGCCCTACTGTCCCGGGTATCTTGATAGATATGGCGTGTGGAACAACGGGTTCTCATGCCCCGAGCTGGACCCCGAGCCAGAGAAGTACTGCTGTGGTTCCCAGCAAGCACGCTATTGCTGCCCACCGCCCAGCGAGGCGCCGCAGCCAGAAGGATTTGATTTACTGGAAAAGTGAGTTGAACTTGGTCTTCCCGTCTATCTCTTTACTATACCCCGAGCGTCAGAAGTAGGCCTAACCCGTGATAGCGGGAAAAGTGAAGAAGGAGAGCTACATCAGCCACCAAAATAAATGACTATCTCTGTCGATGTATGATTCTGTCTATTTGTACGTGCGCCCACCCATACGCCCGTCTGTATGCATTTCTGTTTAAAACGCACGACCACAAGCACATTCATGCACGAAAATGCGCCGACACTCAAGCATACACAGACAATAGAACACACACGCACGTATCTTTCTTTTCTCTCGCTCTCTCTCGCTCCTTCTATTCTCTCTCTCTCTCTCTCTCTCTCTCTCTCTCTCTCTCTCACATGGAGAGAGAGAGAGAGAGAGATGTGAAAGTTAAGAGCTTTCATATCTCCTTAGTCTATTTCTAGAAAAGAACGGATAAGGTACAGCTTTCACTTTATTTTACCAAAAAAAAAAATTGACCTTTTTTCTTTCTCAGATTATAAACTTTTTAAGCCCATGGTGTTATAGTCAACATAAAACAGGGTGATTCCCCAGGCGTTCGGAATATCACAGGTGCAACGGGATTGGCTTGTCTGTCTGCCAGAACGACCCTGAGTTTCAGAAAGACCTGTAAACTCATCTCTCCACCCCAGCACTCCTGTGCCGTAACTGAGTAACGCTAATAGTACAGAGGTGAATTCCCACAGACTTCTGAAACTCAGGGTTATTAGACCGGAGGTTGACGAGACAAAAAACGCGTGAGAATTCTTAAAAGAAATTTCGGAAGCGCTGTCGGCATTGTTTAAGCTGATAAAGGGCTTACCTGAGTAATCGAGCTGTAGAGGAAATTATATATATTGTAGATGTTTTTGTTTTCTTTCCCAAGGGGCGGTTTCACAAGTAGGACTTTGGCACCAAACATTTAGTTTAAATATTTACGCCAAAATTTCAGTCTTTTCAGTGAAAGATAAATCCTTAGTTTAACACTTAAGTAAATAAAACATTGATCTCAATAATGAAAAATTTTCTTTTTGCTATGTTTTATTTATCCTAATTTCTCTAGGGTCAAAGTAGACTTAAATTTTAGTCTTAAGGAGCAATTTTCGGGCTAAAGTCCTTTGTGAATTAGACCCCCGTTTTTTTTACCTTGGTAAACTCACCGATTAGTACCTGAGGTGTGCGATTAGTTCACTTGCCAAGTCTGCGTGTTCCTGGCTGGGGTGGATGTGTTTAGAACGGAAAAAATAGACGCTATTGTGCGCGATCGTGACAGAAAGGGTGTGACTACTTGTTTTTTTAAACGGCGTGTTTTTTTCAGCCTCTCAGTGAGTGTTATATCTTGATATAGCAAACATCTAATTTTCCTGAAAATTTCAACACTTTTGGCTTTGTCACCAGAGTATACCGTGTGCAAAGCCGTTGACATAATTCGAAATTGGAGAGATGCTATAGCCACTCAGAAAAAATGCGTGGGGATAAATTTCCCTTATCCCACCGTTTTTTCCGCAAGTGACCTACATGGGCTGACCCCCCCCCCCCCCCCCCCCCCCATACACACACAAATGCCCATCTGAATGAAAAGAGAGGAGAAATTCCATATCATTTCATTTTTATAAGTGGATGCGGTACAAGCACTGTGGTGTAACATTTGTACACTGTAACAAACAGCTATTCATGGAAGACTGAAAAGACTAGTTTACCAAAGAGGACGACTGCATTACCCTTTGTAGCCTGTTACCGTTGTTTAGTTAAATTAACACTTGTACGTGTCAGGAATTCACCATTGTGGTCTCAACAAACAAAATGCTTGGTAGTTCCTGTCGTTTTTCCTGATTGTTTTGGTAAGAAATAACACTTACAGTCGAGCAGTAATCACCAAAACTCATACTCAATTACAGAGCGGGGGATAATTGAGCTAAATCCACTTTGGAGAAAATTTCCCCCCTTAAAATGATGAAAACACCCTTGAATGATAGGAGTCTTTGTGTAGGCTAAGGTTAGCTTCATCTAATTCTCGCGTGCAATTGTGAAGTAAAATATAATATCCTGTAATAAATATCAGTTAACAGCAAATATCCACTTGGCATTTCTACTGCCCTTTTTTAACTGTGATAAAGATGTTTATTCTAAGATAAGAAAAATATGGAAGCGTTTGCAGAAATACCGAACGGAAACGATAAGTCTCATAACGAGGTTTCTGAATGAAGATATGCTTCGAAATTGCTCCGGTGCTCAAAACTGTCTAGTATTTTAATACTTATCAAAATAAGCACCATTCTGCTAAAACAGAAACGAAGATATAATAGACCAGAAAGCACTATGTATCTATTAAAATATTCTTAAAGAAACATTTCAGTGGGCAACGTAGTCGTTTTCTACAGTAGGCCCAAATTTCAAAGAGACGGAGAGGATTGGGACCGAAAACCTTACAAGAGTTATCGTGAGACCTGGAAACCCCAAAACGCTCGGTTTTCACTCGCTGCACCGCGTGCGCTCGGTTTTCACTGGTGTTTTCACTCGCTGCACCGTTGAACTACGTGAAATCTGTCTTCAATGGGCAGTTGGTAAAATTAGAATAGATACATACAAATGTACCAGGAGCAACACCGCACAGAATGAAAAAAAGGACCACTTCAAAGAGGACGCCCGTTGAAATATGGCTGAAACTTAACAGGCTAATTGGGCAAATGGCAGGGATATCTCACAACTCTAAGGTGTAGCCGAGATTGATTAATTTCCAAAGGTTTTACGTTGAAATAACTTGTGGGAATGGTTTCTTATCGCCATTCATTCGAGTAAGATCAATTCTAGTTTTGGGGAGAACGTGGGGCCTGTTACGATAAAGGTCTTAGGTTTGGGCGATTAGAGCTAGCATCAGATACAGTCGACTCTGCGAGTCAGCTCTGTTGTAAAAGCGTTTTCAGAACGACTGGCCCGCAAGAATATAGGTGGTATACCTTATCGTCACCAATAAGGGTAAAAAAATCACTGTCAATGGAATCATAATTTGCTATAGTGACCAAAAAGATGAGGGTAGCAGTCTTTTAGACTTTGCCGGCTAAAATCCACAGCAGGGCTATTTTCAACAACATCCGTTTTGTGAAACGGGCCCCTTATCTCTTCTAGGCCTAAAAAGAACCCCTTGAATGATGTAAGGAAAGTGATTTAGATGATACTGGTTCCCTGGTGGTCTGAGTACCTTCAAATAAACTCTGATTCTCATCAATTAGTGTTCAGCATAAACTTCTTAACCTGTGTTCGGCTCCTTGAAATGAATGGTTCAACAGGTGCAAGAATGCCAACCTGTGTTATATACGCCATCGGCAGTACAGACGTGAAAATTCACACCTGCAAGTAAAGCTCACCATTGCACATACGGCTTTAAACGTTCGTTACTAGTGTGTAGTATTTTTTGTTTTTGTTTTAAAATAGCTGCAGTGAAACATTCATGGACTGATAGTCACTTATTTGGAATTTTCTATACCGAATTTACCCAGCGAAGGGACATAAATTTCAGTTAAATGTCGTAACGTCGCTTAACAATCCAACTGTCGCTGACAAACAGGACATGACTCTGAAACATGTGAACATGTATATTCTTAGATCGAGTGACTGGCGGCTCACGGGGAGATGCAATTAAATGAGTATTCCAATGTTAGCGGAACGGCGGGAAAAGGGGGCAAATGACAGCAAATAAATAAACTTTTAGATCACGTTAAAAGCGCACCCTTCCTTGTTCTTTTAGCTTTCGCTGGGCGTGCATGTTTTACTAGAAAAGCTGATTCGTATCAAAAGAAATACGCAGCATGGGTTTTGGCAGGAGCGTTCTCTTCCTACTGACTATAAACAACTCCATTTTTTATCTTACTTTCCCCACTACCGAGAGACAATGTGATATCCGTGCGCTTACACTGAACAAAATGAAGGTTCTTTGTGCATTTCACTGGTCTGCTGCTGCGCGGCTGAAACTCGATTTTATAGGACGAATTTATTTTTAGGTTATTTTTTTAATAGACTTCATGAAACATTTCAGTACATTGTATCTACGTCACAAAATTAAGCTCCTTTAAATTTCGCAGAAGTTTGGGATCGATGAAAGAAAGAAAGTTGACGTTAATTTTTTAAGGCATGCAATGCACGTTAGAGCTTTATATATATATATATATATATATATATATATATATATATATATATATATATATATATATACAATTTCTGAAGTTTTTACGTGAAATTCGCCAGTCTCCCTCTTCATTACGAGAGAGGCTAAAAGATTAACCACTTAGAACTCAAAACCGGGGATATACCGCACTTTTCTATTCTATTTAAACCATTGTTCGATATTCGAACACGTTCGTTAGCCTCGTCCGCTAAAGATATTGAATGAACGATTGGAATAACTGATGTAAAAGTTAAAAAATTCTTTTGCTGATGAGAATGCCATAGAGAAGGCGCTTTGCCTAGCGCATTCGTACAGCAGAACCTTTTGTGCACTGGTTTTTTTTTAAAGAAAAATATAATTATTCTGTCTAGCGCTTTTGAATTAATAACTTACTGTGCATTTGCCTTGAGCCTGCTTCTCTGAAAGTATCGATGGTATACGATATATTTTATGAGCGTTTTATAATATGATAGACATCAGTACATGTTTTTATACTCGGATGGCTTTTGTCACCACTGAGAGAGTATTGTCAAGATGCTCTTAGGGGCTTAGATAAAAGCTGGGGTAAAAACTATTTAAGCAGCCTTGCATGATTGCGGTTGGTGTGCCGGTTGAGATTGTCACCCACTCGGCTCTTCTCCAGTCTCGTAATATACTGAACTTGTATTGGCCACAATAGGTTATTTCTTTCTTTCTTTCTTTTTTTTTTTTTTTTTTTTTTTTTTTTTTTTTGGCAATTATTTTATTTTAGATAACCAAAGTGCTGTTTTATTTGTTTGTGTTTTACAATTCTTTTACCAAAGGTTTGTGATAAATTTCTTTTTCTTCAAACGTTTGCCTTGGTGTCGCATGCAGATCATGATTAAAGAGGTCGGCATTGAGTGCAGTTTCTAAATGTTTAAGCTGAGACTGCTACATGTAGTCTGTACATTTGTCAGTTTTAGCTGTCTCCTTTCTCAACTTAGTATTACTTTTATTCCAGTATACCTGTATTGGCTAGTATAATTGCTGGAGGTGTTCTCATTGTTATTGTCATGACGCTCATCTTCTGTTACTGGTGCAGTTGTTGCTATATACACAAGAAACACAGGAACAAGAAAGGTGAGGACATTACTTTTTGTACAATGTGGAATTGGAGGTTGGTTGACACATACCAGTAATTCTTTTTCCACATTTTGAATTACAGCAATTGAAAGATGTTGGATAAGAAACAATGAAAATATTGCTCTTATTTATGATAGTGATAAGTTACTTACGGAGATATGGTACACGTACTTGTTTGTTGATAAAATGCTTTGACTCGTTAATTGGGGTAGGGAAGTGGGAGTGTTTATTCGGGGACGCGGGTCCTCACCAATGTCCATAAAGAGGCGAATTAAATGTGTTCCTTTTACTAATACAAAAAAGCCATACATTTTACGTTAAAAAGAAGAAGAAGAAGAAGAAGGGGCAAAGGATCTCTTGGATGGGCCGTTTCATTGTATGCCAGATATACCACAACATGCTGCATACTTTTATTCCAAATTGGTATATATCTTATCTTATCACATGTATTATTATTATTATTATTATTATTATTATTATTATTATTATTATTATTACTTTACATCTAGATACTGCTCGTAGGAATAGACTCGGTTGTACGGTGGATCCCAGGTACCCAGCCTGCCAATACTGTGGAGGTAAGTGATCTTATCATACCACTACCACTACATCTACCATTACCACCACCACCACCACCACCAGCACTACCACTACTACTACTACTACTACTACTACTACTACTACTACTACTACTACTACTACTGTAAACAACAACAACACTCTACACGCAATTTGGTAACGCATGTACCTGTATCGGTAACGTATGTATTCGATACATACGTTACCAAATTGCGTGTAGATTATTGTTGTTGTTCGGCGCAACTATGTTTCTACAATGCATATTACTGATTGTTACACTATCATGCCGGGTCTCATATCCATCGATACATACGTTACCTATGTTTTTACTAGCTGTTAGCTGCCTCAAACTTCTGGTGAGCCAACACCTAATTTTTTATTGCACATTACGTTACAATAAAATAGAAACGGGGCAAAAGAGGGAAGTTGTCTTCAAACGATTTGTAAGCATTATTCACATTATAGATACTTTTCCAGGGGCGGATCCAAGATTATTTGAAAGGGAGGGAGGGGACGACAGGCCTCTGATGCGAAGCCGACCATCGCCCCCTTGGTGTGGGGTTCAGGGCCTGCTCAAGGACACCGGAAATTTTTGGGTGTTTTGGAGAGCAAACAGTGCCTTTTTGTACGGTTTAGAACTATAATTTAGGTAGTCAAAATTCTAATTTCAAGAGGGGAATATTGGTGCGATATATTTTTCAGAAACCGAAGGGGGCTGACCCCCTGAATCCGCCACTGCTTCTGGGACACCACCGGCACCAACGAAGTGGGTCACATGGTGCGTCCACTGAAATTTGGTTGACCAATGAACATAGCTCCTGAATGATTTTTTTAATTGAAATAATATAAATTTAAACATAGTCAAAGGAAAAGAAAAGCAACTTATAGGCTACGATAAATTCTGATCTGCTCTGTTCCAGTACAACACCATCCGTTCCAGTACGTGTGTGACGCCCCGCCCCCGTATTGTTCACATCCGGGTAGCACTGTCAACTTGTATAAAGACAAGGATCCCAATTTGAATGGCAGGTGAGTAAGGACCTTAATTATCGTAACGTGAAGAGAACTTGTGAACCTGTAGCATTACATACTGTATACTAAAGTACATGTTAAGACCTCTCGCAGTACATATACTAAAGTACATGTTAAGACCTCTCGCAGTACACAAGTTGAGAGTTTATCGCTTAAGCATACTGCTCGTTGTATAAAGGACCTAAAATAGATTTTACTTTGCATTTTCTAGTCTAATCCACCTATGCTGTCAGCAGAAAGCTATAGCGATTTTTCAAGATCCGAATCAATGTAAAAAATGAAATTTAGGGATAATTTTTATCAATTTTTTTATTCAAAAGAGACGCTGTAGTGTCAATAGTTTTTGACTTGAAATGGAAAATTTAAATGTATTTGGTCACCTAGTTGTATTTAAATAGGCGAACCGCGTCCTAAAAACACCTGTATTTCACATTACCTTTTCCAGTTGCACTGTGTTCAAGAACGAAAAATTCTTTGAGGTAATCAAGGAAGATCCCGCCCCAAATGGTCCATCAACATCTCGGGCAAGGTCTCCCCCCATTGTCAGGGAGGGGAGACAGGCAGCGGAAAAAATATCGTATTCCCCGGAATTGACCCCTCTGCCCCTCAATTTGTCTTTTTCGTCATTCATGCAGTCTTGGCCGGTAGGTGACGCCTCCCGCTCTACGTCACCCCTGCACACAGGGCAAAATAACACTCCGATGCCTTCAACATTATTCCCATGGGTTCAGAGCAACTGCCCTGAGGATAGGAAGAATATATTCTCAAGTGCGTGTTCCACAACTACGATGACCTCATCCTTTGAATCGAAAGAATCCCGAAGTTGGATGACATCACCACTAGATTCTCTGACGTCACCGATAGATTCGTTGACGTCACCTCGGAATTCAGAAATATTAATGACTTCATCACCTGCTAGTTCACACGTAGATATTTATCTCTCAGACGCTGCTTCGCCAATAGCTAGGGATTATTCCTTTACCTCATCTGATTTTACAAGCTATTCAACTCTCAGCCCGTCTTCGGACTATTGCGCTGCATGTAATATATGCAGCAAGACTGATCATAAAAGAATGCCACCAAAACATAGGATTGAGACAGAGTACGTAACTTGTCTCTAAAAACAACACCATGGAGAGACCTATGAAAAAAAAACGCTCTACCTGTATGTTCTTGGAGTAATTTATTGCCTTCCTTGTTGAACATCGAAATCGTGCAGGATCAATGCCATGTGGTCCGGAACCTCGCAAATTTGGCAATAAATAAAAAATTACAAACAGGCTGGTGTGCCGTCGGTGCACACTTGTATTTTAAAAAGCCCGAAGTTTATTAACGTGTAAATAGAGCATTTAGTATTTACTATGTTTTTTTTGTGATTGTCATTAGGATTGGTGTGTCACTGTCTCAAGAGTTTGTTAATTAAACATTACGTCAACTTACAGTACTTGTCACACGAGTCTCATGTACATATAATTAATCTCATTCATTAATATTGAGTATGTTTATCGTTTTAAATACGATAACAATGCACAAGTTTGAAAACACCACACATTTTCTACTGTATATACTTCAAGAACTTCGCCATCTAACGTCTTGCAATATTCATTATGATCTATGTATTCACAAGAACTCTATTCACTATAACATTTATTGTAAACATATCCAATTAAGGACCTCAATCCTGTCCTCTGCAATAAATACTATCTATCTCATTGATTCTGTAAAGTTTGAACACTGCAGTTTGAAATATCATGTGCGTCCTTTTCCGTGATACCAGTGTAACAGGAATGGAAGTCCGCTAGGAAACGTAGTCCGCTTCCGATTACTTTGTACAGGTGACGTTCGTTCAATTTACTAACCCCAATACTCCAAATAACCCTAACCTGTACTCATTTTATGGGAGCCCGGACTTTCATTCCTTGGACTTCCATTCTTGTCACACCGGTACATGTACCAAAAGCGGACAAGTCTTTTCGAAGGTGGGGTTCACGAGGAAGATGGGGTCACAGAGGAGGTGGGGTCACAAGGACAGTACTATAAAATAGTAACCTAGACCGTGACAGACGGGGAAGGGGGGTATCGTAGTATTAGGGCATACGGCTGAAAAACTTTAAAGCCACTTTGTTTCGTCTCGTTACGCTCGTTGCACTAGTATTTTAGTCTTACACCAAAATATCAATAATCGTATGACAGATTTTTTTTCCAAAGCAAATGCCGCCACTAATAAAAAAATTTAATGACCTTGGAGTTTTTTTTTTTTTTTTTTTTTTTTTTTGCTTTTTCCTCTTTTTATTATGTCGACAAAACGAAAAAAATGTCAGTGAGTCTTACTGCATTCTATTAAAATTTTTGATAAATCCCTTTCCCTTTTTCCGAGCACATTTTTGGCAAAAGCAAATATAACTCTTCAACCGAATGCTTCATGTTGGCTTGATTAAATAATGTCTGATAAAGTCGTTTGCAGCAAATCTGGGCTCCGTATCTCGAAAGGTTCGCTATGTTGCGTACGTGCGCAAGTGTCTCGATTCCATGGCCCCGTATCTCGAAATAGAATCGGTCATGGAATCGAGACACTTGCGCAGGTACGCAACATAGCGAACCTTTCGAGATACGGAGCCCTGTTACTCAATTTAACATAATTCATATTTATTTATCTCTTGGCGCTACGTATTGTGTATAGCGTAATCTGAGTTCGTTTACCTGTCCATCAAAACAAGACTGACAATTATACATTTATTTATAACACTTATTTATAAGTTTGTTCATATATATTAAAAATCATTAGGAAACATGTATTCAAATTACTGATAAATGGTGCATATTTTAATAGCATACATTACACTGACAGTTTCCAATTATATTTCATCAATTTACATTGGTGCTATAAACAGTCGTATTACTCGTATATATATAAAAATGTGTACAATGTACAAAACAATAGAAGGTACATGTAAAAGTTACTGGTAGGAAACCAGGTTGACTTAAATCAAAATGTTTACTTAAAATGCTTACTTAAAATAAATTTCAATATCGTTTCAGTACCCTCTACCAGGGCCACATATTGATTTTTCATTAAATATTCACAGATATTTCCCCGGGTTATTCATGGCACATTTCTCCACTGATGCATTGGAGAAAAGTGCACATAATTAATCTGTGGCCCAGGTAGAGGGTATAGTTTCAGCGTGAGATAATGCAATCTACACATTAAGATGTGCTGGTAAAGTATACAGTATGCAAAAACCTCTGGTAAATCAGCTGCACTTTGTGCGTCACCTTGGGTAAAAGCTGTTCTCAACGGCGCACATAATACTGCCTCATCAAAATATATGAAATGCCATGAAATACAATTGATCTATTTGTACATTTTAAGGTCTTGAAATTAAGATTTAGTAAACTGGCTTGTAGTAGACACTTTTGAAGTTTCAAAAGGACTGTTGAATTGTATTGAAATATCACCTTCAATCCCGCCCCCCCCCCCCCCCCAGAACCTCCTGTGCCTATAGGCCACACAATAGTAATCAACCAATAAGACCATTATCAAAAGTTAGTGGCAGTTTGTAAACAATACATGTACAAAATAGACACAAGATCTGGTGCCAGTTTCTAAAACTACTTTAAACATGATTGTAACATAAAACATTGTTCTGCATGTGTAAAATTCATGGAATCAAAAGTAACCTACCCTGAGATTAAGATTCTGGTCTGGGAACAGTTTCGATGATATGTTACCCTAAGACTGCATTCCCACAGATTTTAAATCGATCAATCCCCGTGGGGAGTCTCACTAGATTGCTGTCAGCTTAGCCAGCTTAAATGTCTGTCCTGCCTACTAAAAGCTGTAAGGGGGTAATTAACTTCCGGGTGCGCTCGGCTAACAGCAATTTAGCATGAACCCCCAGGGAGTTAGGTCGATCCAGATGGATCGATCTAAATCTGTGGGAATGCAGTCTAAGATTAAGATTAAGACTAAGATTATGATCATGAAGCATATATCAAAGTATAAATTTTTCTTTGCAGTTGGTATAATGCATGTCGTTGGTAACATCACATTCTAAAGCAATGCATGTGTGTGTGAGTTTATGAGTGTGAATTTATATCAAACTGACTAACTCAGACCATCAGTCTCACCTTGCATATAAGTGGAACTAAAAGTTTAAGAACTTACAGATTATGGCTATGAGATGAAGTAGTTTAAATTCTTAAATTGTACATGAAATCCAGTCACATGCATTCTGAAAATATCAATTACAAGTTACAACTATTATTTGATTTTTTGGTGTAAAATACAATATGGTTTAAATAATCACTATTGTTAAAATCAATGACTTTACCAAATGATAACTCCGGCTTGGTAAACAACTGGAGTACAGTAAAGTAAATAAATAAAATAAAATAGCAATGCAAATACCCTAATTATAATGGCATAAACTCAAAGACCATGCAATGCTCGGTGATACATATCACATTTTAAGTACAATATCTAAAACTATATAAAACTAGAGCTGGTTAATTATAAATATTATGCCACAGCATTGCTTGCAAGACTTTTCAAAACATATAGGTATAGTATAAAAATTTAGTTACGGTAACCGTAAAAGTGACAAAAAGTGACATCAAGACACATAAGTTTATAACATAAACAACCAGCGTTGTTACATACCAATTAGTCTATATAATAATATACATACATACATACATACATACAGTGTTTGGCACAAACATCTATCCTCTCCCTCCCCCCCTCCCCTCCCCCCCCCCCCCCCCCCCCACCTCCCCCAGGTACCATGAATGCAGATTATTTTCAATTTCAGTTTTGACAGAAACTGTTGCTCTGGTTATCAATAACTATACTTGTAGAGCACTGCACTGTTTGCCCAGCACCCTTAAATTTGGCCTCCTAGCCACTAGAATGTGAAATAAATGTCCCAAAGTACAAATGGCCTCAACAATATCACCAACTTAAAGTATTGACAACATTTTTTTCTCTTTTGGTCAAGTGCTTGTCCCTGGTGCTGGAGGATACCTTTCAGGGGCAGTACTAATTTTTTCCAAACCAGTATTACTATATTGGTACTGAACTGCAACTACACCATGTACAGTACTGTCTAAAACATTCCTTGGGAACAATATTGACTATGATCTAAAAAGGTAAGGCAGTGGGAAACTGCCACACAAATACTCACCCTCATTTTTTACCCCCTCTCTCTCTCTCTCATATTTACATATACATGCACTATTACACACACACATTAAATATAATACTACATACAATGATTTTTAATATGAGCTTACTTAAAAAGATTGTACATATCAAATTTGCCAACTATATAAACCTCATACATCTCTCTCAGAATCATTTCCCACACCATGAACACTGAAGTTTGATCCAGCTTGTACAACATCATCATAAGATGGTGGCGGAGGTAGAGAATCATCGCTAGTGGGCGCTGAAGATGGCGGTAGTAGTGGTGGCGGTACAAAATCATCACTAGGTGGCGATGCTGATGAAGACAACCCATCTCTGAAACCTGGCAAAGGAGGCTGAAGTCCTGGTTGGAGATTATTGTCATAGACTGGTGCAGTAGGTTCTGGGTGCGGCACAGATGGAGTGGGGTCTGTTTCGAGACTAGAATAGGTGGGCGGGGCATTGGGATCAGGCATGTCTGTCAGGACACCACTGTGTCTTGGTGTAAAATTAGGGCTGGCATTTGGGGTGACAAAGGGACTGGGCCGAGAGGTACCATGATAGTCTGACAATAAGCGCCCTCCTGGTCCATCCCCACTTGCCCTCATATAGCTCATATCTGTGGTAGCTGCTGGTCCTGCTGATATTGGCTGCATCTGGGTGCTGTATGCTGAAATTAGTGATTGGTATTTCTCAGGACAGAATTCAGAAAGTAAGGATCTTTACTCCCACTGTTACATTTACACAATACAATTCAAAGCTCCGTCTTTTGCATTTTTAAATAAATAATTATCATTATATCTGGCTTAACTTAAAACATGCTATTTATACAGATGATGTAATGAGAATAAATCTTCCCCCCCCCCCACCACCACCGCCACCACAACACATACATCACATCACAACTTTTTTTCCTCTATTTCTATCACTGGAATACTGCCATTAAGACATTTCCCGCACGAAAACGAAGTAGATACTCCAGCGCAGTAGACTACTGCAATCATAACTGCAAACATGCTTCAAATCTGCTTCGATGTGGGAGCTAATTCAGGGCCGTAGCCTCCGGGGGGCAGCTGCCCCCCCTGGAATTTGGAATTTTACACACCACACCCACCCCCCTCGGTAGCTTCGCCCCTTTGTGTCCGCTTACTGCCCCCCCCCCCTGGCATTTTGCTCAGGCTACGGCTCTGTAATTAGCATATTTGAAACATGCTTCTATCATGCTGCTAATCTACTGCATTAATGCTCCTCCTCTGTACAACCCTATGTAATTTTTGAAGTAGAATTGCAGTAGGCTATGCTGCATTTCTACTGTCAATATGCTCCACACCACTACTGCGTTAATGCTTCTTTGCTACTTCAATACTACTGCATTTTCGTGCGGGTTATTAGCAGCACTGTAATTTGACTAATATTCAAAACAGCCCCAAACTTTTGTTAACAAAAAATTAAAATATAAATACAAAAAAAAAAAAAAGGCATAGGCTTACTTGGCTGACGCCTAGACTGTTTCATACATTGTTTGCATATGATAATCATAATAGAAATCAATACGGCAGGTATCCCGACGGCCCAGGCAACCCATGTCCTATCATCACTTTCATATGATTCGTAGTCTGTGAAACAATAACATTGTTTATTTGCTTGTCATCCATGCAACATTATTACCATTATAATAATTAAGAGAACTTTATTGTTTGAAACAAAAATAATGTTAAAGGGATAACAACTCTTGATAAAAGATTCAAAATCCCACAAGAAATACATTGTTAACAACACATGGAAATATAATAAATTCCATTTTACCAACAAAATGGCAGTCTCATGGGTGGCACTCACCAAAATCTGCTAGCACTGACCAAAATTTTCAAATTCCATAAATCTCTGTATTTTTGTCATGTTTTAATTAAATAAGGTCAAAATAATTAAGGAGTTCATATAGATCATCACATTTATTGAGGTTAATTACAACTTTTTAAATTTCTCTGAAACGTCCTGTTCAGTCACTTCAATTTTGGATTTATTCTCTATTCACAGGGACCTATCTTGAAAACTGTACGTGATAACATCATATTTGGCAAGCAAAAATTTTAATATTTTGCTTTAAACTTAGAGCAATTTTTTCTTGAATGATTCAAGTTAAAATAAAACATATTTTGCAAATAAATAGACATCTTGATCTTGAGTGACCTGTGAGTATTGTTTACTTTGAATTAGACAATGAAAAATAAATTATTTTAAATAAATAGTGAATTATTTTATTATATATCTAAAATCTTGTCCAAATGTAATTGTGCAGAAATATAAAACCCCTCCGTGTCTTGGATTGAAAAGTTAAAAAAAAAATTATAAAAGTGTTTTTACCTGTGGAAAGCATTGTGTATTAATGGTATATTATATCAACAGATGTCATATTTTACTAAAAACATTTATACAAAGACATCGTCAATGATTCAAAGATTCAAAGATTAAAAAATACTCAGCAATGTTTTATTCTAATTAGCATGAAATTAAAACTAACCTGAACATTGTGAGGCAAAGGACCTACAACTTCCATCGCTGCAAAGATGTTCCCCATACGGACCTAAAAATAAAATATTAGTCAGGTTTGTAAGCCACATTTCCTTAAAGATATCTAGTATAGTGTGCATATATGTACCAACTAAATGTCACACAAAACAGCTAAAATTTGTTACACACAAAAAATATCTTTTTTTCAAAGATAACTGATTCATATTCCACAGAGTGCTCCAAGACACCTTTGAACATAAGAGAGAAAACATTGTATTGATTCCTTATTCATGTGTTAACTTAAATTCTGTCACTTATGAAATACATGTAGGTGTAATATTTGAGGAAAAGACTTTACAAGAAATTCATTACTGTCTTTAAATCTGTTTGACAATGCACAATACATCTCAAAAAGATCTTGAAATTTTCAAGAAAGACAATCACTCAGGAGAGAAAGTAGTGACTGCAATTTCAACTGGATCCCCACACAAAATTTTAATAATATTTTTTTGCTGTTTTAATTTTTCCTTGGCTATAATTGAATGCTCTTTAGTCTGAAAACATTTTAGCATACTTACAACTACGCTGATTCTCCTTGCAGTCAGAAGAAAAAAATTTACAGGAGCCATCTGCACATTTGTAATATGCCAGAGGACAGCTTTTCTCTGTTGTTGTTGTAATGCCTAAAATAAGCACAGACACAGGTATTCCAAATGCTTTATCGACCACATGTGTGAATAGGAAAGCTTCATAAATTAACATCTGGTCAAATTTTTGATGATGTGAAGAAAGAAGCTATGAATGTGTTGATGTCATGTGTTAAAGATGACAGTGTTGATGTAAGTGTGTTAAGGATGTCAGTATTGATGTCAGTATGTTAAGGATGTCAGTGTTAATGTCAGTGTGTTAAGGATGTCAGTGTTGATGTCAGTGTGTTAAGGATGTCAGTGTTAATGTCAGTGTTAAGGATGTCAGTGTAAATGTAAGTGTGTTAAGGATGTCAGTGTTGATGTAAGTGTGTTAAGGATGTCAGTGTTGATGTCAGTGTGTTAAGGATGTCAGTGTGTTAAGGATTTCAGTGTTGATGTTAGTGTGTTAAGGATTTCAGTGTTGATGTCAGTGTGTTAAGGATGTCAGTGTTGATGTCAGTGTGTTAAGGATGTCAGTGTTGATGTCTGTGTGTTAAGGATGTCAGTGTTGATGTCAGTGTGTTAAGGATGTCAGTGTTGATGTCTGTGTGTTAAGGATGTCAGTGTTGATGTCTGTGTGTTAAGGATGTCAGTGTTGATGTCAGTGTGTTAAGGATGTCAGTGTTAATGTCAGTGTGTTAACGATGTCATTGTTGATGTCAGTGTGTTAAGGATGTCAGTGTTGATGTTAGTGTGTTAAGGATGTCAGTGTTGATGTCAGAGTATTAAGGATGTCAGTGTTGATGTCAGTGTGTTAAGGATGTCAGTGTTGATGTCAGTGTATTAAGGATGTCAGTGTTGATGTCAATGTGTTAAGGATGTCAGTGTTGATGTCTGTGTGTTAAGGATGTCAGTGTTGATGTCAGTGTGTTAAGGATGTCAGTGTTGATGTCAGTGTGTTAAGGATGTTAGTGTTGATGTCAGTGTGTTAAGGATGACAGTGTGGATGTCAGTGTTGATGTTAGTGAGTTAAGGATGTCAGTGTTGATGTCAGTGTATTAAGTATGACAGTGTTGATGTCAGAGTATTAAGGATGTCAGTGTTGATGTCAGTGTTTAAAGGATGTCAGTGTTGATGTCAGTGTATTAAGGATGACAGTGTTGATGTCAGTGTATTAAGTATGACAGTGTTGATGTCAGAGTGTTAAGGATGTCAGTGTGTTAAGGATGTCAGTATTGATGTCAGTGTGGTAAGGATGTCAGTGTTGATGTAAGTGTGTTAAGGATGTCAGTATTGATGTCAGTGTGTTAAGGATTTCAGTGTTGATGTCAGTGTGTTAAGGATTTCAGTGTTAATGTCAGTGTGTTAAGGATGTCAGTGTTGATGTCAGTGTGTTAAGGATGTCAGTGTTGATGTCAGTGTATTAAGGATGTCAGTATTGATGTCAGTGTATTAAGATGACATTGTTGATGTCAGTGTGTTAAGGATGACAGTGTTGACGTTAGTGTATTAAGTATGACAGTGTTGATGTCAGTGTATTAAGGATGACAGTGTTGATGTCAGTGTGTTAAGGATGTCAGTGTTGATGTCAGTGTATAAAGGATGTCAGTGTTGATGTCAGTGTATTAAGATGACATTGTTGATGTCAGTGTGTTAAGGATGACAGTGATGATGTCAGTGTATTAAGGATGACAGTGATGATGTCAGTGTTGATGTCAGTGTGTTAAGGATGTCAGTGTTGATGTCATTGTTTAAAAGATGACAATATTAATGTCAGTGTGTTAGGTCTGACAGCGTTGGTGTTAATGTGTTAGGGATGACAGTTTGTAAGAGATGGGTCTGTTAATGTCAGCATATAAGATACCATGGCAGCGTACTGGGTGTAACAGAGACTTTGGTATGTCTTGTCTGTAATAAGTAACTGATCATGCTAACTGCAGGCACCAGGTAACACTGTTATTTTACAATTACCTGAGCAAGCATAGGTTCCTTCATCTTCCCCGTCACCACAGTGGTCATAGCCATCACACTTTAAATGCTCTGGAACACAGTGCTTTTGTTTCTCGCAGAAATAATAGCTATCCAAAAAACTACAAAAAAATACTGGAAAAAAACATGTCTAATAGAAATAGGCAAGGCTTGAAAATAAGCATTAAATATGGCTACTCTAAATTTAAAGAATTTGAATTAATAATTTTCCTTAAAAAATGTTGCCTTAGTTATGTGTGTGTGTGCGCACATGCCCACAATCCCATTGTTATTGAAATCACAATCATACGTCCAGTCACCTTGATTTCGCAATTTTAATTTTAACTTAAAAGTAAATGGGGACTGCCATGTATATAACACTTGTAAATGGTTCACTTGATTGGTGCAGTGACATGCTGTATAAACAGATTAGGCATTTGTGAACTCCGAGAGCCTCAGATCTCTGACCCTGTGTTTGTGTTTCCATATATTAGGTAGTGGTACTTAATTGGTGGCTCGGAGTGATTAATTTAGGCATTCATGCTCCCAACTGATTACTTTAAGTTGCATTCCCAGAGATTTAGATTGATCCAGAGATTAAGATTTAGATCGACCTAACTCCCTGGGGGTTCACGCTAAATTGCAGTCAGCCAAGCGCGCACCATAGTTAATTACCCCCTTACAGCTTTTAGTAGGCGGGACAGACGCTTAAGCCAGCTAAGCTGACAGTAATCTAGTGAGACTACCCACAAGGATAGATCGATCTAAAATCTATGGGAATGGGGTCTAAGGCTCATTGTAGCACACAGCAATTATTTTTATGAGGTCTGAGGCTTTCAATCAAACAACCCTCAAGTTTACACTTGACAAGCAAGCATGTACAGATTTTTGAAAATAAAGAAGCTGGTTCTCACCAATTCCGTAAAGGGATATCAACTGTGAAAATGTCTATTCGCCTCTCAAATACATCGCAATAAGGACCCAAAATATTAGACCTCACATTTGATGAGTGAAAAGGCCTTATCCCTTTAGTTGTATACTTAACCATTCCCTCTGATCTAAGGGCCCACTAGTAGTCTGTAACAGAATTATTGTATCTGACCCTGTGGGATTTGAGCAACTGGAACGTGTTCCTCACCAAACACACCCTTTGTATTTGTCTGTTGGGGCAATTTCACATCATGGTGCTGAGTGGCGCACATCCCTGTTTATGTTACGTAATGCAAGTTAAGCATGGCCTCTGATGTACTCCCAGACTCCCAGCAAAGTGACTACATCCAACTCCACAATTTCCTCCTCTGCTGCTGAGCCAGTGTTAAGGGCAGGTAGGGGTGGGGTAGTTACTTAACAACATATAAGCTAATTGGATAAATTCCCACAGGGCCTTTACTTTAATTCTGTATACTATTTAAGAAGACCCTGATATTAGAGGGTAACTTAACTGATCAAAGGTAGAACATTCTCTCTGATATTATCTGGCCGTCTGTCCATCTTTCTTTTCTCAAAAGCCATATTAAAAATAAATTTATCTTAATTATCAAACAAACTTACATCTGCTTGAACCTGTGGGAGCATATGCAAAGACAAATTTACTTCTGGAACATGATTTAGTTAGTCTTCCGGTCAACCTGAGAAAGACTCCATCATCTTGGGACCAACCTGTAGATGGCATGTGAAGATGACGAACTGAGTATGGCGACCCTTTTGCCAGCAAGGCACCCTCAGAATGCCAGCTGTCTCTCACTTCAAGCTCTGTGAAACAGTATGGAGGAAACATAATGAGGAAATGAAAAAATTAACTGTTATGTGCAGTTTATCTTCCATTGTAACACACAGAAAAGAAAAAATCAATTACAGTGTGAGCCTAGAAAATATCATGTTACAGTCATTTCAAGTTCTCTTGACAGGTGCATTATAAATATCGCAAGGCCTGCTGGGTTTAATTTCTAAACTGGTAAGTAAAAAAAATGAATAGGGTATGCCTTTGTGATGAAAGGAAAATTGGTGAAATTTCCAGGATATTATTCAAGAATCTTCTTTTATTCATCTATTTTGCATAAGAGGGCCTAACACTCGTTGTACTTGTAATTCTGTGAGAAAGCTTCTACTTCTACATGTACTGGTACTGTACTGTTACTACTAATAAAACTGCTGCTGCCACTACCACTACCACTACCACCACCACCACTACCACTACCACTACTACTACTACCAAACTACTATTACGGCAAATAACAACAAGGCAGCAAAGCTGTCAAATGTACAGACAAAAAACAGGAAATAACTATGCACAAAATAGGCTACTGACAAACACTTTTACGTATCTTATTAGTTAAATAATAAGACTGTTAACATGCCTAAGAACTGAATCTGAGGAAATGTGAAAAAACAGCACAACTTATAAAATAATGGCCCGATTATGCTGATTTTCGAACTCAACCTGCGTTTTAGTAAGATTGACCACTCCTGTGAGTTTAATGACAATTGGCCTAACAGTTTTCCTTAAAATGTGTTTACAGGGTTGCATATATGCTGAAAAGTGAAAAAATAAGTGAAAAATTAAATTTTCACAAAAAACTGTTAAATTGCCAGAAAAATTTACCAAACAGACTGCGTTGCCTATTGAAGCTGTATTTTAGTCCCATGTTTCTTTCCTATAAGTTTGAGAACAGTAAGTGACATGATTTCCCTTAAATGGTCATCATAGGAGCAGTGCCCAAAATTGGGGTTTCTTCAAATTTTGATACAACATTAAATAATGTTTAACAGCATAATGACAATCAAATGTTATTAATAAAATATTAGTAACATGGACATTCAGAAAATGTGACAAGCAAAAGTCTTCAAGATCATGGAACTTTAAAGTCACACCTTGAAAATGCCAATATGTGAAAAATTAAATTTTCACAAAAAACTGTTTAACTGCAAAAAAAAAAAAAAAAAAAAAAAAAAAAAAAAAAAAAAACCAAACAGACTGCATTGCCTACTGAAGCTGTATTTTAGTCCCATGTTTCTTTCCTGTAAGTTTGAGAACAGTAAGTGACATGATTTTCCTTAAATGGTCATCATGGAAGCAGTGCCCAAAATAGGGGTTTCTTCAAATTTTGATGCAATATTACATAATGTTTAACAGCTTAATGACCATCAATTTTTAATTATAAAATATTTGTATCACAGATATTCAGAAAATGAGACTAGCAAAGGTCTTCAGGCCCATGGAACCTCAAAGTCACGCCTTGAAAATGCCAAAATGTAAACAAGACAGCACTGTTCTGAAATGGGTTTATTTCCATTTTTAACACTTTTTTAACATAAAACAAAATAAACATTTTACTGCCATTTTTATATGACCAACTAAAAAATTTGATGAGATGGGAAAAGTATCAATAGAACAGTGTTAAATGTCCAATTTCCTCCATTCTGAGATTCTGAACATAGTGGATGATTGAATCTGACAAACTGCAATGATATGAGTTTATTTCCATTTTTGACACTTTATTACACAATACATGATAACAAGTTTACCATGTTTTTTACATAATCAACTAACAATGTTGTAAAGATGCAGGAAATATCAAACAAACACTTTTAGGCATCTTATTAGTTAAATAATGAGACTGTTAACATGCTTAAGAATTGAATCTGAGGAAATGTGAAAAAAACAGTATAACTTCTAAAATAATGGCCCGATTATGCTGATTTTCGAACTCAACCTGCGTTTTAGTAAGATTGACCACTCCTGTGAGTATAATTACAATTGGCCAATCCGTTTTTCTTATATTGTGTTATCAGTGTTGCATTTATATTGAAAATAGTGAAAAAACAGCATAAATTCCCTCAAAATAGCCCAATCATGCTGATTTTCAAACTTGACCTGCGTATTATGAATATTCATCAGTTCTGTAAGTTTCAAGTCAAAAGGTAAAATGGTTTTCCACTTATCGTGTTATCGGTGCTGCATATATGCTGAAAAAAGTGAAAAAACTGCATAAATTCCCTAAAAGTGACCCGATCATGCTGATTTTCGAACTTGACCTGCGTATTATGAATATTCATCAGTTCTGTAAGTTTCAAGTCAAAAGGTAAAATGGTTTTCCACTTATCGTGTTATCGGTGCTGCATATATGCTGAAAAAAGTGAAAAAACTGCATAAATTCCCTAAAAGTGACCCGATCATGCTGATTTTCGAACTTGACCTGCGTATTATGAATATTCATCAGTTCTGCAAGTTTCAAGTCAAAAGGTAAAATGGTTTTCCACTTATCATGTTATCGGTAAAAGTGCACGGCGACGGCGACGGCGACGACGGCGACGACGGCGACGACAGCGACGACGGCGACGGCGACGACAGACGCAGATGATGGCTATATGTACAGACACATCTGTGTCTGTTCATAAAAACAGCATAAATTCCCTAAAAGTAACCCGATCATGCTGATTTTCGAACTTGACCTGCGTATTATGAATATTCATCAGTTCTGTAAGTTTCAAGTCAAAAGGTAAAATGGTTTTCCACTTATCGTGTTATCGGTGCTGCATATATGCTGAAAAAAGTGAAAAAACAGCATAAATTCCCTAAAAGTGACCCGATCATGCTGATTTTCGAACTTGACCTGCGTATTATGAATATTCATCAGTTCTGCAAGTTTCAAGTAAAAAGGTAAAATGGTTTTCCACTTATCGTGTTATCGGTAAAAGTGCACGGCGACGGCGACGGCGACGACGGCGACGACAGACGCAGATGATGGCTATATGTACAGACACATCTGTGTCTGTACATAAAAACAAATGTATGTGCATTACCCATTCCATAGCAGCTTCCAGAACTTATTATCTTTGCATACGTATCAATCCACATATAGCGATGAGCAGTGAAGAAGCTCCAGGCACAGTCCACAACAATGCTGTCCCCAGTCCAATTTGTGAATTGTGGGAAGGTCACATGACCAAGAATTGATTTGAATGCTCGGGTACCAACATATCTGCCCAGTTGTGTCAAGCCAAGAAGATTATAAGTACTGCACACTAAAAGGAAACAAATGGTCAATAATAAATAACTTTTTCCTCCCCACTGTTAATCTGAGCCAATTTTAATATCCATTTAAGCAAATAAGATGTGAATTAAACTGTGGAAAATAAATCAATGTTTCTATCATGCATCACTTTTTCACCATTTTTAATAGAAATATCTCCAACTCTGACTCATAACCTGTTTGTAAGAAAGAAAAAAGAAATATGGAGGCAAAAATGTTATCACAGAAAAAAATATAATGGAGATGCAACACCAGGATGCAAAACCATAAAATATTATACTAAGAAATTAACTTACAACACTATGTAAATACATCAAAGATAATGCAAGTTATATTACCTGACTCATTCATCACAACCCGTTCATTAGGCATTTCTGAAAAAAAATCGCAATAAGTTATACATAAACTTTTCACTACTGCACAATTTAGCATATTTTAATAAAAACATATATCAGTTTCCATAAGACACTGAGAAACATATATAATAATCAAATTTGAAAAAAAAAATTAAAAATGCCTAGTACTAGGCCTTCAGGACACAACTACCAGTACAAAATCCACTGGTCCAAAACAAAAATAGTGGCAAGTAACAGAACACATTTTTATTACAAAATCTTACTGGCCCAGCTCTATTAAAAAGGCCTTTTAACTTGTAATTTAAATAAAAAAATCTAATATAATCTTTATATAAATGGCATTTTCTGTAATCTTTTTTTTTGTGTGTGTGAAAAAAAAGTGTAACCTGCATAGCCTTTATGGAAATCTTATAATTTTGAATTAGGTACATCATTTAAAAAAAGAGTAAGGCAGCAAAGCTGTCAAATGCACAGACAAAAATCAGAAAATAATAATGCACAAAATAGGATACTGTCAATTCTGAAACTACACGGTCAAAACCAAATTTTAATTATGCACAAAAGGTAATACTGATATAAGGAATTTAGCATAAGGCCCATGAGAGTTTAAGTTCCCACTTTGAAAATGCCAGAATGTTAAAAAAATTGAAAAATTCACAAAAATTGCATTAATTCAATAAAAATGAGCATCCAACAGAGCTGGCTTTCTAATTTGAGCTATGTCAATCCTAAGAATCATTCTTTCAGTTTAAAAAATAATAAGTAACAATTTCAATTTGAATTTCATGCTAGGTAACCTCCCCCTACCTCTGAGCAATTTTTTTTTTTAATCGGGAAGACCATTCAACTAATTTCATAGAAAAAATGTCAAGCCCTGGAGGCAATATACTAGGCGTGGTTTTGAAAATGTCCCAAATGTCACTTTAACATGTTGACTTTAAACTGTTTGGACCAATCAAAATTGACCTCACTGACTGACTTTGTTGAAGGGGGGGGGGGGGGGGGGGGGGGGGGAGAAGCAGATTGCTTGGCTTTTTAGTTGATCCTCTTATATAATGTTCATACTAGTACCTGTTATAAACTTGTACTCAAACTTAAAAATGTCTCCACTAAACCTGGTGTCATTGGTAACATTGGGTTCATATTTTACAGTGACAATATTCCCAGTAGAGACAAAATAAATCCTCTTATTAACAATGGTTTTCTTGTCGTTTTCTTCACAATCACAATCATAGATCTGAAAAAAAAATTACAAAAATATTTTAGAAATTTAACAATATAATATGATAACATAACAACTAGACAAATGTAAAAGTATAGAATACACATATGTAAAACAAGACTTTTTATGTCTAAATATCCTACAAAACTTCTTATTCTTCCTAAATTCAGACCTTAAAAATAATAAACCCTCATAAAAAGTACCTGATGCCAATATTCTCTTCTGATATGTCACAAAGAATGCGAATCTAAATTAAGTTATTTAATTAGTTATGAATGGTGCAAAACATTAAACCCAAGTACAGAGATTGACAGTTGGAGAAAATTGCTTATTTGGCATGAAAATTTTGTCAATGATACCTTTTGAAAATGTGTATCCTGTCAAGAAAAAAATTAATTTTGACTATCATGTGGTATTTTAGTATGGACAAAACTCTCACATACTTCAAAATAAAGAGTGACAGAGAGCAACAATTCTAAGTGCCAGTATTTGAATCTTTTAGCACAGTGTGTCTGGAAAAAAGTCCTTAAGTCAGGCAAAGTTTTCATGAATGTGGATCCAAATGCACAGCTGGTATAAAGAGTTTTCAACATGTGTGATCTATTATACTCACCAACAGTCTACTCTTATAAGACACAAAAATGTCTATAGTTTTGAGTTCTATAAATCCAGTCAAATTGGAACTTGTAGATTTGGAGACCAATCTATAGATGACAGGAGTTAGACCAAGACTGGGAAAATTTGGAGATTTTATGTAACCACTTTCTGTGTCAAATCCAGTTATGTTGATTACAGGCACATTAGCTTTCTGGCCCCTGGAACCCTGAAGCTGTATTATGAAAAGGATCCACAGAGCCCATATTGTGCTACTTGCTGAGAACCTGGAATGAGAAAAAAAAGCATGCCTTTATTTTATGCAGTTGTATCTCTTATTTCATACGTTTATTATAGCCTTCTTTATTAATCTTGTTTCTTTTTGAATAACTAAGGAGTGGTCAATCCTAACACACATCAGAATGTGTATCAGTCCAGCATAAAAATTGCAACACACCACAATACAGTACAGTGCAATACACTATACAAAATGGTGCCAGATGCAAGTAAACACACCAAAAGTGTCAATCTCAAGAATAATATTATTAATATATATTACAGTATTAGGCAGGACTTTTCCTGTAGGATTGGCAATTATACCGGCCAAAAATAGCCACTCTCCAACATGGCCATCGACCTGATGATAAACAGAACTTGCAGATTTGTTTTAAGTTGTTTCAACAATATATATAACCCTGTAATAGGCATTTATTTCTTTTTTATATCACCATTTTTTGCTGGGAATGCCCATTTCATATGTTTACTTGTGACTGTACCTTTTTTAGTGTATTGCACTGATATTATTACGCAATTCAGTCTCATCCAGTTATGATTGTACCGGTATAGCATCTAAATTTCGATTATAATCACTTCTTAAATCTTCACTTAATAAGCTGTCTAAATTTATCTGCATCTGCCCTATTATATGTAGTTGCCTTAACTATAGTATCGCCGGTATTTGTGCACCCTTGTATATTTACTTCACAATGTCACTTTGTAACCAAGCGGCCAGTAAACGAGTTTGGAATTACGCAATACATATATACCCAGTATCTATCTGATTACTACTGTAAAATAATATGGTGTTGCAATTTTCAAAATGAAATATTTAATCTGTCGGCTACCAACTTACAAATTCAGAAACATGTACAGTTATAAGTCAGGTTTTTGGAAATATAAAAAAGTGATTTTAAAATTGTCTATTACCTTTTAACACCACCATACATTCTGTGTAGGGCTCTGAACACTGAACACACGACCAACCCCTCTGTTATTATTGCCTTAAATAGTTGACCTAATTGTTCTCTACATATAAGTATGAGGTCAACCAAGATAAGCTATTCATAGTTGCACAATAATAATGAATGATGTGAACTACATGCATATGACGCAACACAGACACCTGATTAAAAATCAGCATTGTGCGTGAAACATATGTGCGCCTATCTTAGCGGTTATACACTATATCACTTTTAACAAAGAATCGCGTCTTGCTATAGTCTAGTATCAAAGAGTCCAATACTCCTGAACGCTAAGATACAGGTATATGAAAGCAAATTGCGAAATCCAAAGTAGAGGAATTTTGTTAGCTATTCCGTGATTACATAATTTAAAAAGCAATTTTGATAAAACAATGCCAGAGTCTGGCAGTTTGTGGACAGGCGGAAAAGCTTCGGCGCATTGGTTAATTGAATTAATAATAATTAGTAAATGTCCCAAACGCCAGATAAAAGCGCAGGCCTAATTTGTTTTCATCTGAGTACATATGGGTACTGGTACTACCTGGTAGTACATTTTATATTGATCATTATGATCAAATAACTTCAGGACAAATCAAAGTTGTGAGGTGCTTACAATTTTATTACTTGCATAATAATAATAATAATAATAATAATAAAACAAAAAATAAAATAATAATAATAATAACAATAATAATAAAATAAAAAATCACAAGTCTATTGCTCTGTTCTTGTATGCGTTTGTTTCAGGTAAATTACTGTTGGCGTGATATTTGCTTGAAAACTTTTGTGTATATTACTAATAGATCTGGGATGAACCCTATTGATTTTCATAAGGATCGTGTTTATTGTCAATATGCTAAAAATCCCGAAGGTTTGAAGAATTAACGTGAAAAATCCCACTGACAATAAAAAAAAACAAACGATTTTTTAAAAGTTTTAGTTGTAAACTCATCAAATCGCGTGAACTTATATACCCTCAAGGTTTGACTTCTTTGATCTTAAAACTCTGCTGTTGATAATTATATTAATTGGGCTAATCTTTTTATTTTCCTAACCACGTTCATTCGAAGTCATACCGGTATATATGTTGCGTGCCGTTAATTGGTGAACAAATTGTACACAAAGTGCTTGACAGGACAAGTCAAATCAGCACGACGTTCAACAGTGGAAGCAAGATTGTTTCGAACCAAACGCTGAAGCCAGTGGCTGGGGGAGGGGGGGGGGGGGTGGCAGGTTGGGTTTGGTGTGGGGGGGGGGGGGGTAAGAAGATGTTTTTGCTCGACAAACGTTAAGCATAGGTAAAAGATATACATAGTATTAGATATACATAGTATAGTATATACATATGGTATTTACTGTAATGCAATGTACACGTAGGCCTACGTGTGTGTAGAGCAAATGTTTGGAAAAAATTCCTTGTATTTTGTTACTTCAACTCGCGATGTGCAAACGTGATCGCCAAATAGGCCTCAGTAAACCAATGAATAAAAAAATCATACCTAGCGGTTCAAAATATTTCATTATTATCATATTGAACTAGTGAAATAGACATAAACATATAGGCCCCTGTACCCTAGAATTACGTAGTTACATACCCTCCTGGGCCGACATCCTTCATCCCTCATATTGTTATATTAATTATGCATATTCTTTACAAACACCGAAAGCGGCTTTTTTAGATTCTTATTTATTTATTTATATTAGGATTATGTAAGCAGCTGTGGAAAGGACACACGCCCGCTGTTTCTCTCCCTAGGTGCTCCTCCAGGTATCTTAGGTTGAGGGGTTTCTAAAATGAATCGACAGCGTTGAAGTGGAAAGAGACTGCCTTCTGTGTCATGACTAAGTCATCAGTAAAATGATTTCAAAAACAAAAGCCTGTGAAGGAAACAGCGGATTTATCTTTTTTGACGCTTTTTGCAAACATAGGGCTTCGGAGAGATCTAAAGGAATGCATTGGCAGAGTTGAAGTGGAGGAATCTATCTTCCTTGTTAGGACTTCGCCTCTTGCGTGTATCTGTCGTATCACTAAGCAATGGCTTTCAAATATTTTTTGAATTACTTGAAGCACAGCGACTGAGTACGAATCCTCTTTTAGCTTCAGAGTGGTGACGATGGATAACGCGCTATTTCACTATGATCCTCAGCTCGTCACCAACAACGCACTTCATAATAACTTGAAGAAAAAATTTTTGGTTAACTTGCCGATTTCAGTCATTAAAATATATTTTCGAATACCGGTAACACACACACCATATATATATATATATATATATATATATATATATATATATATATATATATATGTTATATATATACGTGTAGTCTATGAACAAAGTTTATTCAGAAGGAATTTATCAACTTCTTAAGAACTGTGGCTGTTATTAATTCATAATTAATAAGAAAAACAATTGAGGAATAACAACAACAAAACAAGTATTCAGAACTTTCTAATTTGGCTTTCCACATACTGATTGTTGAAATAACACCAATTAGAAGACAGGCGAGAAATTCATTATAGCTAAAACAAAGATTGGCGTTTAGCTAATACGTGCAGATCAGACAGCTTATTAGCTTTCATAAGCGCATTACAAAATACAAATGTTCTTGTTAATTAACAGTTTTTGGGTGAAAATATCCGCTTTAGGTCTTGCACAAAATAATTGTGAGATATTTGTCCTGAAAGATGTAATTATTGCCTCTCCTAAACTACACAGCTGCCAGGTCGAATTACGCAGATGCCCAATTACATTCGCATAATTGGTCATGCAACAATCCTATTGGCGAAGATTCTCAGTGATATAAGGCCAACCTTCACTAAAATAGCATATAAAATAAAGTGAAGAAAGACATAAATTAACCAAACAGAGTGAAAGATATTACTGAAAATTTAATACGAACACTGGATAATACGCCCATAAAAACAGATCTCAAGAAGGCATTTGCAAGTCATTATAATATATAGTTAAAAAAAAATGAGGGAGAAAAAAAAGCAAACTCATTACATACAAATCATTCAAAACATATTATGAAAGTGAAACACACACGACAGCGCAAATACCAAAATGCAACGAAAAAATCTAGCAAAAATCAGAATAGGGTCGCACTTTTTTAAATTCCGAAGAAGCAGTTTTCAAAAACTTAAATCTGTGCTCCCTGAATAAAGATTTCGTAAACTATGCTCCGAAGAAGTTATAAGAATTTTTAAATTTTGTGATATGTCCCATACACAAAAAGGAACTTTTGTAACTAAACGCTGCAAAACTCCACGCGACCAATTCAAGCATCTTCTGCAATCACTTGACTTAAAAAAGGATACAGGATATCGAACATTATATTACAAATTTCTGTTCAGTAGCACTAGCAAATAAACCAATCACTACCCTGTTAATAATATCGAAACTGATTATATACCATAATAATGATAATGTTTTGAAAGCAACCATTGTGAAAATCTGTTTGTAAACTGTTTTGGTAGTTTTATCGTTAGCTCATATAGCCATTGTAAAAATATACTCGAACCGGAATAATAATAATAATAATAATAATAATAATAATGATAATGATAATGGTATCAACTTTGCTCAAGGCATGATTTTATCTTCGATCAACCAAACTTTTTAAATCTTGACTAACTAGGTGAGAGAGGCTACTGTACAATAGCACCAGGTCTGTAGAGTTTCTGATATTAAAAAACAACATGGCCCCACCTGATAAAATCAATTTTCCCAATTTGACATTTTTTCTTCTGCGTCAATTTCTGTAGTACATCATGTAAGTACACCCATATTTTCTTCCATTTTTTTAAAATAATGACAAGCGTGAAATGCGAAAATGTACTGACTGCCCACAAAACAAAGCAGGTTGAAGTTGTAATTATGTTTAAACCTTTACCATAAGACGATGGGAAAGGCCATGTTGTTCATAAAGAGTAGTGGTAATGGCGGCTTTTTACCTCCCACATGCGACAGATGCTTCTGCGGCGGAGGCGGCAATATGAAGTTGTAGCGTGCACTGTGTAAATTTAATAAAGATTACTCTTATGCACAGGGTTGGTTCTCATTACCAAGGTGGTAAGTGTTACCTATAGTGACGATTCTTTGGGTCATCATCAAAACAAATAATCTTGGTTATTTTGCCACTAAACACGCAATCACTTGATTGACACTTTTGCTGTCATAGCGCAGTAATTGCGTATTGAACATGAAGCTTCCCCGTCAGTCAAGAACACGTGTGCATAAACAACTAGACGGACATCAAATTAACGTGGTCAGTACCAGAAGCAGTTGTCGCCCGTGCTCAATAGAAAAACAATACCAAGCATTATGACCATTCAATGCGATCTGGACTAAGTGCAGCAGGTATCTTGACCGTGCCAGCTCAAGAGGCTTCTTAAAGAATCATTGAACTTTCCTGAAAGTTGATGCAAGAAAATCTTCATGTCACCAGTATATAGACGGAAATGTGGGTCATCCAAAAGAGGGAGCCAAAACTAATAAAAAGGTACTGTAACCAGAGACGTAGTCTCTCTCTAAATATGGACATTCGCTTTCTCTGCGGAGATAACTATGAAATTGAACAATTATAACAAAAAAAAAAAAAGAAAGAAAGAAAATCAATCTGCGCACTTGCCTGTTAAGTAAACTTAAATGAGGTACTGTAAATGACCAAAAAACACCAAAGCGCCAACGCCATCAGTTTTTGGTAAGGAAGACTGCAGTATATAATTTTAACATCACACCTGTATCTAATCATGGATATGACGTCGGGCTGTAATTTCTCCTTACTTCTTGGGATGTCGTTGAACTCTTCATCAATGCTGCCAGAAATGGAGTTTGACAATGTATCAACAATGGGTTGGCCGGCTGGTAATTGCACAGACACGCTTCCCAATAATTCGACTTTCTACCCAACCGCATACAATCTGTACACCGTAATAATGGGAGGATTTGCATCGGGCACCTGTTGCGTGATAGGGCTGATATGTAACCCGCTTGCAATTGCAGTATTATCCAAAGACAACACCGACTCAGCGGCTCCGTTTCTGCTCTCCATGGTAGCGGTCACGGACATAATGTTCAACATATTTGGTATGGTCGCATATTGTTCCGTGTCGTTCCATCCATATTCGGGCTGGCTTGAGTGGTTCTTTGTCGTGTTTCAGAACCATATAGTACACATATGGCCGTTTGTGGCCACGGCACGGTTATCATCTACCTACATGCTAACCTTCGTCGCTTTGGATCGCTATATGGCGATCTGCAAGCCCACCGAGACGGCCGAACAGCGAACCATCGCTAAATGGCGGGTCCGCGTCGTAGCGATGCTGGTGTTTTGCTTCCTTTACAATACACCTAAATTCTTCGACACGGAGTACGTCGGATATCTGCCATGCTCTCCGGGATCGCAAGATTTCTGCTTTAATGTTAAGGTCAAAGAATGGGGCATCTATAAAATCATTTACCGGTTCGTACTGCACGCCATTGTGAGCTATGCGATACCACTCTCGGCTATGATCACGCTGAACGTGAAGATCGTCGTGGCAGTGCGTAGAGCCGATAAAATGCGAAACCGCGTCTCTAGCGCCGTGAAAGGTAACCAGCGTGAAGTAACGAGTATTGTCATCACGCTTTTGACCCTGTTCTTCTTGGCAGTGTTCCCTCACGTCTTGCTGCAGTTTCTCATCGTGTTCCTAAACCGCCTGCCGTATGAGTTCACCATAATGGCCCAGTGGGTCTGGCCTGTAGTGTACTTCTTAACTGGCTTCAACGCGTGCGTCAATTTTTTCGTTTACGGTCTCATGGGGTCCAAGTTTCGTCTAGGTCTTAAGCGACTGTTCAGATGTGGCAAAGATATTTCTATGGGCAGCTTGCGGGAGTCCTCCGACCAAGGATCCAGTCGCAGAACCTCAAGGCTTTCTTCAGTGGCCACTGTCCAGGGCGGTTCAAGATCCTCCAGAATTTCGTTGTCTTCGCGGCTGTCCACAGCTTCCTCGGACCTGGAGAATGGGCCAGTTATTGTGAGGGTTTCCTCAGTGACCACTCACCAGACTGTACTGTAGGAGCCTCCCTGGTTAGACGCTGACCACCAATGAAAGGGGACGGTTGGAGGAGGAATTGTTCCAGTCCTAAAGTGTTACAATGTAATGTAACAAACATTGTCACAATACTACATATCGTCCAAAGTAAGACTAATTTAAGGACTCTCCATATACTAAAAGATATTTCAGTTACCTAGAAAATTGCGTAGAATCTAAAACACCATTCATGCGTAACGTCCGTGTATTGCACTCTCGTGTTCATCGTTTTTGGTCAAAATTTAGTAATAACCAATACAAATTTTTCTTGCAAACTTTTAGTTGGCAGTTATATTGCTGCAAACTTTTCATTTTGCTAAGGGAAAACGTTTGATAGCGATCTCCCCTCCTTATTTCAGGCTTTTATTTACTGAAACCGAACCCTTTTATGTTAAAAAATGCAATAACACCACTTTGACAAACCTACCTTTTTGCACATTATGCACCATATAATTACCCTTCGTGTCCTCGTTCAAACAATTTTTGTTTAAAGTTGTGACACATATTCTGACATGGGTTAGACGTGACCATATACATGTATCCTAACGAAATCTATGAATTTCAGCAGCAACTTATACATTTATTCAACGGAAACACACCTGTAAATTCTTAACACTTGTGCGAGAGATACACGCTACAGCTGTAGTGTGAAAATGATCTGAAAAAGTGTAAGATTGAATGAAAAGCGAGTAACTATGTCAGGGTTCATTGAAGGTGAACATGCTGCTATATCATTATGTATTTCATACATTTCTCATGGTGCATGGTGAGTTCTACTTTTATATTTTTGGGTAAACAGTTACTTTATAATCCGACTTATTGCTTGCAATTTAATGATGTCGAACCAGTTCTTTAGATTTATAATAATCCTCAATTAGCCGGAAGAACCGATAAGCCAGAAGAATTAATCCAGAGGCAGTAAAACTACAGACTTGACATTTAATATGGAATATTTTTTTCGAAATAATTTTTTATCAGTTTTTTCCTATTTTGCTCACTGATAAATGAAAATAAGGATTAAAATCGTGTTTTAATAACTTTGAATTATCTCTTTGATGTCATTGTGACATCAGTTCATTAATGGAATTCGCCAGAGAAGCAAACAAAAACACATTGCCTACTCTATGTCATACGACAACCATTAAAAGAGACATTTTGGATCTCCATATTTTACAAATTATCGTCTCTAAAAGGGTAATACGCTCCACAAAAGACCCTCATGTCAGTTGCTAGTCACAGTAATGGTCGTTGTAACGCCTGGCCTCTTCGTGGCTGTTGCCAGCGCTCTCAAACGGCAAGGCATTTCTTGGGGGTAGGTTTTTAGAGTTCAATCTGGAATAGCATTCCAGGCAACGGTCTAAAATCTGGTCCAGTTTTGTTGTAGGACATGTAGGCAGTTGATTGGTGAGTAATGGTCTACCGAAACATTGTCTATGTGGTTCAAATGTGGCGATTTTGATGACCAGGGTAGCTGCTCATTCCCTTGGTTCTGTAAGTTATCTGCTATTAAAAGTGCTCTGTGTGAACCTGCAACCTCATCGTGCAACCTAGACTTGTTCCTAAGGTGCCCCCTATCAAATGATGGACAAGTGGTTCCGAGATTATTCCTTTATTTGATCTGGTTCAGGTTTTCGTCGATGACTACCATTGGTGTTTTGGCACCAATGTGGAATCTACTCCAAATACTGACGCTGTCAATCACCCTTGTCACTTTAGACCCGGCATATGCTTCGTCGTAGGCCTCTTCTGGATATCTGTAAACTCTGTTTTGACTAATTGGGCGGTACAGGTGAAATCTGACCTTAATAAAGAAAGCCACGCAGTTTCATTGTTCTACCCAGAATCGTTCATGGCCCCCAATTCATTAGAGAAACAGACGACGATGTTTTGCTGTATACAGTGGGTACCTCGGATGTCATTTGGTGTTCTTACCTGCTAAAACCAGTTTGGTGTTCGCTAAGGGCTTTAAAAAAAGCATTTTAGTGACAATTTACCCCTCGTTCTGATCGGACTAAGTGTTTTTTGTTTAGTTGCAGCAGCGTATCCCGAAAGACAGTGGGTCCTGTACCCTGTAGGTAAAATTGTGATACATTGGGGGTGACCTCTGTGTAGGTACATCAGTCTTGGCATTACTCTATAAATTTGTGGGGGCCGTTCCCTTTGGCGCTATGATCTGTCTGGTTATGTCTGTCTTTTTCGCCTTAGATTAACAAATGTGTAATGCACTACTTGACTCATCTTACGCACTGCAAAACTGACCGCTTGCATGCAAAATTTCAAATTCTTCTATGCAGTAGTTGCCGAAATATGGATACTTTTTTGACAGAACCAAGCTTTGCCTAAGCCAAGCTTTGATCAGTCCAAAGGAACACTACCCAATTAAATCACTGCACATTACATAATGCAGCAGCGCTACAGGCATGAAAGTCAGTTAATTGGTAGTGACACACCTGACTGCACACTTTTACATTCACAAATCTTATATGAGATTGGAGTTTTTTTAAAAAAGAACGTATTTTTACCTAGGTATACCTTCGAAACTGAAATATTCCATATTAAATGTCAAGTCTGTACTTGTTTTGATGGAAAAAATCTCGCGGCAAAAGAACAACATAGGTGACATATTATGAACCACAACTATGATGTTATTATATAAGTAAAAAAGTTCTCGTGCTTCTTTTCATCACAAGTCTTGAAGCACAAAAATTAAAAAGTGCTACAGTCTATTTGTTTTTTCACTGTTTCGATGGTGAAAAATGGCTGACATCTTAATACCCGACCTCGGCTCTACGGGTTAGCCACTTGATCAAGCCCTTTGGTGAAGGTTCGAAATGGCAAATTAAGTGTTGTATCTTTAGAAACAATTCAAATTTTGTAAGACCGTTGACCTTTTGGCGTTCACGTGTTGTACAGGTGCACTTTAATGAAACGATTTTTAGACCAGGTCATGTTAGTTAAACGGCACGAAGGAAGCTTGATGTATATTTCCAGAACACGCCGTGCTTATTAATTTTAGTGTTTCATTCCTTGTCGTATTATCAAAGTTTCATGGTAAACTGTGAGCAGCTTAGAACTTTTCACAATTATTATGATAGTTTAAAGTCACGCAATGACTATTAGACATATTTTTTGAATTTTGAACTCCTGGCCTTAATTCACCAATGTATACATATAGTACTATTATTCCTAATAGTACTATATGTATACATATAGTACTATTATTCCTAATCAACACGGTAGTCATATCCAGTCCCGTTGGATTATTTATGAACTAGAGACCCCTAAAACTTGAATTTCAATAGTGTAATTTTTGGACTTCCTTCATGATGGCTATGGAAAATAGAAAGCAAATATTATATTATATTATATTATATTATATTATATTATATTATATTATATTATACGGACCTAAGCCAATATTCAGTCTTTTAACATATGGCAGGCAAAATGGCGCCAAATGACAAGACTTCTGTTTAACTGAAACCAGCAAAGATAAACTGTGTGGAATCTGTCGATTTTCTAACCCTGTAAAGAGGTGGGTAGATTATTTCCACGGGTTTCCCATGTAAGGTAATTATCTTTTTTATCAGGTGATATACTTCTCACATAACGGTGCTTATGTCTGGGCTCTTAATTTCCGCTGATCTTTCTTGATAATTGTAGCTGTTACAAGACTTCTCGATTGGAAGGAAAGCGCACATGTCAAGAAACGCGTTTAGGACAAATAAGAGACGAATAGCCTGCAGCCATGCGTCAGGGGTTTTCAAAATAAATAAATAAATAAATAAATAAATAAATAAATAAAAAGAAAAATGAAAACAAATGGAGAGAAATAAAAAGAATTGATGTTTAAAAACATTAGAAAATTAAATATGGAAAAGGAATTATAAAAAAAAAATAGAGAAAGATAGCAACAATGTCGAAATCAAGGAACGGAATGTTATCCGTGTCCAGTGTTCGTGTATTTAATGCAATTCTGACTTTTTGGCGTTTACGTGTTATACAGATGCACATTAATAAAATGATAAAACAGTATATGGCATTCCTACAAACAATTCAATTATTATATCTCCTAACAACGTTAACATACTCGTTTTAATGTCCATTACTGGAATACTATATCCTTAAGATAATTGGATTACTTCGCACTAAGATCAATTTGGTGAATGTTTTTCCGGAAACAGCAAGGGGGTTGGACTCTCAAGACGAAAGTACGTTGAGTTTATTGATGACCGTGATATTCTCTGTCACACACAGTACACTAAGCCTTTCGCTGTACACTAAAGCCTAGATTACATATGGCACGGGTGCCTCGCGGTGAAACTGTATACGATTTTCCGTTCGATGTTTTTTTTTCTTTTTTTTTTTTTACCATCGGAAGTGTCTACATGACGTGCGGGTACAATGCCATTTCTCCTACATGGCCTTAAGGTCGCGTAGGGAAAATCAGTTGTTGTGTGAAAAGCGATCGCACGGAGCACTTTCAGTCTCGGTGCAGTTGCAGATCGATACGTTATCGGGCACCCTACGATTTTAGGCACCAGTGTGGTCAGAGGGAAACGTACGACTTGAAATTGATGCAAGTGAATTACTCTTAATTATCAGCATCTTTACGATAATGGTTGGGTCTACGGGGCTTACGATTTAAAATTTTTTAATAGATGTTTTAGCACAACTGAATCGCACAGGCTACGGATATTAGGAGACAGTGAATTTCGCACGATTTAGCATTAAGGCCACTGCATGCCTCCACACAGTGCATCACCGTACGCACATCGCATGGCAAACTGAACACCTGAAGAAAACCAAGATGTGCAGTTTCCTTTAAGTTTACATATAATTTGGCGTACTGTTTGAGAATAGTGAAAGAGACAAAATGCCTGGGTTATCAAACTCATCGTACTTTCATTTTGAGAGGTCAACCCCTTTGAACTTTTTCAATAGTGTAGGTACATCAATTTAGTGACCTGATCAAGAGGTAAAGCACTCAAAGATAAGGCCAAAAAGCTGCGGTATTTTGAGATACAATCCTCTGACATTTCATTAATATTTCCATTCATCTTTTAATAATTTTAAGCATAAGCCTATGCACAAACCGAGAAATTATATGCGTATGACACCTTTTTGTATTAGTTTTAGTTTAATTAAATACGTCAATGTTATGGATTTCTATATATTTACCATAGTGTTGATGATATAGCGGATCGCACCTAGTCATTAGTCCTTGCTTTAGAAAGCCATTGGTAATACAGTTTGCCACACGGAGAAATTATTTCTCCGGTACATTATCAATATATTATCAGTATATAGCCGTGTGCAGCGAAGAAAGAGTTGTCTTACTAAACCACTATAAAGTATACCCTTTCCACGGGTATACTTTATAGTGTTGCTGATGTGGGATATATAAGAAATCAAGATCAAACTGGCAATACCGAAACCTGGAACCAATCATCATTTACCTATACTTAGAGGAATAATATAATCATTTATTAGGTAAAATTGCAACCCTAAGGTTGAAGTTGTACGAAGTATGTTTAAAAGAAAATTGACAATAAACTTTAAATTATAAAACAACAAACTGTTCCTAAAATACTACAGATTAAAAAAAGACGTTCATAAATTACTACAAATTAAAAAGCCAATAATTAATAAAGGAACTGTTAAAACGTTCTGTCTTCACTTTTGGTTGTAAGAATTTGGTGTTGTTTCGTAAAGTATGGGTATTTCGAGCAATAATGCATTTCTATTACTCTTTATACTGTTAAATGCACACCTTTAGGAATCTTATCTAATTTTGTATGTCAAGTGAACTTGTTTACATATACATATATATATATATATTATTATTTAGAGATTTTTATGTTAAAACATATGAAATTATTGCACTATATAATTTTTAGGTCGTATTCTTTGTCAACAAATGAGCTATGTCCAATAAAGATTGATTGAATGTGGGGTTCATCAACCAGATTACTTCGTGTAGGCCTATCTAATGTGTATTAACACTGCCAGTGTTGCATAATATTTCTATATAGTATTTGTTTATGAGGTCGCATTCCTGTTAATAGAGAAGTAATACGCAACTTCAAAGATGAAACTGGTTAATAAGATATGAAGCGCTCCAGGCAGGAAAGTTTTCTTTTTAATTCCCCAACGTTTCGTGTAATGCATCACTGAGGTATGTGCATATGTCCCAAAGTTGGACGATTACATGTACACCTGTTTGTGTCGGCAAAAACTGTACCAATAAAACTAATTTCTGAATATTTTCTTCCTTTTCCCTTCATTCCGTTCAGTAAGGCTACGACTAGCTGTTGGTGACATGGACATGGAAATCAAAACATTTTCCAACGTAACAGTACACTTCAAAAAGGAAAATTCCCAGAAAACTGGAACCGATTAAACGGTTGAATCTTTGAGGGCGCACGACAAAATAAAGAAAGCATTTTACTATGACCACTTCATCACCTTATAAAAATCCGGCTGTTGTTTTTAGAAAAAGTCATGAAACAGTTACAGATACAAATACGACTAGATTTCCATTTTGATTAAGACATTTTTATTCCAGCGGTTGTCAAAATAACCCTGTAACTTAAACTGTAACCTTTGACAACTCGATATTCCCACAAGTCGGAACACCTGCTTAAACAAATTGTATAGCTCGTTTGCCTCCCTCCTCCGATGCTTTTTGCCAACATCATCGTTTACCCGCTTTCGGTCTATTCAGACACTACATCTTATCGTGTCTTTTCCAACTCTGAGATATGCTGGAATGTTGATTTTCACTTTAAAACTGATTATGCAGTTTTAAAGTTTTGAAGATATCATATTTATATTGAAAGCACTCTTCGTTACGGTTTCTTGTGTCTAGTTTCTCCCTCCCCCTCTCTTTTGTCAATAAACATTATCTGAACGGAACCGTAATAAGCCTTTGATTTGATGCATATACCCAATTTGCACTTGCATTCTGCAGGCAAAGATACATTGACCTCACAATCCGATTTACTGCCTGCAATCTAATGATGCCGAACCCGTACTCTACATCTATAGCAATCCTCAATTGGTCACAAGAAACGATAGCAGTTTTGATTAAAAAAAAGCTGGCGGCAAGAGAACAAGATAGGTGACAAATAATGAACAATAACTATCATGTTACTGTATAAGTAAGTAAATCCTTTCCAGACGGCATCAGCTGAGGTGTACTGTACAGGGGCGGATTCAGAGATATTTTCTGACAGTCTTCCAAATTATCTTTGTTGATCCATTCTTCATTTTTGACCGTCTTCCGACGTAAAAATTAGACAACTTTCAATGTAAACTTGAAAATCTGACCGTCTTCCGGAAGACCCAGAAGACGGCCTGAATCCGCTCCTGCTGTATGTACTGACGTTATTTCATAAGATAAGCATGTAATGTAGGAGGTTCGTGGCTATGTGAACTTAAAACGCTGTAATTAGAATACGGAAATTAACTGTGCAGTTTCTCTGTTAGTGCAGTTTCTCTCTCTCTCCCCCCCCCCCCCCACCCCCCCCACACACACACCATAAAATGCAATCTGATCAACATTGTCACTTCATTACATTAAATAGCTTTTAAACGATTTTTCCTCAGCATATGAACCTGCTATATTTGCAGGCTCCCTGGTTGTCTTTGCTACTTAGTTTGAAAGATACTTTACCAAGTGTGATAAATCCTTTAGCACAAATCCAAGAGAGCCAAATTTTGCTTTTTGCCACTCATTTTAAAGATTCAGATTTGTTTTCTTCTTTTGCAACTTTAGGTTCTCAACACTACATGTATAACTTAATGAAATATACATTTGCCAGTAAACACAAATGATGATTACCATATTCATAACTTTAATACAAACTGTTTACTGTACAACGAATGTTAAAATTCCACGAATAACGAAGAATGTTGTATAAGAATGAAGAACAAACAACAAACATGATAATATTACAACTGTTTTAACTCTGGGTTTGTGTTATGTTACAGGGTGTCATGTGACCATTACATCACTAGTTTAAAACAATAGGCAAATGGCATACGCACAAAACAATCCAACAAAGCTACTGACGCTCACACGAGTGCCGTCTTAGTGAGTAACAGGAAATGCGTCCTAAACACGTCCTCAGAAATGTGCTAACCTTAACCAGAAATTGTCTTTATGACGTCACCAGGCAAAGCAGATCACAGGGAACCCTAAAGGGCCCCTCATCGTGGCCTGATACCACGAATCAAAGGCTAACCAATCTGTCGGCCTGTGGCGTCATCTGGACCATTTCCAGTTCAAAATAAATGCAGATCTGAATATTAGATGCAAATGAAAATGTCTACTTGTAAGTGCTCTATACTCTATAATCACCAGCTATTTTCTTTGCATCCATTTTCTTTCTTCAGTCGAAAAATTGCTAATTATCTGACGAAGTGAACACAACAGGCATATTCTAATATAAACAAATCAAAAAAACTTGTTGGCTACACACAGAGAGATTTTACGCAGTCTAAAATGTCTTAACGTTCAGTCTTAAATAAGCAGATCCATTTAGAACATGATGTGTGAACCCTCCAAATTAAGATATTTTAAATATTTAAATACACAACAATGTTGAATGCACCTGCACAAATAGTAACTAGCGCAAGTAAAAATGCAACAGAACATTTATCATAAGCTTGTCCCGTATTGCACAACCCCTTAAAGTGAGATTACATGTGTATTCAAAACTAGTCTAACTTAAATTAAAAAAAAAAAGTCTGCAATAAATGACATCATCACACTGGCAGCAAATGAGAGGGTCCAAAAGGGACCCCATACCTACTTGAGATAATAAAATTACATACATAGCAGTCCAAAGACTAATTCTGAATTTTGTTTCACCAGTCATTAATGAGCCTTACTGTTTTCCTCTTAATACATGTATAAATTGCACTAACTTTACAAGGTGAATTAGATACTTTCCAGTATACACAGATTTGTCAATTGGTCATGTAATCATTAATATGAGAACAAAAGGCTTTCAAAAAGTTTACAGGCATAAGGTGCGAATTATTGGTGCAAAATGACCAATTATAATTTTGATTTTTTTTAGCATACTGCCATATTTCTCAATATCTCACAATTAAAAATACAGTTTTCTTATATCAAATTTCAATATTTTTTTTACAGTTAAATTTTAGTTACCATGATATTTTCCTTTTAAAAACCCTGAACTCATTTGCTTTTGAAGCAACAAAAAGTGCCTCTTATGCTTTTGACCAAAACAAAACTCTTTGCATGTTAATAAGGTCTAACTAATTCACTTTATACCAAAGATAAGTAAAGCACAACTAGATATCAAACAAAATGGTTTTCCTAGCTGAATAAACACTGAAAAATGGTCAGTGAACAATTCCTTCCTTGCTGGTAAGTTAATTACTTATAACAGGGATATGAATATGGATCGATACAATTAAATGAATAAAATATCAAGGAAATAACAAAATTCCATTTAAAATGGGTGTGGCAGGAGCTCAGTGATAAGACTATTGACAGTCTTAAATAGATCTTGTACATATCATCAAAATGGTCTTTATTTGGGCCCCTATCTTTTTTCTGCAAATCTACATTTTGACCCTCTTCGAGCTTTAAAAAGTGAAAGAAGTTGTCATATCTATACACAAGTTCAACAACGGTTGACTAAAATGTTGCCGTTTTGGTAAAAAAAAAAAAAAAAAAAATCATGATGACTCTTTTGTGCAACATATGGTCTACTGTCTCATTACTTAAGTGCACTACTATAAGTTTCCACTGCACAGATGTGAAATACTTACACAAATTGTGAAATGTATCCTACAATTACATAACTGTTAAAATTTTTTAACATCTCACTCATTCCAATACTTCACTTTTAATAATTTAACATCTAACATGAAGATTACTGCCTTTTCTACATTTACTGAGAAATCACCAAAATCCTACCCTAGGTTCTAGATTCCGGTATTGTCAGCTCGATCTTGATTTCATATATAACCCATATCAACAATACCAGAAAAAACAATACCGTAAAAGCGACTCCACCACGAGGTATATTTAGCAAGCTAGCTTTTACGTTTCTCTGACACTCAGGGTACAAAATCCTAGCTGTCCATAACCTTATCACTGAACTCCTGTGTTTGGATTGGGTTGACATACATGCACAGTTATTCCCCTCTAAATAAAAGATGAAATTCAACCTTAATACTGAGAGTGGTGAATCTGAAATCAGATTGCTGACACAATAACTCAGATGAATTTAAGTGAACTTGAGTGTTTTCAGACTTAACCTTTCTCCCTTAAATATACTCTTTTGTGACACAACACAAGAGAATAAAGCAATTCTAAAAAGAACATTTTCTACAAGTAAAATTCTTTTAAAAATATTTCATGTTCAATACACTGAGCACAAAAAAGGATATTTATTAAAGAATTTTTTTCTTCACAGATGACTTGAGATTCTGTAGCTTTATCATTTTTTTTTCTGTCCCACCAAGAGATACGATACATTATGATCAGTTAACTAAGTTTAAGCTACAACTTAGTTCTTGATCGAAAAATATGTATACAGCAGTTTAAACTACTGTCTCAAATGACAATTATGTTAGCCTTCCAATTCACAAATTTCACTAATATAATATATTATATTGACCAATCCTGAAATAATCACTAAATGAAAGAAAAAATAACTTAAAATGTTAATATTTTAGGTAAAAGAGTTAAATTTACTGTACAAAAGTCATGTGAAAAGACAATGATATCAGGTGTGTGTGTGTGTGCGTGTGTGTGTGTGTTGGTTGAGGTGGGTGGGGTGTGTGGATCTGACCTTGTACAGTAATCTGGTTTTGTGCCATACTAGAAATGCAATTCCATTACTTATATATAAAATCAAATGCACAGCATAATAGACATTCAAAAATTAGCTATATAAACCAATCAATTAGATCACAATGCATTATAATACATGAAGGTAAACTGGGACCACTGTTAGAGCTCAATGCCAAAATTAAAGTCATAAAAAAATTTATCAAGTAAATGGCTAATTGTGTTAAGACAAATAAGATAAATAACATACAGATCTTTCATATTTGTGACCACAACAGACAGTGTATTTCTATGTAAAAATGGTATACTTTCCTATGCCTAAATGTATAAAAATATGACATATTTATGGTGAAAATATGTTCTACATGTACAAACACTGTTTGAGAAAAAAGACTGCTGATACAACATTACAACCAGTCATTACCATCACAGTGACCCTATAAACAGCATATCTTCACTTTTCCAAGAGGATATTCAATTTTCTTTAGAAAGTATACTAATAATACTCAATATTATACCATTCATTAAAATAGGCACCCAATGTAGGTTTGTTTGATATTCCCGCAAGTCTAATTAATCCGAGTACAATGTAAAGAAAACAAAAAGATAACTCACAACACATCTTATATATTTAAATCCTGGATAACTTGAATGATGACTTTGTAAACAATTTTTCGATTAGTTTTGGGCTTCCAGGCATTAGAATTTGATAAATTAGTTTTTCTATCATTAACTTTTTAACATTACAGCATCAGGCATTATCACTGTCAGAAATGACAGAAGGGAATGTGGTGAGAAGACAAAATTACATATAGTGACATCTAGTGTTAAAATTCCTTTCTCCACTGTGGTGACACCTACTGTTCCGTAACTGAGAAAAAGGCTGCCATTTGGTGTTTTTGAATGGTGTATGTGCAACCCTCTGGTGTTCTATTAGAACTATGGAACAGCACAATACTGGTGCACATTTTGTGGTGGGGTTTGATAATAAAGACAAAATTTTTATCAAAAGTTTCACATCTTTGCGAAGAACTCGATCAAAATGCCTTACTGGTACACATATTTGGTTATTTTCGTCTCCTCTTTTCTCTACATCCAGACCACAGCACTGACAATTCCCAATTCCTGATTTCCTTACATGCCTCCATCAAAGGGCATCCTTACAGACCTCAGCCTTGTTGTAGTACCCTGCCAAGCAAGGACACGGCAAGCTGTATCGAAAGGATGAAGAGGATGCTGGGAGCCACCAATCCGCAGCCTCGGCACTTGTCATATTCCTCCTGAATGAGATAAAGAGATTTATGAACATGTGACCCAAACTCATGACAAAATTCACGTAAGAGATAAAGTTCCTGATAACAAATCATAAAAGAGAATAAAACATGAATCACCGAGACACACCATATTGAAATTTCTAGATAAATTAATTATTTTGCAATTTACAGGTCTAACACACACTATAGGACTTTGAGAAACAATTGTAAAGATAAATTTTTGTACTCACCCTATCATCGAAGTCATAGCAACCCTGTGGGCGCAGGCGATACCTTGGTGACCGCGATGCTTCACACACACCAGGGCCACCTGCTGGCACGTCTGGGTCTAGAAAAACAGATTTACAGAATGTACAGGGGCTGTTTAAGAGAACAGGGTGAATTAATCAGACATTTAATTTTTGGTTAAAAATGCCCATTTGCCACACTTTGTTACAGAATTCAAGACTCAATATCAATTATTTAGCAAAACTAATCAATCTGAAGCCAATTCTCACCAGTGGGCAATTCAATCAATTCTCATCAAATAAATCTGATAAAAAAATTATTTATTTTGAGAACTCAAAACCACCATGTAAAAGATGCACAATTCATGTAAAATTCAATCAGTGGTATTGTGTTCGGCAGCCCTACCTTCACGTGTGTCATATGGGCCTCTTTTGGGTTCTGGAGACAGGGGGTCACATTCTGGTCCACAGGGGGGCTCTGCTACCACAAGCAGAAGATTGGTGCCAGTAACCTTTTCCACAGAGTACTGCCTAGAATAAGAAATAAAGAAAGAGTTCAAAATTTCTATTTAAAAATGCTGCTACAAATGCAATGAATGAATGAATGATTGAAAGTTAAGTTTTAGAAACTTGTGTATTGAAATTGTGCATGCAGGCACACAGAAATGCTAGGTCACTTAATCACTCATGCACATACTCAGCCATAACCACAAAGGCACACATACACACACACGCATGCATGCATGCACGCACACACACACACAGACACACACACACTTTTTTGGACCATACCTTGTGCAATTTTCACAGACAAGTTCAGAATAAAGTGAGGTGACATCTGTGAAGTAGTATTGAACTTGCTCCGTAACGCAACTCTCATTCTTCTCACTGCCACCATCTCCTGAGTCTTGTTGGGCATATGCTGGGAAGGGTACAGATTATAAAATGTTAGCAGCCAAAATCACAGTATAAGCTACATTAAACGCCTGAATATCCATAAAATATATAAAAACAGTGGATCCAGTCCCGTCTCCTTTTTATAGATAATGCAAACTTAACTACTCTTTTCTCAACCTCAATAAAAAGAAAAATATAAAAAGCAATATAACGTATATGACTGACAATATTCAGTGGGTCAAAATAATGAATAATATACAAAGAGAACATCCAATTAAATGATATGTAGATTATGAAAACACTGCAATTAAAAAGAACACTCACCAAAACTCTTTGCTGATTCAAATATCCAACTGAAAATAAAATGCACTCTATCTGAACACACTGCAGATTGACACATAAGACAAAAGTAGTTAAACAGGCCTTCCCAACTACCAGACTCTGCACATAAGGATCCTGAATTAACCGGTATATCGGACCACACTACCCGTTTTCAAGGTGTGTGTCAGATCGCATTTCAGAGTATCAGTCAGAACACCGACAGGATGAGCCGGCGGTCGTCCTACAAAAATTGTTCTGGGGTATAATACTCCGAAATGCGATCTGACACACACCTTGAAAACTGGTAGTGTGGTCCGATATACCAGTTAATTCAGGATCCTTATGTGCCGAGTCTGGTAGTTGGGTAGGCCTGTTAAAGTCAATTAAAGAAATTAGTGCATAATCGTAAAATTGTCCTGATAAAGATATGTATGTAATATTTATAATCCATTAATCAGATCATCATTTCTTTCTTATCTCAAAATTATCTATTACCATTATTTCAAATAAAGTTTAAGTTTTACTTAAATCAAAGAATGAAAATGGTTTGCACTTTCTTGAAGGTATCGATCTAAAAGAGATTCTAATCTTTTATCTTAAAAAAAAACACAAATAACTCATATTATATGTCAACATGTCACTAACTTACTTGTATAAGTTGAAATTTGAGTATGCCCTAAAACAGACATTATTAAGTAACATAAGTACCTTTCATGAAGAAAAATGAGTACAACACAATCAAGTGAGATTATGGTGGATATAAATAAAATGCCTTGAAAGAGCCTCAAAACATCTCCTAAAAACCTGATAGGCCTTCATCAGAAATTACAATTATATAAATTCATGGCACAAAAAAAAAAAAAACTTCCATTAATTAAATAAAAATTGGTTCAAACTGGTGTCATGTCTTTACAATGCCATCCATGAATCTGTCAATTTTGTATTGGAAGTTCATTTGAAATAATCCTTAATCATTTCTAAATGGTAAGAGCTTAAAATGAAAGTGAAAGTGAAACTGAAACTGACTCACCACATCACACTGCTTGTCCACCATTTCACTGTCAGCATTTCAAACACTGGAATGCTGGGCTATCAAGGCAAAGAAACAGTTGCAATAATGGTAATGATTCCTAACTTTTATATTCAGAACATCTTTACTTGTTCCAATATTATTTTTTCTCAAAACCAATGCTTTAATTTGTCAAAGTAATGTTATGTGAACTAACTTTTCTTTTTATCCACTTTTTATTTTCAATTTTGTGTTTTACTTATAATAAAAGATTATACTGGAAAATAACAATAATTACATTTGCTCAAATTTATTGAGGGAATATATATAAAAACACAACATTCCATAAAATTTCTGATAAAAATTGATAAATGATACAAATGCAAAACTGCTCTTGAACATTCATTTTTCAGAGCATATTCTTTTTTAATTCCAAATAAACGTTGCATGAAGATATTCAAGGAAAATATGTAAATTCCAATTGTTTTTTAGAGACTTACAATGAAGAATGATCTTGGTCCAGCACTTGTTTTGAGTTGCAGCTGTTTACATACACCCTGCCAGTCATAGTTCTGTACCCTAGAAAACAGGACACAAATCGCTTCAGTGAAAAAATCTAATTCATAGTACACTTATTGTCCCATTCCCAAATTCCACCCGTTTTTTTTTTCAAGCCTTCCAATTTCTGTGTAGAGATAAATAATTGTTCTTGAAACTTATTTATTGTAAAAGTATTCACATTAATAAATCTATGCCAAGCCTCCCTCCCAGCTTAAATCAGGCTTTTTTCTAAGTCCCTTTTTTGCCAAATAATATTAAAATAACAACACAATATGAAGATAATTTATACTAGCCATGGTTCACAACCCACCTGTTATAAACAGGACTAGATCCATTATAGAGTTCCATCATCAGGGCCGGCTCTGTTGCACCAAAAAAGCGCCCAATCTGGAATAAAAAAGGTTTCCACCATACACTATATAAATGTTATCACTATACAGTTATATAAATTCTCTCAGTAATTCCAGGTTCTAACCAATTCAAGTGACATCCCTGTTGCTTTCACTTCAAGAATATCCTTTTTAAAGAAAAAAATAAAACCAACAGATCAGCCCCATACACACATTTCACGAGTCCCTAAACAGTTGACTTGGTCTTCACCTTCCTTCTAATTGGCTGATATAGATAGCATCCCTAAACTAATCTTTCTCCTGATTGGCAGACACGGTCAATGTTACTTACCTCATCTTTTTCCTGATTGGTTGACACAATGAATGCTCCATCATCAATGAGATAACAGAAGAGAGTCAAAGAGAGATCAGAGCACTGCCCTTGGCTGGTATTGTTCATCAATTCAGTCAAGTATGTCTGGTGCATCTTGGCTCCAACCACTGGAAATTTGATTTTACGTTCACTAGTTAAGGATGTATGAAGTTACTCTATTATTCCTTTTTTTTTTTGCAGATTAGTTAGTTTCATAGTTAATTTTCTCTGATTACCAAAGATAAAATGATCTCAAAATTGTACAAAAAAGCAGAAACCAAAATGACTGGCAATTCATTTCGTCACATATTTATAAAATTAAGCCATGTAAATACAATTTATGTTAATTTGCATATTTTTACAATGCTATTGATTTTCCATAAATTTAGGAGCTATCCTCCATAAAAGGAATCTCAGAATAGTATTATTTAGAAAGACACTACAACAGCATAGGTATAATATAAGAAATGCTTCATAAAATGGATCACTGTCAGCACTGTCAAATTAAGCTGAAAATCCTGTGTGCGTGTTAGCATGTGTGTTTGTGTACGTATATGTGTGCATGTGCTGTTCCATGTGAGTTTATGCATATAGGCATGTCTGTTTGTGCATCTGTACCAAAACATATCCGAGCATTTATATGCACAGGAATGAATAATTTTGTGTGTCTGACTGTGTACTTTTACGTGTGTATGTCTCCATGCATGCATATTGTTCTCTATGCAGTCTACAAACCTGCTGGTTTATAGGTATTGCCACCCTTTTCCGTCATGCTTATGGACTTCATGACACTGACCACTGGACCAGTGGTGTTGGGGTTATTGTCCTTCACTGAAAAGTGGTCAAAGTTGATTCAATTATTTGTGCATACTTTTGTGGCATTCTCTTTCACCCTTTATTGTACAACTAAATGCCATTTCTATTCCCTACACTTAAGTGACAGAACTTAGAAATAAATGACTTTGTTCTTTTTCTGGCTTCTAAGAGGGAAAAATCAATCAGTCTGATGATGAGCAAATACTCTAGAAAGGATTCTATTATAAACTCATACCCAGGGCTGTAATACTGATTCATAATGTTTTTTATTAAAACAGATCTGCATGCGACCTTACTAACCAGCTTTGTAAGGCGCTGAGAAAAACACATGGTCCTCATCAATTGCCCTTTTGTATTCCTGGTTCTCACGAGGGTTGGCCATATTCAGAAGCTGTTCTGTCATACTGAAGTGTTCAAGATATACAACAGTAACATATATACTTTACATGTACACAACAGTAGATTTTACTTAAATTCTGATAACATTCACATGAATCTGCATTAAACAGAAGCCTTTTGATTCAGAGGAATTAATATTATATTCATCGCTAAACAGCAGAATTTCTACTGAAATCATATTCACAGTATACTTCCACATGAGACAAATTGCGATCTTGTGGTCAATTATGACCCACTTACTTATGAGGATAGAGCCTGGTCAGTCCACTGTTTGTGGAAACAAAGACAACCTCTGTGGCAGACCTAGAAAACAAGTTACTACCTCTTCAAAATTTTAATCAGAATCTGAAAATAAGACAGCTTAATATTTGCAATTAACTAAAATATATAACAGCAGCATTAATAATAAAAATAATATCATTTTTGGCATTAACATTATGAATTTATTTTACATATTTTTCCTAATTTGTTTAAGTTATATTCAATGTTGCCAGAGTGAAAGTGCAATAAAATTTAGGATGTCAAATTCCTCTGTCACAGCAATTTCTCAAAATCATCACTTGTCAATTTTTTTTATAATCATTCACAATTTTTCTTGACTCTCGAAAAAATGTTGAATCCAACTCAACAGCAACAATTTGCCAATTAAATTTTGAGGTAATTAAAGAAGGCAACATTTTGGGAAAATATGAGTCATCAATTTAGTTTCAATTGGGTTAAAATCACCACAAAGCTTACTTGTATGCCTGAGACAAGGCCTTCCAATGTTCAGTGACATTCTGGGTTGTCACGTAGTCCCACAGGAAGTGCTGGACAAGATCGTCATTGCCTAGGAAGAATATTAAAACACGTTTTGAAAAATAAAGCTTTACTTCATTTAATATCTGCACAAAATGTTTCAAGAGTTTCACCATACTACACATGATTAAGGGATAAAGTTCACATTTTTTTGTGATGCAGATTTAATATTTTCAATATGTAGGGCATTCCCTACTACATCAAATGAATGTTGGAGATTTAATGCTTTCAGTGGTCATTAGGAATATCATATGTGGCAAACTTCCCAAGAAACAGCCACTAGATGGCAGTCAAGTCATGACCAGTTAAAACAAAATTTTATGTGAATTCCAGGAAGGTTATGCATTGTTATCTCTAAAATTGGAGGCGAAGATGATTGATGATGGTGAAATTGTTGACCTACTAATTATAATCTTTGCCAGTAAAAAAATAAATTTAACCAACTTTGCTGAAAAACCACTCACAAGAACTGCTCCCATTCACCATGTCCCTGACTGGGTTTGGAGGAAATGTCTCCGTGTCATTGGTATTGTTATAATTGTCAACAACAATGTCCTTAGAGTTACAAATCCTGAAAATATCCAATAATAACTAGAGGATCAGAGAGGTGATACCGCCTCCGGATAGTGTACCACCAGCTGGAGTGAGCGCATTCGAATGGAACCCCCCCCCCCCCAAAAAAAAGGGACACCACAACCAGTCTTGTCCTTGACAAGCTCTATGCAATAAACAAGAATTCTCAAAGTAGTATTATGAAAAAAAATAGAAAAAATATAACATAAAAATGGTCCAATCAAGCGGATTTTCCAATTAGCCTGTATTTTCCTAACATTGATCACTCCTGTGATTTTCTGGACAATAGGCCCATTGGTTTTCCTTGAAATGAGTTATCAGTGTTGCATATATGCTGACAAAAGAGAAAACCTAGGGGCAACACTGGGCATATCTCTGCTTGTTTTGAAGATGTGAGGGACAAGAAAATATGCAAAGTTCAGTTCATGATGAAAAAGTAAGTCAATTTCAAGGTCACAGTACATGACTTTCTATTCAAGTTCAATAGTAACTATGGGCATTTCCTTGCCAATTTTGGAAATGTTAAGGCCAGAAAACATGCAAAGTACAGTTCATCATAAAAAGTAGGTCAAAGGTCAATTTCAAGGTCACAGTTAGATTGCCGGTATATGACTTCCTATTTAGGTTTAATAGTAGCTATGGGCTTATCTCTGCCAGTTTTAGAGATATAAGGGAGAGAAATTTTTCAAAGTTCAGTTCATGGTGAAAAGTAGGTCACAGGTCAATTTCAAGGTCACAGTTAGATTGCCAGTATATGACTTCCCACTCAAGTTCAACAGTAACTATGGATGTATCTCTGCCAGTTTTAGAGATATAAGGGCTGGAAAATTTGCAAAGTTCAGTTCATGGTGAAAATTAGGTCAAATGTCAATTTCAGGATCACAGTTAGATTGCCATTATATGACTTCCTATTCAAGTTCAATAGTAACTATGGGCGTATCTTTGCCAGTTTTGGAGATATAAAGATCAGAAAACTTGCAAAGTGCAGTTCATCATGAAAAGTAGGTCAAAGGTCAATTTCAATTTTACAGTTAGATTACCAGTATATGACTTCCTATTCAAGTTCAAAAGTAACTATGGGCATATCTCTGCTAATTTTTGAGGATTTCACATTTTATTTTCACCACTGAATTTAGGATGTTGAACTTTTTGATATAGTGCAATGCCTAAGCCGTATTGAAAACAAAAAAATAGACACTACCCCCAGTGTTGCCCTTGACAAGTTCTACAAAATGCATAAAACAAGAGGTCTCTAGCATTAACGGTACCAGAATTAGAGAGAGTTTTCAGTTTCGGCATCTAATGGCCGCTGCTACCATGAAAATGCACCGATTGACCCCAAACTCACGAAAATGAAAGATGACCCTAAGGGTAACACCTGCCCATAATATTATAGGTAAGATCTGTTTAGTTTCTGAAAATGGGCTGAAATAAAAATTTTCTCGCAAAAAATTCCTATTTTTAGAAAATTTTGGCCCATTTGACCTTGAAATAAAGGTCAAAGGTCAAATCCAAGGGCATATTTGAAAACCTCACATATGACTTTCGGTCAGCCATCTGTAGAAATTTTTCCCATAATTCCATCGGTCTGGGAGATATTTAGCATTGAATTTTCAAACATTTTGACAAGGGTGCGTTTCAACAAGCGTCACGCCCAGGTCAATGCACCAACTGAGACAAAAAAACCTGGGTGTTCAAGTTGAGATTATATGTGACCTAAATCCAAGAGATGGGGACACAGGTCCTTGCGGTCTAGGAGGAGAAGCGGTAACGGTGACTTGTATCCCACGTCATCCTGCGGAGCCGCAGGAGCCGGCGGAGCTGTACGAGACGGGTCGGGACTAAAACCATGAGTACCGCCAGCGTACACGCTGGTGGTACTAATAATAATACAAATGCATAATCTGCATATTTCATTATCTGTATTAAAAATAGAGTAAGTACTAATCTATAAAACAAAGACTCACTGTACTTCAGTGATATAAGTATAACTCAAAGTAACTCTTTTCTATCAGCAGACTACAATGGATTAGTTCAATGAAGTTAATACATAAAACTATTTGCTTGACATTCAATTGTCAAATGCATTTTACAGAAAAGACTGAAAGTTTTTTTTGTACCATAAAGGGGCATGAACTCCCTGCTGCATTTGGTCTGCATCAGCAACAATTGGCTCCAATACTGAAACAGAATATATAGAAGTCCTTTGAGAAAGTGTGAAAGGCTATCTTTTGGAACCAAAATTCTTATGACAGTTGGTGACACGGTGCATGCCTCGTACCTCATCACCAGGTGGCGCCCCTGGTGGTAGATGTTGACACGTGAACCACTGTTTTTATTGTTCACAGTATTTATCATAATATCCTGATAGTTCTGTAACCAGTTTTAACAATAACTTCTTAAAAGCACCAGTATTAACTTTAAGACAAAAAAATCTTGTCTACTTTAAATTTAGGATAAATCTGAAGGCATCCACTTAAATAGAGTAACTATAATTAAACAGCCAATGATTCAACTTTGGCTTGGACAAATAAAATGTTTTATTTGATAAAGTCTTGGGTCAAACTTCTCTTATTATTTTGGCCTGAAAGTTACAAACAAGTTCTTTTTTTATGCAACCAGATACAGGAATCATTTATCAGTACTCAAAATGCTTGGCTACATATCCTATGACCTCAGGAAAAACTGTGGAATAATTTATCAGTACTCAAAATTCTTAGCTTGATATATATCAGTACTCACATTCCTTAGCGTGATATCCTGTGACCTCAGGATAAACTGTGGAATAATATATCAGTACTCACATTGTTTAGCTTGATATCCTGTGACCTCAGGATAAACTATGGAATAATATATCAGTACTCACATTGCTTAGCTTGATATCCTGTGACCTCAGGATAAACTGTGGAATAATATATCAGTACTCACATTGTTTAGCTTGATATCCTGTGACCTCAGGATAAACTATGGAATAATATATCAGTACTCACATTGCTTAGCTTGATATCCTGTGACCTCAGGATAAACTGTGGAATAATTTATCAGTACTCACATTGCTTAGCTTGATTATCCTGTGACCTCAGGATAAACTATGGAATAATTTATCAGTACTCACATTGCTTAGCTTGATATCCTGTGACCTCAGGATAAACTATGGAGTAATCTGGCATGACCAGCCCCAGGCTGAAGGTACTGTTGGGGATCCCTGTGTAGAAATATAGCCTGTTTTTCTCACTGGCGTACCTCTGGAAATAAAGAAAAGCTCTCACTCATTTTTTTCATTTTTTGCATGTAGAAGCTCTCATTGATTTTTTTGCACATACATAATTAAAATTCAGTTAGGACCACACACACACACACAAACACACACACACACACACACACACACAGTATCTGTTTGTGGAGTAGTAAACATTTTGGAAGACTCACCAAATCTTTAGAAATGACAAATGTTTCTATGTTTGCATTCCCTGTCAGGTTGTTGATCATCTTCTTTCTCAGCTGAAATAATTAAAATTAAAAAGATTAAATAAAGCAAAAATATCAAAGTGTAAGACATAATCTTTTCTGCTAGTGCGTTTTGTTTTCCATTTCTAAATGCATCTCTCTTTTAAACATCAATAATCGATACAACATGAACTTGCAAATTGCAAACACCCAGTTAAGTGTGATATATTTATTTTTAAAAGGTTTATCACTTGAAAGACATTATTTTTGAGCTTAGCTGGTTGTTGTATCATTTTGATTCAGATACAACCACAAAAACCACTAAAAATAACTGATTTATCATTTTTGAAAGAAGTTTTCATTGTTGTTTCATCATTATCTATCAAAAAAAGACCTTAATTTTGAAAAGTCATATTCATGCCTTGTACCTGGATTTTCTATAAATGCATTAGAAATTTACCAGGAAAATACTAATGCTATCTTAAATTATAAATCCTTAATTACAAATCTACATTATGACTACTGTAATAAATATCATGATGCAACAAGTTTGTGACCCTTTGAATAATAAATGTGACCCTTTACCTCAATCTTTGCAGGGTTCTCATGTTCAACTTCCAGGAAGTCCACATTGGGAGGATCTTTCAAGTAACCAAGCTGTGAAAATAAAATTAATTCAGTCAATCAGTTTTTCTATTAATGTTTTATATCATTTTTGGAAAAAATATTAAATTCAGTACTGTAACATGACAATATTATAATATTCTTTTATCCATTTAATTAAGAATCAATTTGTATACAATATTTCACCTTTTTGTATTATAATATCTTATCATATTGATCTTCTAAAACATCTTGATTTGTGCAATTATGCTTTATACCATAAACCTTGTACCATAGTCAAACTAAAAAGCAGTTAATACCTGTGCCTTGAGGTTTGGATGAAAGACTGTATAGCCATTCCAATTCATAGCAAAAGCATAGCCATTTGGACCCAGCTGCAAAGGTTCACAAAATATAATGTTAAAAACTTATGCTACTTATAAACACTTACATCATAATGTTTTTTTTTCAATTTGTTGATTTTGTGGATTTCTTGTCAATGAGTAATGTAATCATTTATTTTCACCCAATCAAGAGAAGAACAGCTGAGAGCATTTCGCACAAAATGATAATATTATCATAATATTGACATACTAACTGCCATCACCTGAGCTGATGAATCAGCTTTAAGCCTTCAGAATTTTTTGTTCCTGATGGGAAAAGCTAATTCAAATCTGTACATAAGAGACACTGGTGGATAAACCTCCTTTGAACAAAATTGCTTAGAACATATTATAAAATTCTAGGCATTATGAGGTCATTTTGTACAACTCAGAACTCATTTCTTTTCTTATACCCCCTTTACACTGGACGGCGTTCTTTCTGCGACCATGAAATTTGGCATCACTGTGGTCTTAATACGTTTACGGCACGTAACGTATTATAATTTTTTAACTCTCAAATGGGGCCGTACTGCTGGACGCAGAAAGGACGCCGTCCAGTGTAAAGGGGGCTTTCATGGCTAGGGGACTAGACAGAATTTTTTCTTATTGAAGTGGAGGTTGGTGAATGGATGGGGGCACTGGTGGAAAAACACTCTATCTAACCACATCTTCAAGTCACTACCTTCTGCCATGGAGTGCTGTTCTCCATTTCCGCAGTGGTCACGTCCACACCCATTACACCAAGGATGGTCTGGTTATTCTGAAAAAATTAAAATTTAAATAATAAATACAAAATTAGGACAGGGAACATGGTAAGAACACTCTCAAGTTTGCATTTTTAAGTCATTGTCTTCCTAGTAAATATTTACATATAATTTTTAGTACTCACTTTGACAGTCTGCCAAAACTTCACCTAAATACAAAATAATTTTACCTGCATACAGTTGAAATTATATACTTTTTTATCCAAGGGATAAAAAATACTACTTGTTAAATCATTGCTGTGACATTAGCTATTCGGATAAGGCTTTATTTTAAAACTCTCCAAATATGAAATTTAATGTATTGTATTGTATTGTATTCTATGCCACTAGATGGCACCATGAAAGGTGTGTGGGAGGTTTCACAAGGCAATCAACTTGTGCCACAATCCCCCCTATGTGGTGCATGATTTATTATGAGAACATTCTGTATAAAACCAAATCCTAATTTCAGTTTTACAAATAGCAAAAAATTTCCCCCTTAAAATAATAATAATAATAATAATAATAATAATAATAATAATAATAATAATAATAATAATAATAAATAAATAAATAAATAAATAATTCTATTTATGAACATTCATACAAAATCGAGCAAGTTTTCCTATCAATTAATAAAATCTATGTCTCTTACTGAGTCGGTGCTTCTGTTGTATACTGGTAATGTCAGTGTTATCATCATTCCTAGACCCTGAAATACAGCAGACACACTGGTCAGTGGAGTGGTCAGATCACTGGACCAGGGGTCAGCTTCATGTAACTTTTATTCAGTGTAAATATTCAAAAAGTTAATACTGTACATAATAATGAAACAAATGTACAAAATTTAAAATTAATTTTCAAATGTCTATTACTTTAGAATCAGAGTTAATTGCCCAAATCTATGTAAATCTTATTACATACATTTGACATACATTACATAAGTACTAATCTAAAATAAAATTATTTCAACTTGGGAAAACAATGGGGTGAATAAGGAGAAAAGGTATATTATGTTGGGTTATTAGGCGGCTAGGTTAGTAAAGATGAGATGGAAGTTGACACAAAAAAGGGTAAACTTTAAAGCTGAACAACATCAAACATAAAATGCATTTAATTTGTTATACATCTTTCAGCCCGAATCCTCCCCTTAATAATTCAACTTCAATGAAAAAAGTTCTAGGCACCATTAAAATTATGAAAAAATTGTGCTTAATTGTTCATGAACTGAAGATTATAAATAAAAAAGCCCATTTGTAATCTAAAGCACTAAAACATCATATAAAAATGCTTCACAATACTTCCATGCATTATACCAAAGTTGTAGCATATTACTTTTAAAGGTGCAAGACTGATAACTGTAACTACGTAAACATAAAAACTGATATTCCTCCAAAAACTGTTCATTACTTCTGCATGCAAAACAACATCAACATCATCCAAGATAGTTGAGTGTCCAGATGCACCCCAAGTTTCTAAGGTTGCTGGAAACTCATCTCTCTCACCAGCACACCTCTGGCTTAGAGAGGCAAGTTTCCAGTGACCTTTGAGATTCAGACATTTGAGGGGTGGGGGGAGTAAATGAACAGAATGACTTGTATCTTAAGTATTTTTAATTGATTTATAAGGTCACACACACACACAAACACACACATACATGCATTTATAAACATACATAAATATGATGTTGATTCCATAATAAAATATCATCCCAAGTTTCAGAATTATAGATGGGATCAAACATGCAACAAAAGAAAGCATTTTCTTCATTCTCCACAGACCATTTCTTAGTAAAATTCAATCAATTTCTGAATTCAGTTTTTCTTATGAAAATGCAGATATCTTCCTAGAAGAGGAAATTTTCTCGTACCTTATAGACCACACCTTGATTCCTGTCATTAGCATAGCCACGTTGTTTCCAGAAAATACAAGCTTAATCGAGATAAGTGCCAGTAGTATGAACTGTGTGTGTGTGTTTGTGTGTGTATGTGCGTGCGTGCATGCATGTGCATGTGTGTGTGCATATGTGCACAGGTCCCAGCATTTAACTGACTATATTGATAAAGAACAATCTACAGACTTAAACACCATTTTGCTAAAATGAAATTGCATAAATGTAAGTCTGCTTCAACCACTTTTTGTCTTGAAAAAAGCTGAGCGGTCACAGTCTGAATACGTTCTAAATATTTTGTTATGTCTGCTCAATGACCTTTGAAGCATATAGCTCAGAATAGTCATTCCTATAGATCTACTAGATAAAATAATGTCCCAATTTTGGTGTGAAACAATACATGATACATCTGAGAAATGGGCTCATATGAGACATCATGCAAAACAAAGACAAACATATTTTTCATGCTGTGCAGGTAAGTACATGCTTCTCATAAAAAACACACCTAACAAAAATGTGCAGCAACATAAGTTTTTGATAGTCTGTAAAATGTATAAAAAGAAAGTCATTTCTAAAAAGACCAAACATGTTTTCTACCCATGAGGCAGGTGCTATGCGATCAAAGCACTTTGATGAAGCATCAGAAAGTCAAGCTTTATCAACACAACACATTCAGTCTCTTAAGAAATGATCTACTATTATATAAATTGTACATGCTGGGTGTTAACAGCACTAATTTCACTGGGGAAGGGCTGCATGCAGGAAAAACATGCAGGTTTACACACCATTATTCAAACCTTGATCAAACCAATAAGGTGCAGTATTTCAGAGGTTTCATAAAAATAGTTCCAAAATTTTGAGCACAAAACTTTTCCAATGTTATCATTTCCAGATAAAAGATCACCAATTGGCCACAATAAATAATTATAATGACCCACTCCCAATTGAAACAGACTTCTCCTTTAAATATTACAATCAATTTTTGAGTCTTCATTTATAAAAATTATTGTTTTAGGAAATAGCATCAATTAAATTTGATCATATTAAGTAAAGAACCATAGGTTAAATGTTTAGCACAACAAACTTTTTGAGTCAGAATTTTAAAACATTTTTGACCTCTTAAGATCCAAGGCAAAAAGGTATTGTTGTTTCAGCTTTATTGCTCTCACTATGTGTATTGAAGGCTTCTACAAGTGAATGTTGAAAGAGAAATTGGCTACTTATTTAATAATTACCACAACTGAACAACTGTGTGTAAACCAGCCATCTGACATGGCTTAACAACTGTGTTTAAACCAGCCATCTGACATGGCTTAACAACTGTGTGTAAACCAGCCATCTGACATGGCTTAACAACTGTGTGTAAACCAGCCATCTGACATGGCTTAACAACTGTGTGTAAACCAGCCATCTGACATGGCTTAACAACTGTGTGTAAACCAGCCATCCGACATGGCTTAACAACTGTGTGTAAACCAGCCATCCGACATGGCTTAACAACTGTGTGTAAACCAGCCATCTGACATGGCTCAACAACTGTGTAAACCAGCCATCCGACATGGCTTAACAACTGTGTGTAAACCAGCCATCTGACATGGCTTAACAACTGTGTTTAAACCAGCCATCTGACATGGCTTAACAACTGTGTGTAAACCAGCCATCTGACATGGCTTAACAACTGTGTGTAAACCAGCCATCTGACAAGGCTTAAAGCTGCATAGGAGCAAACTATTTTTGCTGTTGGGTAGGGAAAAAAAACTAGACGCGGCTTCAGCACTTAAAATCTACATAGCAGTTCATGTAATTATTCAGGACAAATATCTAAGTACAGCTTACTGCTGTCTTTCTGATCAAGGATTGTTAAATTATGGATATACATGTCCATACCAAAACTGACATCAAGTCAGATAAACAATTTCTTTGTGGCAATCAAAGAAAAATTTGCAAGTATGTAATTTAATCTAAATTTATACTACATGCATATCCATTTATCATATATATTTTTCTAAGGGTGGAAATTACAGGCTTGTCGCCAGCCAGAAGCCATGTCAAAGTCACAGCAAAAGTTGTGACAAATAATTCCTGTTACCAAAGCATCTTCATAAACACTGGTCCATCCCGAAAACTGCTTGTATGCCAGTGCCAGTGGGCGATTCAAAACAGTGAAAAACTCCTGAGAAAAATGCAAGTAAAGAAAAAAGCAACTTCAAACACATGCTTCAAACCTGACCAAATCGCACCTTTAAATTTGGAGGTGGAACACTATGCCACTAAGTGACCAATGAGTGCGTACCCCCAACACCCCCTTCCTCCCAAATGTAATTGTATAGTGTCGCCACCAACTGTGGGATTTTCCTCCTCATGCTCTTCTGGGCTTACGCATACCACTACTTAATCTGGCAAACATTCATTTCACAAATGAGCTGAGATTCCACAAGATCAATGTTTGCTCTAAACCCATTGGAATCAATAATGATAAATAAAAAAATCACTTTTTTATTGTCTACAGTAAAATTACTTTTTAACTTTTGGTATAACCATCAGGTGCTAGTGTAAGCCCAGAATGCCACATTCAATATGGAGCACTATGCACAATTATAAAATTATGCTGATCACAGAAAACTTGAAAATAGTTAAGTAAATAAAAGAATACTCAATCATTAGTGATTAACTATATCTTCTATTTTTGTGGCAAAAAAGCAAACACTGCAAAGTACTGAGCAACAACTGAAAATAACATTAAATTCAGTGGTTAATTGAATCAACTTGATTATGAGTAAAAATGCAAACAATGCAATTGCTATTTGAGTAGCTGAGTTAAAAATCAGCAAACAACTTCTAATCATTCACTGAAAAATAAGAAATAAAATCCTGTTAACTCATAAGTCATTAGTTTTAAACAAAACTGCACCCAAATACTGCAATTGTTGCCATTCATCACTAAAACTGCAACATAAAAAGTAAAAAAATAAAGCAATCACTCGTTTCAAAAATTCAAATCATTCCTGTATTGAGGACTGACCAGTGATCAATCACAACAGCTCCACAAAAATGAAGGAAGTAAGTGACCAGTGCCAGGGTTTCAAACCCCTCCCCTCCCTTTCTAACTTGAATGTTAATTTATTAAATCACACCAATTAAATTCACACAACAAACTCATTGAAACCATTCAGAACACATACTGACTTTTATTTGGCTGCATTTCTTACATGCAAAATTCATCTCAGCTATATCATAAATAGTAGGCAAAGCTCTTGGACCTTTTTCACTAAAAAAAAAAAAAAAAAAAAAAAAATAGTGTGTGCCATTTGATAATAAATTTCCATGAACAGTTATATTTTTGCGTGACCAGAAAAAAAGTTCTTTTCATAAATAAATTGATGTCATTTCCTTTTGTCACATTATATGACTAATGTAAAAAGGTAATTTGTTAGTAGATTTAACTGTTTTAAATTCCGCACTCTGAAGTTCTCATCTAGAAATGAATGGTGGCAGTTTTCTTCAAACTTACAGAAATAAAGGGAAAGATCAAACATGCCAAAAATCAAATGCCATGACAATATCCTCAGAAAGTACACTCTAAGAATACTTGTTTATATACCAACCATTAAATCAAATGAACTCATTGCACAATGAAAAGTTCTCTAAACAAAATACTAATAAATAGCTTGTGAAAGTCTCAGTCCACGTCCATACTCAGAGAGATTTTAAGATGTCTAATTACCACCAGGTGGTAACTGTAAAACCTACATAATAAACAGGGACTTGACTGTAACCCCACCTGGTGATTATTCTGAGAACAGTCTTCAACTGAGACAGCTGCAAGCTATCTATAAGTAATTTTCTTACTAAAAATAATAACAATTTGTTCAGTAAAATTGCAACATGAAAGGCTGAAGTTGATTTCAAAAAAGCTCCTGTTAAGAAAACTTTTTCAATCAACTGAACTGATATTTTAAAACAGTGCACAGACATTTTGTATGCGTTTGTTCATTAATTTCAAAGGCCAAGCATGTAAAATGTGTCTTTTCTAGTTTAATTCTGAAATTGTCAAATATAAAAAACAAACAAATAAAATCCTAACTTAAGTTTTTTTTATGTATTCTACTGTTAATTAGTCCATCCAAAAGTTAAAAGGCTGCAATTCACAAAATGACTCCATATGTCAAAAGTTTGTCTTTCCTTTAACTCTAAGAATTGTACTATGAATACCCAGTAGCCGACTCAAAATCAGAATGTAAGCCCCAGTTTCAAATATAGAGCTATTTACCCAATCACGTTTCACAATGAGCCTAAAAGTCCTAGGACCCACCAAATATAAACTGGTGAAAATTATCCTGGCTAAAAAGGAATACTACTGTACATTTTAGTCTTAAAATTAAGTCAAACTTTGACATCTGAATAAGTTAAATTTGTGAAACATGACCCTGTGCTTTGTGTCTGTACACTGTTTCTCAAATCTACAGCAAACAAATTAAAAAATAAAAAAATAAAAACTGAATGGGAACCAAACTGTATCATACACAAACTCTGGGCAGTCTCCATGCCTAAAGTGGAGGTTAAGTTAGGGTCGTAACCATGGCATCGTTACCATGGCGTCATTCACTTTACCCCTTGATCTATGTACATCTTGGATTCTAGGACATGGCTCAGGTTACCATAGGCAAATGTGTCTGCCAGCAATTCTGGATATTTCTGATGTGCAGATAAATAAAAAGATAAATCAGAAATTACAAATCTGCATCAGTTATATCCTCGTCTCCATGGGATGACTTGCCAGCAATTCCCTTTCCCCCTTTTTGTGAAAAAAAAGGTGAATCTTTAAATATTAAACTATGCATCTAAAAATACCATGTTGCTTTCAGGTCCACCTTTGCATCTGTTTTGGGGGTATATTAAGGAAGAAAATAATGCAAAATTTTAAAAACTGAAATAAATTTTACATTAGGTTAACCTCTGAAAACACAGCATAACATCTAACTTTATTAACTATATCAGTTTCAACCTACTGGTCAAAAGAAAACAAAAGTTATTTTGTTCTAGTACGGGACATCTCAGAAATTCTCACATACCACTTAGAAAAATCATACAACCTTCAACTTCAACAAACACACAGGAAATCACTTGGTCATAATCTGTTAATGAAAAGCTTTTTTCTTCTTATAACCTGAAGGGTATTCCTGCAGATATATTAATTACTAACTTATTTCAAATCTCTCATTTTTTCCCATGTTTTATTTTCCTGATTTCCACCATGATGCACCCAGGTCATAATTTTCACATTTTTTTTTTCATTTGGATAAAAAACGCTCACCCCTTTGCCTTCCAAAGCTATTGGCATCTTTTCTATCTCCATTCATATCAACAGATCACAGGACACTATGCAAATGTCATTAATTTTTTTGTGTACTTTCCAACTTAGAAAGTAAAAATTCATCTGAGAAATACATCAAGCATTTATACATGTAATGAATGTTATATTAATCAAGTAAAGTCTTTTTTCACCAAGCCAGTTACCAAGACAAGCTCATTTGAAGGGAAAAGCATTCTTTGAGTCCCCAAATGCTGTCAGAAGAGTTCATAAAAGAGATTCTATTTCTGTAATGAGCCAGTATCGTTCCACCACCTCAACTGTTAAAACAGAAGTTCTGAAGGTCTTATTTATGAAGTTCTGATTTATGAAGAGTGTCTGCAAAACATTCAACTGACTTATCATCCAAGAACCCCACTGCCAAGGCACCAAATTTTGTATTTTCCTAGCATTTTTTAAAGAAATGTAATTGAAATTCCACCCAACTAAATGAAATTCCACCCAAGTAAACCTTAGCCATGAACTGTAAATTGACATATCCTAAACAACTATCACCAAAAAATGTAAAACCCTCCCCATGCAAAATTGCTCCTTTCACTGAATGAAAAAAAAAAGGTAATAAAGTAGTACATATTATTTAAATGTGTACCATTGCGTCCAGGTAGGGACTGCTGGTATGGGTGTGCTCTATATTCTCCAGCGCCATGGGGCGCCCTACCACAGCTGGGTAATTCTGAAATAGTAACATAAGAGGGTTGGGTAAGGGGGGGGGGGTGTGGGTGCATTTACACAAACTTCCTGGATTGATTGGGGGTGAGAGTGCCTCCAAAATGAACCAGAACAGTTCCATATTTTGACAAGGTTATTTCCTTAAAGTTATCCCTTGCAAGTAAAAGATTAGGATCCTTCTAGGATGACTCCATGATAGTTCCAAGTACAGACTAGAAATGTTGCTGAACAGTTACTTATGTGCACTAAATTTCACTACTCACACAAACCATGAACCTTAAAAATAAAACAAGTCAAATATGATAAACAAAAGTGTAATCCAAGTTTCATGTAAATGCAGCCAAAGGTAGATGGAATCTACGGTACCCGTTACTCCTGAAAGCAGAAATATAATGGATACAGGATAGAAATCAGAATGGGGAAATTTACATCACTGGGTTAACTTTCAACACAATGGATACTAAGCTGAAATAACAAATTGGTTGATGAAGAGAGAGGGGGATACACTGTACAATTTTGACACCAGTACCAAAAATAAAGAGGTCACACAGAGGTCACAGGGTCAGCCATGTTTGCCAATGTAAATACGGATCTAGCAAAAAAAAAAAAAAAAAAAATCCCACCCCATAAAGATACTACAGAAGTGAGGCTTCAAGATCCACAGGTATTCACTGGTGAGAATTTTGATAGCTTCGTATTTCTATAATGATAATTATTCAACTATTTATCACAATTATTCTTTTTTTCAAAACATCAATTTTTGGCACTGCAGTACATAATTTATCTTTCCAAATAATACTTTTGGGATATTCAATTTTCCTTTCACTTTTCCTTTCTTCATTTCTTTCCTTGCTTTCAGTGAATAAATAATGAAACCATGGATCTTCACAAAACATTACAAACAAGACAGGACAACAACAACAACAACGATGCAGACACACAAAGAATGGGATCCCACATGGGTCACATGACTTGGCTGTTTACTAACTGCCACCATACCAATGCATCTTCATAAACATCCGATTCTTGTATGTATGCTCTAGACTGTAAGACTAGAGGTCTAGCAACAACTGCCACATGTTCCTAGGTGACAACCAATGAGTTATTAGGAAGTAAAATACCTCTTAAGCATTATATAATACAAATATGTAAACAGTTTTATGAAAATAAGTAATTAAATTCATAAATGGCTAAAATTTTAAAGCATTTAAAGTGTGTATTGTAATAAGCTGGTTTTCGTTATGTAAACCAGATGCCCTAGAATGTAAAATCAGAGTCCAACATCTGAAAAAGAAATCATATCAAAAAAGGGCTATCAAACACATTTCACAGTCCATATGTACCATAGCAAAAATATATCAAATTAATACATCATTTACTTTACTGAAGTCTTTGGTGTACTTATTAAACCATACCTTATGGGAATTCACACTCTAAATCTGCTGTAAAAATGTGCTTTAGTTAAATATTAATATATCAAAATGCATCCACTTAATATATTAAAACAATAACACCATTAATTTTCAAACAAACTGGCCAAACTATATATTAAATGCCTTTATTTCTAATTTAAAAATGTAATATTTTATAAATTACATCAATAATACCTTTTATGTTTTGGATTCAAAGTCCAAGAATGACGCCAATTACATTTATCATGTGCAACACAAAATATAACACAAAATTTGGTGTAAGAATGGCCTGAATTATACTTATGATAACAACATCAGGTATAAAAAAAATTGGTCTACAAAACCTCACCTGTACTGTGGTTCTGATGGCGCCCATTGCTGGTATCTTCGAGAAATATCCTGAAATCATGGAGAAGGTCTGTGAAAGGTTTAGGTCAACATCACTCACTGCCATGATACAAGTAGCATTAGACCTTTTTATAGTTCAATTATTTTTCCGAAAATGCCAACTATTTTCCTTAAACAACATCAAGAGTGTGGAGAAAACTATGACTTTTTAACAAGTCTTTTTTTAATCATCTTTTTAAGGGGGAGGGGCAGATACTGGCTCCATTCCAAGCTAAGATTATGCCAATTTCGCTAGTTTCATGCTTCTTTCACAAAAACGAACGTCTTGTCACCGTTTTTTTTTTTTTTTTTTTTTTTTTTTTTTTTTTTTTTTTGGGGGGGGGGGGGGGGGGGGGGATAAACTTGTCATACTAATACTGAGTCACTAACCTCTGTTCTTACAGGCCAGCCACCTGACAGCCTCTATGGCAGCAGCTGTCTTACCAATGGCATAAGTAAATATGCGAATCTGGTATGAAAAAATATTGAAATATAATTTATCAATTTTTTAAAAAATCTTTTCAACATAACATATTTTACAACATGAAAGTTTTTATGTTTTTAATGTTTTGTTAAGTGTCACTGCTCAAACTATTTAAAATCAAATAATTAATTTTCTTATGAAAATGTATGTTTTTCTTAGACAAAAAATTATCAAAAGGAAATTTCACAACATCATATTTCACAGGCCTAAACAAATGGTTTTAACCTGATACCAGTGTTTTGTCACCTCCATATTGAGTTTGTGCTACATACCCGCTTGTCAGGATTTTCTCTATTCAACACAGTGGCTGCCTCGTCTTTGGCAGTGGCGCCATCTGTCAACACCATGATAATTCGATTACAGTCTGCTCCAACATTATTCATGCTGCTGTTTTTCTCATCTTGTTCAAACTAAAAACAAAAATGCTTCGATTTATTTAGCATTAAATAAGTTGGAGTTTTATGAATCCTCAAGATATATGTACACTAAAACTTAAGATCAGTCACAGTCCGATAAAAATTTTTTTACCCTTCTTCCATCTTTTTGCTAGGGGGAACAAAAAAAAAAAGCTTTGTAACATCTTGTTCAAACATTACAAGAGATTTTTAACATTTTAGATGGTGCAAACAATACATTTGGGTTGAAACCTAGTTATACTGAGTTAAAGAAGCCAGTATTAAACTGTGGAACTATCTCAGGATAAACTAAAGGATGTTTTGTCAATGAAATACAAAATTGCAAATAACAGAAAAATACAGAAAATGAAACTTTAAAGCCAATTTCTATTTAATCAATATGCTTTTCAGCACTATAATACAAACTCCATATATAGTAGAAATTTTTCAACCTCTTTGAAAGCTTTGAAAGCAAATTCCAGAGCGTCCTCCCATTTGGCCATCCCAGAGGCCTGAAGATCCATCACTGCCTCTTTCAGGACTTGCTTGTTCCTGTGTGTGGCCTGGACAAAGCCCTGGAAACATTCTGACACGTACCGCACAGTGTCTTGGATTTCTTCAGTTTTGGAGTACTGAAAAGATGCAGGGTATGCTTATGGTTGATTTTCAATTTGAAAGGGAAAACATTGTATTGAACATTTGTGAGATGTCAGGACTTATAACTAGACTTATAAATAAGAACTGGCTATTATTATTTTCAATTGGCAACTGTTTGGAAAATAACTATCATGAACACTATGTTTTATCTTTTGTCACCAAAACATATCATCAATTCTGGAATTTTTTAAATAAGTGAACATTAAACAGATAATAAGTATACACACCTCCATCTTAAACTCACAACAGCCAAAAACATTCCCTATATACAGTGTGCATTCTTACATATAACATAATCATTTTAATGTTACACCAATATTGAAGACTATTTCAACCATCAAATGAAAACCTTACATTTGCTACTGCCACAAAGTCGTTCTCCCCGAGAGTTTCCAGCAACTGTTTTACTGTTTCCTTCATCAGCTGCAGAGCTTCCCCTGTAGTACTTCCACTCCTGAAATTATCCATTTATTTGTTGATTTATTAATTAATTATCTATACTGAACTGAAAAGCTTTAAAAGACTTTAAATCTCAAGTTCTTTTGAGCCTTTTTGGTTGAAGTCATTCCTTTAGATCAAAAACTTAAAATATTTATAACATACTGCATGAATTCCATTTCTTCATGGGTCAAAAAAAAAAAAGAAAAAGAAGTGGTAAAATGGACAACTGTAAGCAAGCAAAACTGATAACCACAAGCGAAAAGAATTCTGCTATTTAATACTAATTTGTCAATTACACTGCAATCAAAATAGGCAAAAATAATAATCATTTAATTACACTGCAAAGGTACCCATTGACACATAATTTAAAAATTTTTGATGAAAAAAACTACTAAGTATAACAAAAAATTTGGAATAAGGAATACTTAAAGTGTTTGAAATTTGCAAAGAAAAATAAAATAAATAAATAGGGCAGACTTACGTGTCTACTAATATCATCATATTTTTGGGTGAACTTGACCCCTGTGTGTACCAAGGACGACGTCTGACATCATACAGATCAGGCTTGGCTTCAGTCCATGCATTGGCTAAAATGTTAATGAAAATATCAGATATACAAATTAATAACCAAAATTAAGTAATATGAATAAAATAAATTATATTTTATAATTAATTTAATATTTTCAATATTTTATAATTAATTTAAAATAAAAATTAATATTTATAAAATCAAGAAAGAAAAAATTATAAAACTATAAAAAACTGTAAAGATTGAAGTACTGTTTAAATCCAATTTCAATATTATTCAAACATTAACTATTTCTAGTTACTGTTCATTATATTTATCATTTACTCTGTTTACTCTGATATGTTTTCTTGTTTTAAAGCTAAGCATTATTTATACATTGTATCAAACTAGGTTTCCTTTTCCCATCTTCCAGTTCATTGCACTCTTTTTTTCTTCGCAAAAAGAAATTATGAAATTCAGACACCGAGTTACATTATGTGGATACTATTCTCAGTCAGTAAAGGCACTGCTTTACATGTGTGAAGATCCCGTACATAATAACTCATAGCCCTTCCAATCTGAGTTTCTATTTTGAGCAGGCACAATCTATGTGATTCAGTTACATTCCACATGATCTAATCTGCCCTTTAAGCATGTAACAATTGATGGATCCCAGTCAATGCACGAGTTCTGTACCCAGCTCACATTTGATCTGCCTCTGGGTGCCCTTGTGAATGTGTCATGAAGTTCTTAACAAAGAGCTTTTTTTCCCAGGATCAATACAGAGAGCGAAATAAGTCATTAACTTTCATCTGTAATTTGACACTGGAACTCATACAAGTAGATAGCTTCAACTATGACAGGTAGAGTGTTACAGAAATAGAGCGATGGCCATCTAAGAGTGCATTTCCATAGATTTAGATCGATCCATCTAGATCGACCTAACTCCCTGGGGGTTCACGCTAAATTGCTCTCAGCCGAGCGCTCACGGTAGTTAATTACCCCTTTACAGCTTTAAGTAGGCGGGACAGACGCTTAAGCCAGCTACGTTGACAGTAATCTAGTGAGACTCCTCACAGGGATAGATCGATCTAAAATCTGTGGGAATGGGGTCTAAGAATGGTTGACCTGGTGGTAGCTGCAGCAGTTACTGTGGAAGTAGTAGTAACTACTTTTACTAATCTAATTTTAACCAACGAGGAGATTTTCCATCAATTTACCTGGGTAAGAACGTAAAAACCCTTTCTGTCCCCCAAAGTATTGCCACAGAAGATTTGGATCATCCTCTGCATTTTGCTTCCATACGTCGTCCAGTCCCTCTGTCCACTTCAGGCCATTCAGGATATCTTTATCTGTTCAAATCACAAAATAAAATTATATGTTGATATTATTGTTTTTCTCACAACTCAGTTTCTGCATAATACCTGCTACCATGCAATGGTTAATTGTGATTTTTATCTGATCCTGTTTTAGTATACTTTAATTAATTAAACATTGAATTTAGAAGAAGAGTGTGTGCAAGTATATTTCTTTCAATTCGATGTACCTGCATACGTATGTGCTTGCATACACATGCATGTGTACTTACACTGTACATATGAGCAATTAACATATCAATTGTAACATTATATGTGCATGCTTGAGTGCACATGCATATGAATACACACCACACCTGTGTGTGTGTGTGTGTGTGTGTGTGTGTGTGTGTGTGTGTGTGTGTGTGTGTGTGTGTGTGTGTGTGTGTGTGTGTGTGTGTGCACAGACCACGTACCTCCATAGTATATCTCCACAGGGATGTGTACGCTGGAGACGGTCTCGTTGATCCCCTTGCCAAACTTAGGAGAGTAGGTCAGTGTACTTTTGTCCAGAGTTTTTGCATTGTTGAACTTATAGTTATCTATCTGAAATTGTTTGAATAATATTACTAAAAAATTTGTCTTTCATTCAAAGTTTTATTCTACATTTTTTTTTTTACAAATAAACTTAGGCCAAAGGTAACTATAATTTTGTCATAATTTAGATGTTAATAAGGTGAGTAAAATACCGAAGAGACTACATAGTATTTACATCAATTACCACCAACGTTAAAACTAAAATGTAATTAAGTTATTTTTTCTTCTCTCTCATAATTTAGACATTTTATTCAATAAGTACTGGGCAGCTTTTCTCAACGGTTCAAGCAATTAGATGTCAAATTACTGCCAGAATTCCCTGACATTTTGAAGATGATAAGCTTTTAAGCCTGACACAGGATGAACTCTGAGATCACTCTAGGATAAAGCTAAAATACATAGCATGACAAAGGAAAATGTGGTAAAAGAACTGCGTAATATTACAAAACATTTCCCTGGGCTAAATGAGAACATGTAAAACATTTGGCTAGAATTCACTATCTTACAGTTCATGAATTGGATCTAAAAATAAAAATGGCGTCATCTTATCATTTAGTTCCCCTAAAATTACTGTCTCAAATGTTTTTCTGTTAAAACTCACTGTTAATGAATCATCTTTAGGGGAAATTGCAGCAATTTCTTCTGCAGCCTTCACTGATTTCTGAAAGAGAATTGCAGACATTAGTTTATCTTCATCTCACTTTGAGTAGGCAAATATACCATGGACATACATGATGATGCAGCACTTTCCACCTAAACATATTTTAATTATCAAAATACCGAACAACAGAATTACTATTACAGTGGTATTAATCGATGTACCCTGCTCTAACTTTTGTAATACTTTCATTTTTTTTTCTTCACCCCCATCTCCAGTCCAGGGGTCATATCCTCGAGAGGGTGTTTAACTCAACCAAGTACCACTGAATTACCATTGATTTTCAGAAGTGCATTTACACATCAAATCCCCCAGACATATAGCACACAAAAGCTGAAAACACCTTTTCAATTGATTTATATGTTTACACAGACAAATAACAAATAACAAGGAGAGGGGAGGGGATGTTTTTAAAACAATGTAATATCTGTGGCAGAACTTTGCATCTACCCCTGGCATATTTCGCAGCACTAGCACATAAACACCCCAAAGTCTTAGGGGGCAGCACTTGCACATCTACACCTGAGGTATAGGTGGCAGCACTAACAGAACTACCCCAAATACAGAAATATTCTCAGCAGCAACAAGACAAATGAAATATGGAATACATCATACATGGCATGTAAAAAAAAAAATAAAAAAAAGCCACCCAAAATGATTTGTAAAGAAATACTGTTGTTATGTTTAGTTGCCAAGTATCCCAAATTACACAGGTTAGACCCACACTGAAATTTTTTTTGTTGGCAGTTTTGCCTATATGCTCTATGGCATATGCACATGAAAACTGCAAGCAGCTATGGCAAAACTTGCTAGCTTCAAGCCCTATATATAGTCAATGGTCCAGTCAATGGAGCAATTTGACGAATGGGCCAGGAATAATTCTAGCTAAACACCCAACAGCCAGTAAACCTTCTGACTATTTTGAATTTAAAGGGATAATGACTGTTTGTTTTGGCCAAAAAATGAATTTTCTCGGAGTAAACAACAATTTTCCCATACTTCCCAGTGGTTAATGAATCCTTTTATACATTCCAAGTTAGTCCCTGTTTTTTTTTCTAAAAAGTTTGGTTTTATGTTATAATCTCTTAAGAGATTATTACTGAGTATAGCCATCTATGGAGGTCACATGGTCTGATGACAAGCTCAGATATCAGAATAATAGCTATAACTGCGATTTTTTTTTTTGTGGTAAAACAGAATTTATGTCATTTCTATGAAATGTTTACAATTTTTTATTGTGAAATATACATATACAAAGAGTTATTATCCCTTTTACCACAATAGTTCTTCAAGTCAATTTCTTGCAAATGCCAAGTTCCACTAGCATATATAATTTTTGGTTATTGCTTAAGTTTATCTATGCTTACTAGGGAAATTTGACCAGCTTTTGGTCTTTAACAAATTGTCACTGAAAAAAAAAACATAATTTTGGCCCCCAAAAAAGGAAACCCTGAAGGTTACACCTTTCAGCTGTACAAACAGACTGTGTACTTTTCAAAGTCCCCAACTGACATCTTTTCCCTGTGGAAGAAAAAAAAAACAGTAGAACAAAAGGTTACCTAGCTATCAACCTATTGCTTCTAAAAAAGAAACTGTCACTTTCCTGTCATTTGCCTTGAAAATGATCATGTTAAGACAAACTTCTTTCATGATAAAGGTAAACTGCCTATAACCCTAAGGGGAAGGGGGCAGTGGGAGGCAGCCCTAAAACCTTGCTCAGTAGAGACAGAATGGACACTGACGGGAGTAACAAGGGCACCATACAGATAGTCAAATGAAATAGGTTGAAGAGTGATTTTGGGTCCATTTCCAGTTCAGTTGTTCTACATTAACTTGACAGCAGAACATTTAATTAGATGAAGAAATTGGTATGTGACCCATTTCATAAAAGAAAAACATTCTTGCGTTTTGTAAAATGATTAAAAACGTGCACATTTTTTCCCTTTAAATGAAAAATAAATTTTGTCTTACCTATCATTGTTTCCTGTGTAACAAAATCACTGGAAACACATTTTACTTACTGAGAAATAAAAAACATTTTCATCTTTCAATTAAGTGTCAATCTTCCCTCCCTGCCCCCCCCCCCTTTTTTTTTATCATTTAATCATTATTTACTCATGACGAAATTCACTATAAATTTTTTTGGACACTAACAACATGAAATTCATTTTTACCTTTAAAGCTTCAATTTTTTTCCCAAGGACCTCTAATCCCAGTTTATTTGCTGTCTCTTCCACCAAATCTTCTCCATTGACTGCCTTCCACTGGACCTTGCTGGCATCATAGCTGTTGTAGCTCTAAAACATTAATGTAAATTTACTATATTAAAGGTGGAAAAGGGGTAACGCATATTGTTGTAATTCTTCAAATTCAAGGGTTTGATAACTCTTGTCACATAATAATACTCTGTACTGATACAGAAATGATAAATGAATTTAACAATTTTATGAGAGAGAGAGAGAGAGTAATGAGCACAAGAGACAGACAAGAAGAATGCCAGAAAGTTTAGGGAGAAATAGTTCATGGACCAGTTGGAGAAAGGATTAAAGTTTATGTGTCAGCATGAACATATGCATGTGTATAGACAGGGGTGGGGGTGTTGGTAGGGTATATGTACTAGTAACAGCATAGTTTCCCTTCTAACGGTTGATCAAAAAGGACTCCTACACAGTAAAATAAAAATAGCTACAGTTGAAGTCACTTAGAGAAAAGATAAGTGCTTTATTTCAAACTCTGGGGAAATCAGCTATTCCAGTTTACAGACTCATCTAACCACACAAAATCAGCAGGGAAAAAAATAGTACATTAATTGTTTACACAATAGTCAAAATATAAATTATTTGTTTGATCAATTTTCTAGTCCAACATATAATCAGGTCTTGCTTGCTTGGAAACAATTATCTCATTGAATTTAAGCCATAAATCATTGAATATGTATCTATTGACATATATTCACAAAACAGCCATTTTTAGCTTATGATTGTTGTAAACATTGTCCCTGGCTAATTTGAAACCTTGGGCATTTGAAACTGAAACTACGCCAAGCAATTTTTGTCATTGTTGTGTCCTACATATTAGGTTAGCGTTCAGAATAGAAGTGATCGTACTAGCAGGGTCGATCTATCTCAGTAGGGATTCTTGACAAGGTCCAGTCTGGCATGCCCTCATGTTCCTAGGTACTGTAATGAACTTTGTGGTCCATGATATTGTTCATGTTGCTTTGAGAGGGGGCATGCCAGACAATTTAGCCAATTACACTGACCACACCTGAGCGATAGTCCCTGATGAGGTAGATCGATCTTGCTTGTACGGTGACTTCTATTCTGAACAAAGACTTAAAGAAAAATTATCTCCTGGCACTACTTGCTGAGCAGTCAAAAAAAGAAAAAAAATCATCCCTGTGCATCTCTGCGGAAGTGCTGCCACTCATTCTAATTGTCACTTTCATCAAAGACAAATGAAGAAAGTACTAGTATATTTCATACATTACATATTATGTAGCACCATTATTAAAAGCACATTATAAAACTGGTGTTCAATTTAAACTGAAACATCCAGTAAATGGAAGATGGGAAACAAGGTTGCATGCAGGACCATCTATATTGAAATCAGTTTTACATTAACTTGAGAAAATGGACATTGTGATTGCAATGGAACTTCGTTGCTACTCACAGGAACACATAACAGATGATACATCCATCTTTCCGTATCACGTACTTACGAGCAAGGCTCAAGATAACCAACGCAAGTTGCTTAGGTGATTATAAATATATCACCAGTAACATTAGGCAATTATCAAACAAAGCAAGAATAAAAAATGCATATTCTCTTTTTTTAATTTAAAGGGATTATAAACCCACCAATTCACCCTCTTACTGCCCTGAGCACTGATCTTCAAGATCATATTTATATTGGTAAGTCTTCTCTCTGAAATTAGGGCACAATCACAACAGCGAACTAACAGAACTGTGGATCAAATATGGCTGACCCACTTGAATGCTTGTCTTGCAATCCCTGTGGGGAATCCATTCAGTGTCTATTAGGGCATTATACAACAAGCTTTTTTAAGTAAGTCACCATATTTGATCCAAAGATCAGTTAATCCACTGTTGTGAATGCGGCATTCGAATAAAGGAACTGGACATCACCATATTTATCCCCTTTGCATATCAGAGCAATAAACTCACACCATTATTGTGATAAAATGTCATAACTGTTGCATGTGCTAATCTAATATATACTGTAGCTCCATAGAGATCTGGAAATACAATGTCTTCTCAACAGAGATACCAGTCGGCTTAAATCAATACATCAACTCGTAAAACATTAGCAACCATAAAAAGGTCAAACAAATCTGAGTTTACCTGCAATGTATGATGGGACTGTTCTCAATTATTTTAGCTTTTGCAAGATGCTGACTGGATAAATAAATAAATAAATAAACACTTAGTACAAAAGCCTGTGTGTAAAATTTCAACTTAATCATAATGCTTGCTAAAAAAGATGGACCCTTCTTCAATGTAAATGCATCATAATTCTCCATATTTCATTTTGCCGTTCCATGTGTCTAACAATTAGGAAACTAACAGATCTCAGTATCGAATTAAGCGTGATTTTGGAAAATGACCGGTTTACTTCTCTTTTAGGCATGTAACTCACATTATGGGTGTGAATTGATGATAGGTGTCACTTCCAGTCTTTGAGAGCCACAGTTAGTGCCTTGTTCACTTGCATAACTCCATGATGATGAACCAGCATTCAGGAAGAGCACAAACAAAAAATCTCACAGGCTTTAAAAATAAATTGTTTCTGGTACAATGGCTCTCAAGGCGTGTTCATAACTAGTTCAACTTAAGAACAGGAAATAGTAGTGATGCAATCAGATATACATATGCTAGGTCAGAATTTCAAAGATATACATTTTAAATTGTAATTAAAAGTTATCAAAGTCCAATAATCATTTTTGAACATTCGATGTTCATAATTTTTTTCCTTGGCTTGTATAAATTCAGTCTGCTGTTCTAAAGTAATTCCTCTTTTCACTTTTTTTTAACCATTCACTGAAGTGCCAGATTACTGTTAACCTTTCTTTTTCTCAGCTTTAATATCTCTGCCCTGTTTATTTAATGGTCACAGGTACTATTAAATATTTGATGGACATAATATCAGTCACTCTGATATTATATGCCCTGACTCAATTTAAACAAACACACCAAGGCAGTTACTTACCTAAGCAGAAGAATAGAAGGGCCTTAATGAAATTTTACTAGCACTATAATTCTTAAGCTGTTGTTAAATTTAGCAGAATCTAAAAGGCTTGGCCTTCAGTCAATGCCATTACTCCATATCTAGATGCATCAATTGCCCTTTGGGGCTCTCTTCATTAAGGAACACTGAGTGTCCCGATATACTTAAGAATAGCATTTCCCCTTCTAGACTGATCCTCATTAAAATTGCAAGACCATGAAAACATTTTTTAGGATTATTATAAGTAAGAAGTTATCATCAAAAGATTTTTTGTGAAGATTTTGTTTTTTAGGATTCGAGATGATCATAGGAACATGTGGGAAGAGGGGGATGGAAAAAATTAAGGTCCCTGTCTCTTATCAAAATGGGGGGGGGGGGGGGGTTGACCTAAGCTCATAGAAGAATAGCAAAATTATCAAAATTGCACAATACATTAATAATAATAATAATAATAATAATAATAATAATAATAATAATAATGACAATAATAATTATAATAATAACAGTAATAATAATAATTTCACAAAAAAAGTTGCTATGGGAAAAGAGGGGAAAAGAAGGGTTGGTGATGAGGAATAGAAGGCAGGGGGTGAATCCTCTTCTTGGCAAATTTTATCCCCTCATGAAAGGGTTTACATAACAAATTCCAAAATCCTAAGGGAATGGTGAACACCTCCAATGTACAATTTCTAGGAAGCAATAGGCTTACAACAATAGGATAGATCAATGATATATATTTTTAATGTACTGTTTTAACCAGGAAATGAATAAGTGCACAAGAACACACATACACTAAAAAACAGAGCTTCCCTCAACATATTTGTACAACAAATCATCTTGGTAAAATAACCTTTATCAAAACATTCCAAACACAAAATCTATTTGCTTTATGGAATTAAACCTTTATCCTCAACCTCTATGCCATTATTTGCATCTCCGGGTTGCCATGGTTACATACTACTGTATGTTCTGAAAACTTCAATGCTAACAGTACTGAGAGAATGAACAAGTACTGTATTGCATGTTTATCAGTTTTTCTACCCATCCTTCCATCTAAATAATGATGAATTCTACCACAGACAACATCCAGCCCACCCCTCCCCTGCACATCCCAACCATACAATCCCTGTCTTGATTTTCTACTTCTACCTGTGAATGTATGTCGAACCTTATAATACAAACTATAAATCAATTAATCTCTAATTACCCTCTTTTATGTATATTTTAGCATGTTTTTTTATTGCTATATTTAGCATGTTTATAATTGTTGTTCTGAACTCTCTGCTTATATTAGAATAAAAATGCTATCTAGATATAATATGTGCGTTAACTACAAATAAATAATTCATACCATTACAAGACAAAAACGTCAATATTATTTAACACATATAGTTTTTTTTTCTTTGAGATGGCTTTCAAATTACCTATACACCCATAAAAATTATTGTTTTCTCGCAGAAAAATTAACCTGCTTAAAAATAAAATAAGGCAAGATAACTTTCATTACACTGGAAAATCCTATCCTGACTCATGAATGCCATCAGTCTGCCTATACTTTAAGTAATTAATTTGATACAGCCACAATAAGAGATTATACTATGGTGTACAAAATATATCCAGCTTAGGGCCCCCAGTAAGCCGAGTGCATCAAAAATAGTTCTGGAAATATCAGGTTTCTAGGCTATTTGTAGCACACCTGATGGCAGTGGTCTTAGGATACAACACTATATAGACATGGATCTCATGAAACGGCATGTTTACACTAGGCAAACTCAAAGGAAGTACATCTGAAAAGGGATATACTGTAGATGATAATAAAATGCAAAATATTTACACCATCATAGAAAATACCTAATCATACACTTCCCACAGACAATTGTCTAAAGCTTTTCAAATCTACCTGGATTTATCAGTATGGATTGTAAATGAATAGTGTACATAACCTAATGCAGTGGTAACAGTACATGAGTTCCGATAACTCCCTGAAGAACCTTAGCCACTCAATTTCCTAGTAATATTAGTACTGGGGAGTCTCACACTTAACTCCCAGAATGTAATTCCCAGTAATGCATGCTGAACATAATACAGAGGTAAGTTCATGTGCAGTGAACTTCAACACTTGTGGTAGGAAGTGGGCATTCTCTCTGGTTGGTCGATAAAAATTTTTATCTGTTTTATCCATTTATTCATTAGTTTATTTCAATTACCTTCTCATTAATCTTTTTGTTTCTTTCTTTCTTTTATTGTATTCATATTGAATTAAATTCAGCAATTCTTTCTTCCATTCATTCATTCAATTTTTTATTCATTAATTTAATCTACTTTTTATTTTTTAAATAGTTTTGCAAGTGACCTTATTCACTATTTTCATAAATGGAAATAAAGGTACTAGCTATTATATTTTCTGTTATAAATTTGAAAAAAAAAGCCAAGTACCGAAAATTAAAAAAATAAAAGACAGTTCAAGTTTTTAGTAAAGATCATAATATTTTCAATTGCAAATGGAGTACGTGTTTTAGAATGTAACATCACAAGTTTCTAGGACAACTATGCATTCCACTATACTACACACATTTTGCACAAAATTCAAACAAAACTAATTCTTTACAAATCTCAAAACTAATTTTTAAATGAATCAATTGATATATAAGAAGCAAAGCTGAAAAAGAAAGACTTGGGTTCTTTTTTAGGATGTATGATAATTTGGGTGATAATTCATATTTTAAAATAAATAAATAAATAAAATACTGGAATAAATGAGGTGTTTGAAATTCATGAGTGATTACTGTAATCAGAGAGCCATCTATAACTAAGATCAATACTTGCTTGCAATAAAGTTATTAAATCCTCTTAGTATGCAATTTTCATGTAAACACATGGACTCCATTCCAGCTATCCACAGACAAAGCTGGCATAACTTACAAGCAGGGCTGAGAACACAGAGAGAGAGAGAGAGAGAGAGAGAGAGAGAGAGAGAGAGAGAGAGAGAGAGAATGAGGGAACCAAAAAATTGCCTTATTTGTGAAGAATTAAATTATTTATATGTCATTATGTAATTTTTTAACTCTGTTTTCCACATATAGAGGTAGAAATCCTCTAAAAGCTGGGGTAGCGCTAGCAATTTTTTTTGCTTAGCCAAATCACCACATTTTTGTTAATTTGTTACCAAAATGGTTATAATTTGGTTAAAACATGTCAAATCAAGCCCTTTTTCTTTAGCCAATCTTAGTCAGTTTTAGCATTTGGCTAAATTGGTGAGTGTTAGCACTACCCCAGAAAAGGATGCCAATCCCCTTCCCTATATGTATAACATATGAAATATCGCAGCAACTTTGAATAGGGCGGAACTTCATGACCCTGTGTGTAATTTGTCTTAGACACACAACCATTACTAACAGAATTCTCACAACATTCTGAACACTCACATAATAAAACTGAACTAAGGTCACTTTGTAGAAATATTTGTAATGATTTACTTAACATTTTTGGAGAAAAGTTTCAATTAAATAAAATTTGTTTCGCATTTAGCAAAAAATATATATTTCAGTTTTTTATGAAAGTCTATCCCTGACTCTGCAGTTCTATTTATAAATAGGTATAAATACACTGATGTCAGTAATGCACAACCCAATTTGAATGCTCTTCTCTGCCAGAGAATAAAGAATGCACATACTCTTTGACCGCCCATATTGACCGATTTAGTATGATGTGACTTGACCTGACTGACCAGCATTTATAAAGGAGTTTGAGTATCCAGCAACTAGCAAACCTTTACCAGGTGACAGCCACAATACTTTAGGTAGCAACCCTAACATATTAAAAAAATAAACAAATAAGAAAACATATTATAAAGAGACTAAGCGTGACGTATTTAAAAAGCTTTACTCCTCGTGCCTCAGTGGTGCTACACTTGCTGCGCACCATGAATAAATATAATAACAATACATATATAATATATATAATAACAACAATAATACTGATATTATACCTACACAGCCCTGCCTTAAATAAGTGATCTGGGTTCTTTTCAATACAGCCACCACAATATGCATCACAGTCAATACTCATCATATAAATCAACTTTGAACAGTTTCAAGCTGCCAAATTCCCTATACAGATAATGATGCAGTTTAAAATGTCAATTTGGCTACCGCAGAATCCTCCATCTATTAGTGTTAACGTTTGTCTTAAAGAAATTTCATCCTGGAGTGAGTCCAGTGAATTCAGGCTTCCTGAGCTCTGCCTGATGTCATTTGGCACACCCATGCATAATCTTTGCCCCAATGCGTTCTCTTTGCAAATCAAGGTCTAATTGTGTGGCTCTTCTTTGATTATCACAACGGATCCATATCTATATTGGATTCCTTGTCAGTGGAAGAGAATCAACTGTAAACAGGATACATTCTAGCCCCTTTAAGTCTGAGTAAAAAAATGTTTTAGGGTCTAAAAATGAAGGGGAAAACTCCTAAGCAGAATGTACTTTGAGTAGGTACGAGTCCTGACATTTACCTAGTCTCTTTTGTGCACAGTGCACTAAAAAATGTGCAAAGAGTTACTACATACATGTATCTTGGTGATCTTCGTCCCAAATATACTCCTAAAATATGACCTGGATGCTGAGCTACTGAATTCCTTAATGTGCATTTAGTGAACCTTCAATTTGGATATTTGGATGTTTGGATGTTTGAATTGTAGGTGGGAAAAGTGGAGGGGGGAATTAGGAGTATATGCAGCTTTCTCTTTTTACTTGATTGCTCAAGTAGCAATATTCTAGCTGCTATAGTTCACTAGCAGAACTGACATAATCAACTCTTACCTGTTGTAGTTGAGCCTCCCCTAAAACATTACTAACATATTCATCCAATGACTGCTTCAGATCTTTTGTCCACGTTTTTATGCTGAAATAAGATAGAAGAGTTAACGCACCTTCCAAGTGACATATTTACATTGTTAGTACTTAATCTACATAAGAAAAATATGACCAATGGTAATAATGGCAATAATTAATGTATTTAAAGCTTGTTTGATTTATGAGTTACTACCCTTACCCCCAGATTTACTGCACTGGCGATAAATTGTGTACGTCTTGTTAAGTAAAGGATACTAAAACTAGTGTGGGCACGGTGATGATTTTCCCACAATAAGACCCTAGCTCAGATCCCCCCCCCCATTCCCAACACGTACATGTACACCACTAGGTGAGAAAAATTACTATTCATTTATAGCTTATTTTCATAAACTGTAAACTGTATAAACTTCTAAAGCACATGACACATTTACCTCATTTTTTGTTTACACTACGCGTTTAAAGGGTCACGACTGTTTGTTTATTTTTCTATTCTTATAATTCAACGAGGTTCCCTTCGTGTATACAGAACTGCCGTGTTCAATTTCGATATGTAAAAAGGTTTTGAAAATTAACAGTCAATAAATTGCAAAATACATCACAATACAACTGAAGGTAAGTGTCTGCACAACAGGAAAGTCGACATATATCTAACGCTAGGCATTATGTTTATACACCTGTCTCTCACTCCCTTATGAGGCAGACATCGAGCCAGAGAAGATGTCCCGTATTCAAGCAGATTTCTTTCGAAATAGACAGACTTCACGGAAAAAAACATACGAACTGCACTCAATTTCATCGACTTACCTAGATTCGGTTGGAAATTGCGCCTTGCAGCTTATATATATCGTAATTAAAGCGAAGACCGCTGCTTCTATTCTCAGTAATCGAGCAGCCATGGTTGTAATAGCTAGTAGATTACCTTCGGCCTCGGTTTGGGGTTTCTAATTATAAACACGGTAAACTAGGTTAACAAGGCTCGTCTATCCGCAGTTACCGTCTCGTATTGCCTCTCAGAGGAGATTGTCTTTACTTCTTTTGCGATTATTTTGTTTTGAAGGAATATTTCAGGCAATTATGTCGATTGTGTTTTTTGAATTACTTTTCTTTTATTTCACCCAAGATCAAGAGGGATAAAACGCACCTAGATGTACATGAAGTTTGAGTTCATTTATCATACATTTAAATCTACCTACATTAGTCAGTGACAAAAAAGGATGTCATTAGAATAAATGGATGTGATAGCAATCGTCACGCTATTTTAACGCCCAGGATACCGTATGATACATTTCTCCATGTGGCATGTAAATGATAGATAGGAATCTGTACACGACGCATAAAATTCACACCCGACTTCTCTACTGCATTCTCATACTCGTATTATAATTTTTTCTCATTTCTTGAGTGAAATCGTGCGACCTTTTTTCGAAATTTTCTTTGAACTAAATTACTACTGTTAGTATACTCTCATATGCTGATCACTATAATGAAAGCTTTTAATCTAAATGTGCTAGTGCCTTGCAAAAAAAAAAAAAATAATAATAATAAATAAATAAACAAAAGAGAGAGAAGGATAATGTAGATAATGTTTTCATTCAATTATGTACATGTATGATTAGGACATGATATTATTTCATTAAAAGTCGGGTGCTGTTTGCTTGAAGGACGCACTTTTCTGCTTCAGATTTCATTTGAGGATTCCCGGGGAAAAGAAACTTTCTGGGCTTTGTTGTATTATCTTCGTGTCTGTTTATGATCACATCAAACGCAATCACCACATCTACAGTGAATAAAAAACAAGCCGGGACACATTCTGTTTCACGCAAACCTGTACTACATTTTCAGTGCCTAGTTTTAAAAGGGTGGAGAACAATGTTTGTAAAAACTTTCTGAAATGTAGATATATGTATATTTTCAAAACAACAAGTACATGCTAAGTAACAAACTTTATAACGTTCAAATAAAAAAAAAGCTTTAAAAATATTTACATATTAGAGTAATGCTAGAAAACATGCGATACATAGTCAGAATGCGCTCAATTCAGATGTCATTTTGGAGCCCGCTTTTTATCCCCAGCCCCGTTGCAATTAGCGCAGCACGCGCGCACCCACGAGAGAGAGGGGGGATTTATTTATGTCATTAACTTTCCATTCGGTTTATCAGAATTACCTTTTGGTATACCTTAAAATTATACTAAGTGTGCTTAACTTTGACATTTATCTGTTGCATTCTCTCTAAATCTTATCAACTCTACATTCTGATATCAAGGGCGTCTACAATGGTATGCAAAATTAAAGTATGAGCATACATATTCTTATAATAATGGCAGAGGCTTGATAGCAATATATCGATATTTGTGATTCGATTTTCAATAGAATGAAATTGTAACAGGTATCTGCAATTTTGTTTTATTTTTACTAGCTATTTTTGTATAATGAGGTTTTGTATAAAGGAAATATAATGAATGAATTTCACCTGGATTCGATTACGTTAAATTCCATGAGGTAAGAATGAAAACTCCACGCCCGTCTGAAAAATATGCTTCGTATTGGCTTTCAGTTTATTTCATCATTTTGGTGAAAAGACCACTTTCTACTTTTTTTACTTCTCATCCCAACCCCTGAACCCGTTGAGGCAGCTTGTTTAACTCCATCTTCACCTAAAAGTATGCTTTTTTATTTTGGTAATTAGAATCAGTCTTCTGATAAAATAGGCAATGTACTCTTCTTTTTATGCTTGAATGCTTCTTGTTAATCTTGTTTACAAAAAAAAAAAACATTTGGGAAGCTGTAGGAGATGTAGATTATCAAAATGCGACATTTTTTCCATATCCAACAAATTAGTGAATAAATTGAAAGAAGGAAAAAGAAACTGCTGACTATCAGGCCCGTAGCCAGCCATTTCAGAGGAGGGGATGTCATTTCCTTAATAGTGCACCTTTTACCATGAAACCTTCGTGTAGTTCATATTTTTCCCTCGAGTGGGCGACCTTCTTCTGGGATTCGACCCCCCCCCCCCCCCCCCCCCCCCGATACAGGCCTGTTTATTTTGGTAATTAAACAACATAAAGGATCACAGGAGCCAAGGGAGGTAACCCCCCCCCCCCCCCCCCCCCGCACACACACAGTGACACACACATACAAATTTTTTTCAACCACGCCAGTTCTAATACAGGAAAAAGGGTAACTATAGAGACCTGCATACCATCTTCTTTCAATCAAATATAAGAAGTACTTAAAATATTTAAGCAAATGTGAAATGTTAAATCACACCAAGTACGCTATCCTTTCACCTTGCAAAATTAAAACTACCAAAATAAAAAAAAAGAGAAAAAACTGGACAAATCCACATATGTTTATTGCAAAAAATGTATTATGATTTTATCTTTATCAATTTTCAATTGAATTTATTTCTGTGCTGGTACATAGATTGTCATGACCTTGTTAAGACCATTATGTTCCAGTTTCAAGATTTTAAACCAAGGGCTAGCTATCATTTATACTAGGGTTATTCAGACCAACTCTGCTTCATTTATTATCTACGTACTTAGTAAATTGCAGATCTCAAAGACATAAGATTAGGAACATTAATATCAGAAGCAAATAAAAAAACTTAAGCATTCTATTCTAACCACATACAAAGGAATGTGGGCTCTACTGAAGAAAGGCTGACTGCAGCTGCTTTAGTACATTCCTACCCACTATCGCGGCAGTGGAACACTGCATCATCACTGTATTTTTGAACATGTTGAATGTAAATTTCTTATAAAATGGTAAAAAAAAACTACTCTAATTATTAGCAAAGCAGATTTATTGTTTGCAAAATATGTAGATATACAAGTCTTTTTTGCTTTTTGTTTAATGTTTATTTAATGAAATACTTCCTAAATACTATTTTCCTACGGTGAAATTAACATAATTTTACAAACATGATAAATTATGAAGAAAAACTACTGCTGACATGTAATGAGCAGAAATACAATTTTGTTCAACAAAAAATGGCACAACGACCACATAAATAAGTTCTTTGGCTATATACTAGTATATATATATATATTGTAGACTGCAGGTATATAAAGAGTTTGCATAAGTTATAAATAACAATATACTACCCATAGAATATATGACAAAGTATTCATCTAAAATACTCTTTTAGAACGCCTGTTAATTCCTCAACAGTTTTCCAAAACAGTGTACATGTAGTCTTTGTTGAAAATTTGCAATTTAGTTTTTCCTAAATTCTGAACTAAAGCCTCTAAGAAATAATGACCTTCAAAATTAGTGCGTTCACTTTTAAATATAAAAGAGTATAACATACAAAGGTGAGGATTGTATGAATAACAGTTTTTACTTTAAAAATGTATGTGTGAAACACTTAATATGATAATCTACCTTTAAATAGGCTAAAATCATCTCATATATATATATATATAAATATCATGACATGTAAAATCTACACCTTCCTTAGATTTTCCAGCTAATTTAAATTTGGTATTCCAACTTGTCTAAGCATCTGTAAATGCTGAATGAAAAATATGTATACCTCTGATACTAGAACACACATTAGTTTACGTTGCCTACATGGATTTATATACTAAATGTAAGTTCTAGTATCAGAGTCATATACATTTCTCATTCTAATTCTACTGGATGACTAAAAACATTCACTCAATCATCTGTAAATCTTTGTTCAAATAATGATTTCAATTTTTCTTTTTCTGACTTCAGACTCCATATTTTGTCACTGCATAACAACCAAATTACATGAAAGTCTTAATAAACAAAACTACATAAATATTGCATACACATTAACAATATGTGCTTAGAATAATGGAATAATTAATACAAATACATTCAAGATGTCTGTCTCTGATATGTTAAGTATCACCTGGCCCTGATTAAATATATAATTATATATTATCTTTGCACTGTTATTTCACTTCAGGGAATGTTTATTTAAATATCAAAATGCAAATTATACTAGGTTCATTGCTGAGGGGTGGGTGGGGCTGTCTAAAATAAACATGCGGATCCTTGTTTCTGGATTTTCAAATAATGAAGATTATAATCATAATTTATTGAGGTTTTTTCACAATTAATATTCAAGGTCATACCTAGTTTCAAATAGGAAGTAACCTTAATGGGAAACATTTTCTTGCAAAGAAAAAATTTCTTAGTACAAGGGTTGAGTACAAATTTAAGAGATTTCCCAAATTAAATCCTTGCCAGTTTAAAGTTGGCAAAACTTATTGCTCAAATGTCTCAGTGAATTGTCAGTTTATATACTAACTTAAGTCATATTACACACCTCAAATATTGGCTACATTTTCAAAATCCAAGTCTCTCGGCATAGTTAAAATTATTCTTGAGAAGTATAATATCAAATGTCACCAAAATCTTCCAACTATGGACTCTGATTTGAAAGCAGTAAAAATCAATGGTTACCGTTTTCATTCAAATTCAATATACACTTAATTGCCTTGAAGAAAATACTAGAACAATATGAAATATACAGAAGGAAATGAGAGATAAAAATCATTTGGAGGAAAAAAACCTCCATTTACAGATTTATGTTAAAAAATTATGCATTTTGTCAACAAAAACAGCAGCTAGGTCAGTTTGCATAGAATCAGCATAGAGATATTGTTTTGGTGCACTAAAACTATGCCTTCCTTGATGGGCCTTAGCAACCTATTAAAGCAATCTCTTCAAACCCAATAGCCCCATGAGAAGTACTAATCCATTACCTGAGACATAAATACGTGAAAATCTACCATTAATCTCATTTAAGTCAGAAAAACTTTTTCACATAATGTGATTCCATTAGGTACAATGGTCTTTCTATTGTAGCCTTAATATGAAACTTGTATGGATTTATTTCCAAGGAAAGGAGTACCGCCCATGTTAAGAAAACCTCCCAGTCTGGTGAATCATTAACCAGTTACTAGTCTAATGGATGTCTTTATCTTGGTATACAAGGTACTTGGATAGGCCCAGTCTGCCATATTTTCTACTGTGCCTACATATGGTTATGTTTTTTTTTCGTTTCCAAAAGATGAATTATTAATTGGTGTAAAGTTATCAAATGCAAATATTATTCAAGTCTTTCTGCCCAACAGAGTATTTTTTTTTATCTTTAACTGAATTTGGGTAAAATGAATCAGTGCCAGTGTGAGTCAGAATTATGTATTCGAAACATGTTTCTTTTTAGCATAAATAATCAGTGGAAAAAGAACATTACGTATACCTGGTCTTGACAAAGAAGTCTTTCATGTCTTCTCACATTAACCGTATAAAACACATCAGGGATCACCAGGGATGGAAAAGGAAACAGAGGACTCTAAAACTCTATACAGTCAACTATTTTTTTTTAACAAAAATCCATCAATTTACCTTTTACTACAGAAGAAAGGATATATACATTCAATTCCAAAATACACGGTCCTTGCACTTGTTTTTCTTATCTGCCCCTTTACATGTATATAATAATCAACCATAAAATCTCCCAATTAAAAATAGTTTAAGCTCCATTTTCTTTCAAATGTCCACAAAAAAAATTAACATTGTAACAGTTCACATCAATTGATACAGTTTGAAAGATATAGACCGATTGTTGGTTCGGACATTTTGATACCCCCCCCCCCCCATGTCAAATACATCCACAGAGTTCAGTTTGCCTACCTTACATTTTCCCTAAAGGCGTGTCTTACCACTTTAAAAAATGTTGTGTACTTCACTTTAATATCTTATTTACCGTAAGAAGTAAAATCAGGTCATAGAGTTAATGTTATTCCTCAGGACATGAACATTTTTTTTTTTACAGTTTTATACATTAAGGGCTAGAGGGCAAGTCTTCTTTCTCTTTTTTTTTTATCAAACAGTGTTCATTTTTAAATCAAATATCACCATAAAACATCACATAAATAGACCACTTCTAAATTACTTCAAAATCATTAGATGAGGAATAAAAGCATGAAGAGTAAAGATGATGCCCAGAGGTGAGAGATGGCATTGGTTCTCTTTCAGGGCAAGCAAAATTCAAATTCTGAAACCTATTTAGAGTTTTGAAGAAATGGAAAAGAAAAATCTGTTGCTGGGCATAAGTGGATAATTCAAAAAGAGCCATAAAATGTTTATTATAGAGTATTCTGTTACTATGATTACCAACCACGATGTTTAAGAATATCAAACAGCAATATGATCATTTTAGAAAGACAAAAAATTATTTGCAAACTGCAATCAAAATGGGACAGATAAACTTCTGATTAATAAGTGTTTATGGCATTATTTTATCAAGAAATTTTTCCATGTAAACTCTGCTGATATGGTAGTAAAATATTTGCACTGGGCATTATGTACACTGTAGGGAAACAGGGGAGGATACCAAAGTCAAGTCAGCGATAAAGAACAAAGTAACCTGTCTTTCAAGTTGTCAACAATGGTATTTCCTAACAACAACATACATAATATACTTCCAATTACTTTTCTTTTTTTGCTACAAATTAAGCCCACTGAATACTACCTATAAATGGATATTTGTGTCAATACTACAATGCATTGCAATGTATTTTTCAAAGTGAAACCTATCTGATACTTTTAATCCTAACAATATATTATAAAGGCTTTGATCAATAATCTCATAATGTTATGAAAATATATGGAAGATCCTATAAAAATCAAACTGTCAAATCATGAATGCATAGATATTGATAAAAATTTCATTCTCTTTAACTCTCAAAATACAAACCTGAATGGTGTTTTAGAACATTTTGATGTAAAAAGTGCATAATCCTAAAGTAAAGTTTAATCTGTTTACACAGCATACCTTGGCAGCTAGGAGTACTTTAATACACGCCCTCTAAACAAGTCAAATATCAGCCTCAGTACTAGTGGTGTTGATTTAGGTATGAGCATTCTTTTAAAGCTGTGTATTAATTGTTCCCATTTTCTCTCGATACAAATCTGTAATGCATCATCTTAAGCTAGAGATTAGCTGGATAAAATGACAAGAGATACTCAGGAATTTACCAATTACCAATCATGTGTATAATGATAATAAATAAAATACTGTAGTTGCAAAAAGGTGGAAAAAATTAGACTTTTTTCCCAAACCTGGATAAAATACACACATAGCTGATTTTATCAGTTACTTTCTGTTGTAACTGTCTTTTTTCCCCCATAATTATAGATAAAATCAATTCAAATGGAGCTTTAGTATTGCTGCAAAAATTAAGGGATCAGGTATCAAAAGTATAAGTTTTAAAAACACATCATAGATAGAAAGTGCTTAAAAATCAAACTACCCTGTGTTGAAATATAACTAAACTCATAACTGGACTTGCAGTTGCAGAATTTCTCTTTTGGCGGAATATCTAAAACCAAATTCAAATTTCATACCTTAATCATAAATTTTTTCATACAAAATATAAATTTGAACAATTGGCAAGAGAGAGAAAGAGAAAAAAAAAGAAAATCAGAGTGAGTCCAGAATAATCTCATTTTCAACAGAGTTGCAGTTGAGAACTAATCTACAGCTGGAAATCAGATCTTCCCTTGTGATGTGGATCCAAACGTCTGGAACGTGCAGGGTCGCTGCGATGAGAGTACTCCGAATAACGATCTGCCTCGTGTGGAGGTGGTGGCATCATCATCACAGGGTTGATCGCCATATTGGATTTCTTGTCCGAGGCAGTGTCGTAGTGGTAGCCATTCATCTCCGCTAAAGTAGAATAAAATATCATTAAGAATCTGAGGGGTGTCAATCTGTTAATTTCTGAGATTAAAAAAATTGCTTTCTGACAAATAGAATGTAAGATAAGGTATCTGTTAGTTATTGTTTTAGTGCTAGTTGCTAGTTCAAAGCTTTCATAGTACAAGCAAGCCATAATAAAGGTTAAAGGTTTTTCAGTTATGTAATTTCAAAATTGATCAAACACTTTCCTTAATCTTGCCTGTATCATTCATGACAGTAATTAACAGCATTCAATTTACATGAAGCAGTTGCAGTAAAGAAAACTGGGTATAATATCTAAAAATGATCTCGGGCTTCTCCAATGTAATCTGAACTACTATAGAGTAATATTATGATATAGGAGAATATAGGAACCCTAAAAGTGATATTTTATTAAACATGCATCTTGAATTAAACATGCATCTTGAGAACTTATCAACTATGTCATAAACAGGAAAAAGGCATTGTCTTCTGAGAGATATTACTAATTAAAACATGCAAATTGAAGAAAAAAATTCAAATTGTAGAAAATACATTTTGGTCTTAAAGATTCTGAAGGCTGACACTACTCAATAAAGCAATTAAATTCAATAAATAGTGTGTAACTCTAAAAAATTAGAAATGTAAAGAAAGTAATTTAACAGATCATAATGACAAATTTTCACAAAGTGATTTCCACTTCTCACTAAAAATTTAGTTAACAGGAATGTCTTGATTTGCACTAAAATCAAGCCCAACCAAAGGCAGTTTTCCAAAAACTCAATAATGACACACTGGAATCAGCTTTTATCCGTATGATCATGAGCTGGTGAAAGGCAAAGGCAGCCATAGCAGGGCTGGTGCAATGTTAACTTAATATATATCCAAGCAGAAGCATGGTAAAAGCAGAAATTGAAAATAAGTGTCAGTGAGTAAATGGTCCCAAATAAATAAACAAAATGTGACCAAGAAAACAGAACATACTCAGAGTGAAGTATCACTTTCCTCTCTCACCTCTACAACAGCAGGAGCTAAGTAGAAAATAGGGTGATTATGAAATACTATTTTACTTCTAAGGTCGCAATCAGTATGGTTATGGTGATAAAAATAATCATGTTTTAACTCAGGCTATGCACACCTCATGTCTCACTCATGGTCAGCAATCAATGTTGTGTCACCTATCGGTCATAGCACTGACAACTTAACAAAAGGTTTACAGGAGGATTTTACAGTGAGTGTCTGATTCTAATATAAAACGAGACATAGTGATGCTTTCATTCTGTGGACAATACCAGTACACATATTTTAGCCATATAACATATGAGTCTTCTGTTAATCAATTATAAAGCTCCCCACCCCCTAAAAAATATGTAAATGAAATAAAGTAAAAAACGTCAAAGACACTTATATTCAATAAAATAAAAAAATAATAATTTGGTGTTTTGAGAAAAAAATTGATCCTTGCAAAATAATAATGGTGGACATCAGGTTACAGTAAAAGAAATATATAGAGTTAAATCAGCGGGTATAGGTAACACACACACACACACGCAGAAACAAAGTAACTTAGCACATTTACTTTATTTACAAAATATAGTTACCATATTTAAAGAGTATGGTTAATGAGATATGGAAGTTAATGAAAGTTAATGCAAAGGTTAATAAGCGAGGATTATGGCATTTTTTTTTTCAACAAAAGTTACACAAATAATTACACAGCTTACTGGCCAAAGACAGCTCTCTCTCACAAGTAGATGTAACTTCATATTAGTTATCAAAAGATCTTGTAGGATTGAAAACAAACTTTGATTTCAACTAAATCATGTCAAAATAAGGCCAATTATTTGAAAATGCTAAGTTTAAAGCAGAACACTTACATTTAGTCATCGTCTCACTCTTGTAATACGTTGGTAGTGCCTTAGGATATTTCAGTGCCAGAACAAAGGCCAGGATGCACAGAAAGAGAATATCAAAGATGCCGATGATGGCGAGAATGAACGCCCAGCGAATCTGACAGACGCCAGCGTTATAAAGACCCCCTTTGCACACATTGTAGACAATAAGATGGTCCCAGCCTGCTGGGTAGATGACACAACCCAGGAACATACACAGGACTGGAAAAAAAATCACAAATAATTATGGTTATTACTTGACATTTTCAAACATCACAATTTTTCTAATTTTTCATTTTTTTTTTTTTTTTGCACTATTTATCATTTTCGAATACTCACAACAATGTATTTTCCGACACAATTCCAACTTACTTTTCAGAACTGGAATTTTAGTTATTATTAGCAAAACCTTGTATGGGGAGGAATCATCAATCCATGTTGTTCCAATATATTGAGTGAAGTACTTAAAAAGAATACCTATAATTAAACTTCATATGGTGTTTTTTTAAGATAACAGTTACATAGCCTAGGAACACACAATGACTGAAATGCAGGGAAAGACTTAATTATCAATGTGTTAAACCTATTCCCACTGTTAAAAACTACACAACAATTGTTTTTTTTTAAAATGAAATCTGCCAGTTATATTACTATATTATGCAACCTAAATCCCTATTTGTACCGAAAACCTTTACTGATAATAGGGGAGGTTGAGTTTCATGACTTCCATGCAGATATTAGAAGATACAAATCCAAAAACCTACATGTATGGGTCATCTGACTTGTTATTATTTTCAAAAATTCGACAAAATTTTATGATTGAGTACCTGAGATGATGTCTAGAATGATAAGACCAGAAAGCATCCTAAATATTCGTAAATAATGTCACCATATCTATAAGTAGTGATAAGGATAAAGTCTTGGAGATTAATCATTTGTACATTCGGGATATCAAGACTCAAAAAGGATTTTTAAGGTATAACTTTTATCCAAGTGATTAAATTTATATTATAAAGCAGTTTATTTATATTTGTAGTATTAATATTTTGAGGTATTAGCTGTCACTTTTGGAACACTCAATATATTGCAGTGTCAATTCTACGTAGTTGATTCTATAACTAATCCAAGGTTGCCAGTCTATGAACCAAGAAAACTGAATATATTACATCATTTTTTTAACATGCCCGATTGATTTTATCACATATTTAACTAGTAAATAATATTACATACATGACTGATACAATTACTAGTAACAGGATTCCCTTTTGGTTCACAAATCCATGTTATAACCCAGGAAATGAAACTTTTTCCCCACAAGAGTAGTGTAATTGTCAAGTACAAGTATACAAAACTTGTAATAACAACAGAATATAATGTACTATAGTAAGCTTACCTGACAGTGCCTGTATAGTTCCACATATATAAAACACATAGTATGCTCTAAGGAAAAAGAATAGCAGGAAGCAGCAAATGCACAGAAGTATGAACAGTGCAGAGAGTCCGATGAACGCTGTCGCTGCCTTAAATGCTGGCGATAGTATTGTATCCCAGTTATCAATGCCACCAGAGCACACAAGGGCTTCGTTGGACCTCAATGCGCAGTGGCGATACAGACCAAAATGGCCATACCCTGCGGCATCAATACTCCCCGTGTCTCCAATCCACTGTGGCTGAACAAACACCACAATGTTGATGATAACGAAGCACACAGTCAGGATGGCCCACAGCACACCAATAGCTCGATAATTTCGTACATATTTGTTGTGATATTCATAAGTGCGAGATTCCCATGTTGTTGTTTCCTGATACATTTTTGAAGAATTATCTTCTTAGGCTATCCACAAAACACTATTTTCAGTAGTCTGTTGTAAAGTCCAACTCCTCTTGATTGAAAGGTATCTTTAGAAAGAATCTTTTCCCACTTCTTGTTGCCCGGTCACCTGTTGCTGTGGAAATCCCTTTTTTGTCTGAGCCAGTGCAGCAAGACAGGGTGCGCTATGGGCAAGCTTGAAAGGTATAATATATCATTTCATATTAAAACACAAGAAGTATTTACGTGTTTCGGGGAGGGCCGGTGGGAAAATTTTCAACTTTGTTTGCAATTTAGGGACCCTTTAATATACTAAGCCCTCATGAAACTATGAAGATTAACACAAAAGATAAACAGAAAATTATTAGATAAAAATGATTGTGCACTTTAATCCTTTACAAAAACGCAAATAGCAGGAACTGCCAATCACCCCCCTGAATAAAATGTCAACAATAAAACAGGTTTGGTGACCCACTTTTTCACAGGTGACAATTCAAAACCCTTAATGGTGACTAAGAAGGCATTAAGATGTAAAACATGCCCTGCATAAAATCTTAGTCTGAATCATGTATTTGACTAGATGTATGTTTCGCATGAACTAAAACAATATACCTGAACTTCTACCTAAAGTTTGAGACGAGTAATTTGCCTACCTGTCAAGCAGACATTCTCTCCTAATTTTCTATGTAGCCGGGTGATGAGAGATGAAAAATTAACTTGAATAAATAAATAAATAATTTTATAATCTTAATACCATGTAATCATTACTTGTCTGAAGATATTTTAGTTTTCAAACGGAAAGGCAATTTGGTTTTACAACTTCAACAGCTTCATTTCCTGTCACTATTTTAGTGAACGCCACATTAACCAATTAGATCATTACTGGAGGTGCTTTTCATGGATGCACACGTGCGGCGGCTGCTTCGAATATGTGGCAAGTTTGCTCTCTTTCCCGTCAAGTTTTATTGCTTAAGCATGCCCTTTGTGGAAAGTTTGCTTTGATTACGTGTACTGTACTGTCTAACATATAATGTGTGAAATGGAAAAATTATATGAAGAGGAATTTCGGAAGTGCTCGCTAACTTTTGACAATGTTGTTTTCATGCCGCATAAATATGATACATTCAAAATATTCGCAAAAATATTAGTTGATAGTACATTCTAGTACAGCACTCATTGTTTCAAATGCTAGATGTTTTCTTTCAGCTTATTCTTTCAAGTGGTCTTTTTTTATTTTAAGAACAAAACACCCCAATGAGGCCCGGCACAGCCTGTAAATAAAAATGGATGTTGCTACAGCCAAAGAGCAGCTGTATGAGCTGATACCTGGAAGAAAGGGGCAGATAGATTTACTGTTGTCATTGTGTAGTCCTCCTCATCCATATCCAGCTGTGTTTGTATATGGGGTGACAGCAACTGGGAAGTCGCTGGTGGTCAACCAGACGATGAAAATAATGAAAGTATGGACAGTCACGGATAATTACTAGTATTTATACAGTTCAAACAATATTCAGTACAGCAGATTCAGTATAATGTGTCAACTTATAAATCAAATTATCATTTATTTCAAACAAATCCTTTGGTTCAGGTTTCATTCTTTGGCATCAGCTGGAACTTATGTGAAAGTAGCAAATGCAGGCATAAGAGTAGATAACATAGCTTTCATAATGTATTGCTTGTGTACAAATAATGACATTTGGACAATATATGTTTTATTTTTACTATGTTAGCTGATAATTAATATCTTTTCTCCTCTAGCTCCCTCATGTACTAGTGAATTGTGTGGAATGTTACTCAGCCAAACTTTTATATGAGGAGATCCTGAATGCTCTCTTAGGGGACGGCCCTTGTCCAGCCAATGACTTCAGCGTGACCCACAGGTGTGACAACATGAATGACTTTGTCAGAGCACTGACGCATGGGTTACAGGAAACGCTGGTGGATGATCCATTTTACATTGTAAATAACAAGTTTCTTGTCAGTTATCTGGGGTAGTAATTTTGAAACATGGCAGCTCTGGATAGTGAGATTACAAATACAAAATTATGTAAAATAAGCTCTGTAAAATGTCAACAGTAATTTTTCTGTTTTCAGTAATCAAGTTTATTTTTGGGTGTATTTGGAAGTATTGTGAATGTCACATTTTAAAAACAATTTCATATAAAAAAGCTAATTGATCACAAGCTACATATCAACAAGTGTATGGAGAATATTATGGTTTCAGGCTGATAGTAATTAATTAATTGGGGGACAATAAGAATGCCACTTTTCAAGACCCAGAAGACGGCCTAAATCCACCCCTGAGAATTCCCCATAGAAAGAAAATTAACAAAAGATTACTGTCAGTAAGTGTGTGGAAAAATGGTATTTTTCAGGTATTAGACAAGGCTGAAAGGCTCAGAGATATGGAAGGTAATGTCCTGCCAGCATTGCTGAAGCTTCAGGAGTTGGTAAGTTAGGTTATATATAAAGAGGATGTAAAGGTTGTGTGTGTGTGTGTGTGTGTCTGTGTGTGTGTGTGTGCGTGTGTGTTCCCGTGTTGTTCCCTGTTTAGTGTGTGACATTGGTGTGAAATATTGTCATTTACTTGAGACATTTTAGGAAACCTTACCCGTATCTGCATCATAGTTCAGATCATTGTGTGTGTGTGTGTGTGTGTGTTTGTGTGTGTGTGTGTGTGTTTGTGTGTGTGTGTGTGGTATATAAAATGACCGAAGAGAAATTAATATATTACAGTAAATCTTTATTTATGAAAGGTTGATTTTTAAACATACTGCAATTTTCTAAAATCTAATTGTATTCCAACAGAATTTCAGGCTATGTAATCGAGCCATGTAACCGAGGAAGTGTTTTTAAGTAATTTATCTTAACAAAATTTGCTTTCTGCTCTTGCTTATTCTTTAATATTATGTTATTATTTCTTTTTCAGACAAAGTGCAAAGTTAGTGTGATCTTGATCACAGAAATAGTGTGGGAGAAATTCTGGGGAGGAACAGGAATGGTAGACCCCTTTCCTATCTACTTTCAGGACTACACAAAAGGTATGAAATTTCAAATATAAATAGTTGTGTGTAATAGTTGTTCAAACATAGATAATGTTTTGTCAAGATTGAATGACATAGTTGTATTTTTCAGAGTCCTGTTTCTTCATGTTACCCATGTTACAGTAATTATAACTACCAAAAAGATATTTTACAATTGGAGAATTTTTAATTTTATGAAACAGATAACATAAAGATAATTATTGTTAACCTTTACCTTTCTTGCACAATCCAATCATTACTTTGATCAATTTCCCCCCTTGTAGAGGAACTCCTGGAGATCATGGCTCTGGACAGTCCTGAGGACTACCCTGTCACTTTCTACAAGTCCTACATCACCCTGGTCCTCAGTGTGTTCTACCTAGCCTGTAGAAATCTGGCTGAACTCAGGCACCTGGTAAGTATGGTCGGCTTTCCTCTTATATTTTTCCCTAACAAAAGAGGTTATGTTTTTGTCTGCATTGGTTGGTTGATTGGTTTGTGTCTCTGTTTGTGGACAAGATATCTCAGTCAGTTCCTGGCAAATTCAGGTGAAGTTTTTTTTGCATTTTTTTTGGGCAAAACAGAAGTAAAATAAAAACTCAGCTGAATTTGGGGACTCCTTATTTATTAAATGGATTTTTTATTGACTTTTTCCCTTTTTTTTAGAATATGTGATGTTATTGCATATAGTGATTGGTGTATATTTTCTTTTCTGAATTGCTGTTTACATTTTTTCATAAGTCAGTTTATATACTCTATTTTTTAAAGTTAATTTAAAGTTAACTTACTTTAGTAAGCTATTGTAAAATTCATAGATAACATTATTATCATTTCAGGCACAGTTAAACTTCCCTTTATATGTGGAACCCATCAAGTCAGGGGATGGTAAGTAATTTAAAGATAAGAGGTTCTGATTTTGATAAAATAAAATCTTTACTTAAAAAAAATCTTGCATATATGTTTTTTTTTCACTTATTATTCAAATAAACAAAAATTTTGCCATGTTTGTTTTGTTTGGTCTTTTAGTATCCTTGATATTTTAAAAGAATGCAAAGTAGATTTCAAAATTAAAAAAAAAATCGGATATGAAATTTGAAAAATATTGAATTTAATGCTGTCTAATAAGAAACTTTTGAAAAATTAGGAATATGACCAATCAGTCAAATTATAGAACTGGCTCTTATGGAAATAAATCTGTTTTCAGCCACAATGTCTGAGTCCAGGAAACTCTGGAAGCACATTGAACCATTCTTAAAGAAAGCTCTGCAAACAGTCTATCTCAGGGAGGTCTCCAGGTAATGTTTTCTGGCTTTAACTTATAGGGGTTGGGAGTAATTAATTTAAAGAGATGCAACTTGCCTTTGTTATATAAGCACAAGTTATCGGAAAAGAAAATTAGGACATTTATTATACATTGATAAATGCATGTTTTGGTGTAATAATCATAGTTTGAAGAAAGAGTGGATGTCCTACCTCCAGAATTGACAAAAAATAAGTGACCTAAATTCCGTACATTCCAGCAAGCAGTGGGAGTCCATGCAGCAGAAGTTGATGGAGGATGAGGAGGGGGAGAAGGGTATGGGTGCTGCTGGTGGCCCCATCCCCCTTCATGTGGCCAGGTCTAATGTGGAGCTGCCATTTTACTCCAAGTATCTCCTGGTGGCTGCTTACCTCGCCTCCTACAACCCTGCCAAGTCTGACAGAAGGTTCTTTACTAAGGTTTGGAAGCCCAATGCTTTATTATATATATAAATGTATTTTTACATTTATTTATTTATTTATTTATTTATTTATTTATTTATTTATTTTTATACAGAAAAACACTGGGGAATCTTTCTGATTGATTGTCATATAGTTATGTAGAAAAATGACTTTTTAGTTGATAATATCCTGGTCTCTTAAACAGCATGATTATGGTCAGGAAGAACCCTATGGAAAAAACTTCCTCAGTTTTGGAACAGAAAGATTCACTCATATATTTGATTTTATGAATGAAGGACAATTCTTTATTATGACATTGTGGTGTAATGCATTTCCAGTTTAGAAAGTGGTTTCACAAATCTGTAAAAAAAGAAAGGTAAATCGTTTATTTCACATTTCAGAACTGTGGAAAACAAAGAAAATCTAACCGAGCAGTCAAGAAACATGAAAGGGTGAGTTGAACTGTATGGAAAATATCCTGGAGGGCATTTCTCTACTTTTGTTGCATTTAATAGAATTTAGACATTTTTTTATTATTTTGAATGATTTTCCCCCAATAATAATATTAAAAAGTGTTTTATTATATATATAAAATCAACATAAGGTAATTTTTCACGTCAGGAATGAATTCTTTCCTGCAGACAAGTAATCGGCTCTAAGTTTATTTATATGAACTACTTAAAATGTGAGTGAAGCTCAAAGGGGAGGCACATTAAGCTTTTTATGTTTCCATCCATAATATTTTTTAAAATATTCTTTTATTTTGAGAGGGTTGAAATAAAAAATAATATTTTGCAACTCACAAGTGAAAATGATACACACATCTTCCCTTTCAGACAAGTAACCAGCTCTTGGGGCCAAAGCCATTTCCATTGGATCGGCTGATGGCTATCTTTCACTCAATTATAGAGGGTAGAGTAGTTCCTACTGCCAACATATTCTCTCAGGTAGGAGGTTTTGCACCCTTGTTTGTGGTAGAATGCCAACACATTAATACTTACCTCTGTATTAGAGTGAGTATTTTTCCTTTCAAGAAAAATTGTTTTGTATTTATCTTGTTGTTATCCGGAAACTTCGTCAGAAATAGTCAGTATATTATTTTAAATGAGCAAAAATGGTTAGCGTCATTATATTTTGGAAACATTGTCATTTAAGGTCAATGTCTTATTACAATCTGGAAATATTGTCATCAAAGGTCAACATTCCATTTTGTAATCTGGAAACATTGTCACAAAGGCCAACATCTCATAGTAATCAAGAAACATTGTTGTCAAAGGTTAGTGTCCAATAATATTCCAGTACCTTCAGTCTTTATGTCCCAAAAAAGAAAATATTGTAAAAGTCCATGCTGTTGTTTTGTTCTAGGTGACGTCTCTGGTGACATTACAGCTCCTGGCCCAGGTGGGCAGCAGTGACCAGCTGGAGGGACCCAAGTATAAGTGTCTGGTGTCTCTGGACTTCATTAAACAAGTGGCGAGGTGGGTACTTTACACGGGGTCTTCACATTTTCATTTTCATGTCCCTTGTCTGAATGTCATCTTATTGCTACAATTTAGTAAAAATGTAGGATATAGTATCTGTTCAACTTTTGATCCTTTTTCATTCTATATGATCTAGACATGCAAAGGTTATGATATTTTTTTTTGTAGAAAGAAAAAGATGTTTGCATTGTGACACTTGATAAACTGTTAAAATCAATGCGTCTTAATGAAATATTTCTTAATGTTTTTTGCACTTTTACGAATTGATAAAAACATTTTTCATAGTTGATTCAGAACTTACAGTGAAATTCTTACAGGTTTTTGAGATACACTCCTTCATGTGTGGTCTTTTTGTAATTTTCAATGGTGATCTTAAAAGTATGTTTTCTAGGCATAAAAACAAATATCTAAGGACTTTTGTTTCTTATTTTCCAGGACTGTTCAGTTTGATATAGTACAGTACTTGTATGATTTTGTATGAAACTACATAATTGTGATTGGAGAAACTTGGGAAATCAACAGGAAAACAAGTAACCATCAGCAGGGAAGATCTCCTGACCTATCAGATAGGAATGTACTGTTCTCATATGTAGGGATGCATCAGCAAGTATTGTCTTGTTTTATACCTACTGAAGAGGAGATTTTCAATATTAAATATTGATATTTTTCTATTGAGCTTGTCTATGACGGGAAGATATAACTATTGGATAGAGAGGCAGAAGCAAGTATATTGTCTTGTTTTAGAAAGACTAAACACATAGATGCCGGTATTAATTCTGCTCTGGTGAATGTTTTTCTGCTAGCGTGTCATTGTCAGACAAGAGAGGACTATTATGGCCTATGGGATATGTTAAGAGAGGCAGCAAGTAATTGTATCTTTTTACTACTGGTTTATTCCAAATCTCTTGTGCATATGTACAATACTTATGTGATCAATCACAAGATAAAAAACTCTACAGTAATGACCAAACTTAAATGTGAATTTGTCTCTGTTAAGCCCATCACTGTCAAACAAGATCTTCCAGAGATACTGTTATGGGATGGAGAGGCAGCAGCAAGTATTACCAACCTTAAATGGTACTGTTTTGCAATAATTGTGGGGATTTAAAGTTAAACATAAAATCAGTTGCTACTTGTACCAATGGTTATAAAATGGGGCATGCAACATGTGTAAGGGAGTGAAGAGGGTGACTTTGTGATTGGGCTGACTGCCATCCTCATCTGGAAATAATATCAATTAAACATTGAAACGCATGTATTTCAAAAAAGGTTTGGCCATCATTAGAAGATTTTAAAGAATTAACAATGTTTGGCCTTTAAAGTGGCTGTGAAAAATGTTGCATTATTGCTGTTCACACATTGCAGTGGTTGAGATACATAGGATTGTGTTTGTAGGAGGCACAACTCCTTACTTAATATTCTCATTCCAGTAAACCTGGAAGCAATTTTTTCAATCACTGATAACATAAATTTTGTAATATGACTTACTGCCCCATGAGTAAAATGTTAAAACTTTATTAAAAAAAAAATTAAAGTCAAAATCATTAACTACTGAGTAAGGTGAAATGACAATGGCTGGATGTGCTTTATTTTTGTAAGAAAATATTAAAATTTTGATCTTGAAAACATTGGGATTCGGGTGTTTTGAATGATTGAGTTGTGAGTTCAGTTGCGGGTTTCTGTGAATGTGCTGGCTGTTGTAAATACTGACATAAGCATAACATACATCGAATACATACACAGACATGAAAATGATCTAAATTTTAGATATATGCAGACACACATGCACACATATGAAAGTAATTTGAACTTTGGGATGATTTTCCTTATCGGTTGCTGAGAAATGGGGCAAACAGCTGTAAAGTTACATCTCTTTGTGCCATGTTACACTGATAAGAAGTGAACTCACAGCAGGGTTCTGCTATCAGAAACTGTGTAATAAAGTCTTTATTTTCTTGTATCAAGTTTTTTTTCTTTTTTTCTTACCATGAAGCTTGTATACATGTTGCTTCCTGAAATGTGTGATTTACTGTGTATTCACCAGGGCCAGAGTGGCATTTGAAGAATAGATGTAATTAATCAGTGTCCAAAATAACTTAAACTATGTTTTAGGGTGTAATCAGTATACCCCTCCCACCTGGTAACAGTCATGAGCTACTGGCAAGTCCAGTTGGTAAACAATACTAGAGAAAGTTGTCTTAAAGCTGTCGTACAAGAGAGGAAAACACTGTCACTGTTTATGGGTAGAACACAGAAATGCCTTTAAGGTGGTTTAAACATTGTGTTGTTTGTGATTTAGTGCAATGTTTATAAACTTTACTCTCTGGTTTATTTTCTGGAACTGATAGTGACATTTTCAATCTGTCTATCTTGAGTGGCTCCACTTCACTATTTATCACCGAAATTGAATTTTTAAAGTTTTGATTTTTGAGATCCTTCCAAGTGAAGTGAAGAGATGCCTATTAAAAGCACTGAAATGAAGTAGAAAGGTTGCCTTGATAGATAAATTTGTCTCTATGTGATCATTTTGATAATTTGACATCATTGAATGTGGCATTCTTGTAAAAGATTTGGCCCCAGCATTTTTATCATCATTAAATCATGATTAGAAATCCATATTTTTTGGCCATATATTAGAAGTACATAACTGTGAACTGTATTATGAGATTTGAAATTACTTATCGTAGAAGAGTCCCATATTGCTGTGTTTGGAAGAAACAGGCTTGAAATTTCACACTGAAGTCCTTGCTATTTGGAATTTGGTGTCTAAGGGAAAAAAAAAGCATTATGAAAAAGGAATCATAAAAGGAAATGGGACCCAAGTTTCCTGCAGCATACGCTCCAGCAGTGAGGGGAAAGAGAAGGAAACTTTTTTTATCTGAGGAACGTGAAAGCTTGAAAAAGTAAGTGTCAGATAAGAAGTTATTTTTTTTATACTTTTCAAAGTAGCAATAAGAATCTGCCAGTTAATAGAGGAAATGTCATTGATTTAGTTTTAGAAGCACGGATATGAAGTTATTTGGCACTTTCCAAAATGTAACAAGATGATGTGAATTTTTTTGTTTTTATTTGCCAAATGTTTTTTTTTCTTTTGGTAAAAGTCATATAGTTTGTCCTGAACCCAGATTTACAACTGCAATTACTTTTAGTGAAGTGGAAACCACAGTAGTAGATGACACCTAGATTGTTTGTTGACAAAATACCACTGGTATGTTTTCAAAACCTGAAACTACAGAAGCTGAAAGATGCCTCTTGCAACTAAAATATTATTCCTCCCCAAACTCTGCAATGTTTTAAAACAATTAGATATGTTTATTTATTCATCTAGGAAACTATTCCCCATTGTTCAGGTCTTTTAAGTGCTGATTTTTAAAAGAGATTATTTGGCTGACTTACAACTGATGTGTTCTGAAATTAAGTTTCCTGAGTTTTATGTCACAAAAACAGGGACAAGCATTTGACGTTGTTAATGGTTCATTCCAGGCGTAAAATCGGGCACGATGTCACATGTACAAGTGCTCACATTGCTGCTACTGACTCTTCAGTCGTGCGATTCTCAGGGGAGGCTGCCATTTCTCTCTCCGTTCTTCTTCCTATGTAACTATCATCGTCAACAGGAAGCGGTAGGACCTGAGCAAGGAGAGGTTGCCATAAGTGTCTCCATCGAAGGCAACCCACAGTTTTATACACCAGGGCAGTTGTATGGAGGTGAGATCTGGCTCTCCTGGCTCATTTTGCATGAGTGTTAACATTTTCAACAAATGTTCCTGATATATTGCTTAGTGTTAGGAAATAACTGTGGTCTCACTTATCACAGATTAGGTGAAGTGAAATATTTTGCTGAAACAAAAGTTACACTGGAGGAACTCCAGCTTTATAATCAGATAATGATTTATTAAGTATTAAATGTGTCAATTTTCATCTGTAGACTTTATAGTGCTTTGTAACTATGGGTTACAAAAGATATACTGTTTTGCTTGTTATAAAAAGACAGTATTTAAATATGTAATTGTATTTTGTAATTGATAATTGTAGACTGTAAAGAACTGAAAGCACTTTAAAGTACAATATGGATTACATATGACAAATATATTGTATTGCTTGTTATAGAAGAACTAAAATATTTGCTAGGTCTTAAAGATTACTACATGAATCTTGACTAAGAAGTTTGTTTTAGGCCACCAATTTAGTGGCAAATTTGAACTTTAAAGGTTATGGTATAATGAAACCAAATGACAATATCTTTCTATTTTGGATAAGAATGGCCCTTAAACAAAATTATGGCTCCTACTAGACAGCTCAAGTCGATAAGTGCAATTTGTTATTTCCCAGTGGAGACTTGCTAATTGCAAGTTTGTAATTTTCTGTATCAGTAAAGTTTACTGTTGACACAAGCAATTACCATTATTATTTATTTATTCCTAGTGTATATCAGATCCAGCTCCGACTTTGATGGCTTTCTCCTCACCGGATTATACACGACAGCATCCGGTGCGCATGTGTCGCCACTGACTTCTCCTATGGCGGCCATTAGTGGAAGTGGGGGGCCTCACCAAGGGGTGAACTACATGTGCTCTATGATACATTCGCATCTCAGTCGCATGCCTCAGCAAAATTTGTCATTCATGTGGATGGCCCCACCCAAAGGAACGGGCTGTGTCAGCTTTTTGTGAGTTCTTGATTTTCAGTAAAATATATATATATATAAGATGGATGCCAGTAGTAAAACAAGGATTTTTTTCTTAAATTTGCATAATATCTTCACAGATTAATGTTGAGAGATATTTTACAGTGTCTGTCATTTTTAACTTCTGAATCATAAATAGAATGAAGTTTTCCCTTTCCTGTCAATGTATTATAACTATTATAAGAACATTGCTTTTCCTCACAGAAGTAAACTGCTCACAAGACATCCTCTCCAGGATCCATGAAGGAATTAACTTTAATCTTGAATAATACTCAGTATTTTACTAATATATTTAAATGTCATGTTATTGAGCACTCTTCTTTTACAAAACATTTTTTGGAGTTAATCATCTAACAAACGTGTACTAATTAAACATAGCTATTCAGAAATTTGGAATTGTATAATTAAAGAAAATACTGTCAGAACATTTTAGGGAAGAAATTTTGTTCCAATAAAAAGTGAGAAATTTCCTTCAAGTACCAATCTGTAACATGGAGTAGCATTTTAAAAAATCCCTAATTGACATTCCCCAAAAAGGGTGTCATAAACAATTTTTGGGAAGTACACAGAATATGTCAATCTTTGACCCCTACAAAACAAATCTGCCATCTGTTGCAATGAGAGATGGCTCTTAGGTTACTAAAGATTGTCTTAATGGGGTTCTTGACATGAAATGGCACAGTATCTTGAAATGCTGTTTATTTCTTTCAAATTGTTAGCACAATATGTGACAGTATTTGGGGATTCAAGCTCTTGATGATTATTTACCTCCACTTAAAGATATCCAGTTGCTTTATTTGCTCTTACATTTAAATCGAGGGCTAAGTGCCTGGCAAAGTGGTAGAAAAAGAGCTGAAAAATAACCAATTTGAAGCACAACCGTTGCTGTAAATGATACCTTCTTTAAGTGTAATAAATCACATGCTATTTCTTTTTTGCTCAATTTGAATTCAAACTACCATTTCTAATGATGATTCGTTTGTGGAGGGATGTGTTGTGTTATTTGGTCTTGGCTGCCTCAAAACCTAAATTTGTTCAGTGATGGATCTTTCCAGAAAATTGTTAGAAATCCATTAAATTGAACAGATATTTGAATGGGCTGGTTTGGCTTAAATAAAAATATATTTTAAGTGAAAAATACTTCTGATTTTATTCATGGATAGATGTGTTTGATCCTTGTTTTATTGCAAACATATTGTGGCTAATAAAAAGGCATAGTGAGTGAATTATTAATGCAAAAATATCTCATCAAAATTTATTTTTTGATGGAATCAATATTTAACCAATATCTCCCAAAACCAACTTAAGTTATTTTACTTATCAAAGAGCTGTATCCAGAAATGTGATCTAGAGTAATTTTGAACATTGTGTAATCCAAACAAATTCAGAACTATAGCTATAATATGCAAAATATATCCCTTAACAAAATGGAAAATTTTCAGCAAATATTGCAGCAATATTTAGTTTGTGGCAACAAGTTTGCATGAGTTTGAAAGAAAAATTTTATTGCTGCTAATTTTCAAGAAGGAGTTTCAGTTTCCAGCAATATTACAGCAGGCCTGATAAGACACTGGGCATCCATGGTCTTTAATCTATTTTTCCTTGTTCTTTTTCCATCTAATTAGGTGCTTCAAAATTGTATACATTGTGTATCTAAACGTAGGGAAATATGTCAGTAAAAAAAAAAAAAAAAAAAAAAAAAAAAGTTCTCCCCTTTACCATTAAAATTGAGGCTCAGGTTCCTATAGTTGAAATTAAAATTCCTATAATTTCAGGGCCACTGCCTCACTAGGCCAGCAAGTGCTATTTAAGGACATCACAGCCTTTCAACTGTGTGAGAGAGGAGGTAAGAAAATCTGAGCAGGCTGTGAGATTTTGTTTATTTTCAGAACTGTAAAGCTATATTTACAAACCTTAAAAATGTGTTTTTAAACATGTTTAGCTATAATTTTTACTTGTTGGCTTGCCAGTGATTTATTCACAGATTTACATGATTGGTGTATTAATTTGACTGTTGAGTGTCTGTTTTTATTTGTGTATTCTTTTGTTCTTTTATTCATCCATTCAGCCTTAATTGTAATCTGTACATCCATAAATTCTCTCATTTATCCATCAATTCCTTTACTTGTAGTCTTAGTATTATGTATTAATTGATCATTGACAATTATAAACAATTAAATCACTTGTTCCACCTCATTCATTGGTTCATCAGTTCATCGCTTGGTTAATTCATTGATAATTTTCCTCAATCCCAGCCAGGTTTGGTACTTACCAGGGGCGTAACCAGACCTTTTAAAATTGTACGCACTGATTTTGAAAATTCCCAGGTACGATTATATTCAGTGAAAAATACACTGAATTTATGGAGAATAATATCATGGTTGGCTCAAAAAATTGTACGCACAGTGCATCCGTGCGTATGCCTGGTTACGCCCCTGCTTACTCTGATAGGGGTATGTTGGAAGGAATGAATTCCAGAACAGAGTTTTTTTTTTGTGTGTGTTGTTTTGACATGTGGTTATTTCCTCACACTTAAAGTTAAAACTGACATGAGATAAGGAAAGAGGGGAAAACTGAAAGCATATCGATTGCAGTAAGAGCCAGAGGTGCATGCCCTGGTGCTTGGATTTTCAATTTTGAGTTTGAATCATCTAGTTTTTGAACAATATTTACGGTACTTGTCAGAAGATTTATTCACAAGATATGCATAATTATATGATCATTCTTATTGAAGTATAAAATACAGTTACTTTACAGATTTTCATAAATTTTATTTAACCTTGTTATTTATAATTTAAAACCAACCTTCATAGATGAATCAAATCAGTCATGAATTTTTGTAATGGTTTTAAAGGTTGATCAAGAGTTTATAAGAAGTGGGAGACTCATGCTTACATGCTCTTTTTTTCCAATTCTAAATATCTTATTTAGGAGACACCATTTTGTTTTTCAAAATGGATGGATTGAGAGACCCAAGGAATTGCCAATAAAAAAATGAATTCTTGTCCCCAGCTGTAGTATCTGTATGGCATAATGCAACCAACTTTTCTAAGTTTATCTATGGGGAGAGCTGTGACAATTTGATGGGATTATTCTTTTTTATTATTATTATTTCAGTTTAAAAAATTTTGTCTGGTAGTAGTCTTTTATCTAAAGTAAATACAAAAAAAAAAAAAGAAAAAAAAAAAAGAAAGAAAGAAAAAAGAAAAAAAGCAACAGCTGGTAATATGCATGTATAATTCAGAATATAGTTGCTAATGTGAAAATCCCACAAATGATCTTTGTCTTTACCTTTCCTGTTTGATTGCATTTGATCTTAGTTACAACCATCTTTATATATTGATTTTGCCCGATGTAAACACAACACCTATTAATATGGCCTCATTTCTGTGTTCATGCATTGGGTCTCTCCTTTAATTTCAGATGTCCAATCAAAGCCCCCTCGTCCAAAACTAACCACCATCCACTCTGATGGTATGGTTTTGAGAGAAGATTTTGAAAGTGGACAAGAGTTTGATAGCGTAGTGTGGTAGGTGGTAAAAGCTGGACACCTTTTTACTTGAGTATAAGTGTGTAATGCTAGAAAGTGATGAATGAATAAGATGTTGAAGCAATAAATCTTAAAATTTTGGATTGTTTTATTGTGTAGTGATTTATGGAACAACTGAATATATGTAGATAAAAAAAAGAAATATAGCTTTTAATATATGTTTTACCAGGTCTTCAACAATTGGAGGAGAGCTCAGTGACAAATGTGGGATCGTGATGTACAGGAATTCAGCTGTCTTCTGCCACACAGATGGAGACAGGGTCATGGTCACTAATCCACTGAACACCACCACCGCAGTAGCTCTTCAGTTTGCTTTGAGTAAGTGATTGTCAGTTCATTTTTAGATATGGGAGAGAGGGCTGCCTGGGGACCCTGAACCATGCCCACACTTAAAAACAAAATGGCAGTTACAGCATATGTCCTTTAGCACATTGTGGTAATACAGCGAAGACCTTAAATTGCACAAGTGATAGAGGATTCAAAGCAACTTTATTTTTCTTATTTTTTTATGTTTAGCACCAGGAAGTTGTCGGCCATCAGTTGAAGATGAACCAATCAATATCTATTTCGCTAGCAATGACAACTGCTCTGATTGGACAAAAATTGACAAGATAAGGTATGAGTAGCTCTTCAAAAAAAAATTACATGAGCTCAGGGTTCTCTTGGATATATTGCTTGATTTTTTTTCCCGAAAATGAAAATTTACTATTTTTTCGTTTGTTGTACCTCCTGTATTTAGCTTATGTTCTCTGTCCTGAGTTAAGGGCATCTTCAATAACAGCCACCTTAAACATGAAAATTCTCAGACACAAGCCTAAAATTTTCCGTACCGTTAGCTTACGGTCAACCTGGTCGAAGGCCTTCATCAGACTGACGTGAGTAGTTGTTCACACTCACTGACCGCTAGGTGGTATAGCGGCCAGGACCCTCTTGTAAATGTCGGGTAGATCAACCCCCCCGTCCCTTTCATGGGTGGCTGGTATCGGCTGATGTTGATAGCCTCTCGTATTTTTCGCAGGATGTCGGATGATTCAGATTGGCCAGGTTGGCCGTAAGCTAACGGTACAGAAAATTTTAGGCTTGTGTCTGAGAATTTTCATGTTTATCCAACAACCAAGCTAATGAACATTTTTGCTCAACAGTCACCTTGTTTATCAGTGGAGGTGGCAAGATAACTACCTTATGTTTTATGTGAAAAGAACCTTTGTATGTTGATTTTTTTTTGAGTGGCAAAAACATTGCTCCGATACAAGAAAAAAAAGAGTCAAAAGGTGTGATAAGTATGTATGTTCATTACAAAAGGTTACCAATTTAAGAATTAATCTTAAAAGAATAAAAGTTAAAGTGGCATAAGTGAGATGTCTGATATTTAGGAGTAATTTCCAAGAAATGATGAGATTTTAGGTAGCTTTTTTGTTCAAAAAGTGTCAAATTCCCTTCAAATAATTGCAAAGTTTGTCTTGCAGAGCACCAGATCTCCCATACACTGTGACCCATATCATACACCTTCCCACAAATGCTCAAAAACATGGTGTCTGCTTCAAATGGCAGCAGGCGAGGTCTGAGTTCACAGACAGTTTTGGCGGCTGCTGGGCAATGGATAATGTTTTGATCAGCAACACGGCTCTCACTCCCACCTTACTGCAGGAAGACTTCGATCCTATAGATCCCAGTTTGTGGTTGTTTTTCCCAGGGTCTATGATTAAAGTGAGTTTAAGTAAAAATTAGGAAAAGGTGAAAACTATAAAATGGATTTATAAATCAAAATTTTGTCAAGAGTGTTGGATATAATATACTTTGGAGGCCAAGAAAAAGGTGTAGTTGCAATCTTCAGGATAATCCTGCATCTTTTTTTTTTTTTTTTTTTTTTGTTCAGTAAGTCAAATGAATCATATTTCTTCCAGATGGGGTGTAAGTCAGATGGCAGTGCCATGATATTTGGTAATGAGGCTGGAGAGAACATGGCCACAACACGAGACATGGACCTGTCTGCTGCAGATATCTCGGACATTATCCTGGAGCAGACATTTGAGGATAGTTATCTGACAGGGTGGGTGGGTGTTTGTGTGGTACAGCATATGTTCCTTTAAGTATTTGATTAAAGACTTTAACTAACTAGAGAGAACTCCTAGAGAGCAGATGTTGGCCATGGAAAAAAGCAATGTGAAATTCTTTTAAAATATTAGGAGGCTGAGATTCAGTTAAAATTGTAATTATAGCTTCTTTCCTCTTGAAATATTGTCTATTCCAAAAAATTATCAAATTATGTGGAGACTTAAACTTATTTTCCACTGATAAAGAGCCAAAAAGTACCATGGTCTTAGTTGTCTGAGATAATTTAAATAAGCAAGGACAAAAGGAAAGGTTTTCCTTAATTGATTGGTAGCAGTAAAGAATTTTAGTCTTCAGTAGAGATTGAATATGCCTTCAAATTTCTTCAGTTGGCAAAATTTGACTTTTGGGTTATCTTCTACAGGTAACACTACCCAACAATGCCAGAGTCAAATAATCAGTTTTGTTCACATTTGTGTCAGTTATTAATGCAATATGCCATGTAACAATTCATATCTTTTTAGTTGGCACAAAGAAGGAAGTTTTGCTGGCCATGAGTGTGGAGTGATACACGAAGGGAAGGCAATGGTGTTTGCACATGCAGGACCACGTAATTTATGCACTCCTTATATGGATATGACCACTGTGGGGAGCGTGCGCTTTTATTTTGCCATGGGTGAGTTGGCTAGTACAGGGAGTCCTTGGCTTATGACTGAGTTTTATTCTCTTCTTTTGAGTTCATATTTATGATGTAGTCAAAAAAAAAAGGTGGAGCAGCAATTGCTAAATGTTTTATGGGAGATGTGTCCTAACCAGGAATTGCCACATGTGTGGACCATAAACCTATGGAACCTCTGTAATAATAATAGGGACTATTTCCAGACCCTATCATACTAACTGTGGATCGATCTGCCACACCAACTGAAGCTGTTAGGGGGTAATAAACTATTGTTTACCAGCTTCAGCAGCCATGCCAGACATCTAAGCCAGGTCATGACAGGTCTCCTGGGCATCCTTGACATACTTCTGAATGTTCACACAGTTCTTTATAATCTGGCCCACAAGTTCAATGTATAATCATGGTAATCGTTTGACAGATAAAATTGTTATACTAAAGATTTTTATGCAAGTTTGAATTTACATATATTATTTTCATGTTTCAGGTACAGAGCCTTGTTCTTTTGGTAACTTTACAGATGGTCTAGAGGTTCTAGTGTACTCTGAGGACAAGAGAGGTCACACTCGGACACTGGACATATTGCCACCTCAGAAGTTCAGGGTACAGACTTCACTGTTTGTAGTTTTTAATAACAACTCATACACTGTACACTGTACCACAAAATTGACCAAATTAAGTGTTTTTGCCATGGTGAATCATAGCTGTGTGATGCAGCAGATACTGACATACTGATACACATATCAATTTTTTTTTGCTTCTATAGGGATTATTTAACCATATTGTGTAAATTTATAGTGGAGCACAGACATATTAACAGTTTTAGCTTTGATATTTGATTTAAAAAAAAGGTCTAAAAAAAACATTATGTACCAAAACTGTGGAAATTAATGTCTAAAAAATCACAAAATTATGTCATGCGATAACATCATTTGTAGAAACCAAAGTTAGTCTCGCTTCCTCTGGACCTGAAGTCTAAAAAGATGAAATCTCGAATCTGCTGGATCCAGAAGAAGCATGGAGGCCTGAACAACCATATTTGGAGCATTGACAGTATCCAGCTTCTGCCCCGTCTTCCCAGCATGCCCTCTCACTATGTGCAGTTTGGTCTGAACATGAACTGTGGCACAAAAAGTGATGGAAGGTAAGTTATTAGCATAGGTGTTGGCAGTACCCACGGTTTTGGTTCCCTACTCTTCTCGTCCCTGTATCCACCTCGGTGCATGACCATGTCTCCGTTACTGCTCATTACTGCTTCTCTTCCTCGAGTACAAGGGCCTGTGTATCCATCTCTTAGATTTAAGTCACACATAATCTCAATTTAATCCACATCAATTTTGGGCTCTGTTGGTTCACTGGTCTGATGGTGATTTTTTTCTTTGAAACATATCATTTTAAATCATATGCTGTAATTGTGTCATTGACATTGTGTTTTTAACAAAATTAGAAATGTAATAATGTGTTTACTATCATGGTAGAGTGAAGCTGGAGTTCTCCACAGATCGGGGAGACAACTGGTACCTAGTCCATCAGCCATGTTTGCCTGGAAGATGTCCTGGACAGCATCACACAATGTCTTCTGTCTTCAAACCATTCGAGATTAGCGGGTAGGTGTTCCCTCACAATTGGCTGTCATCTTGATCATTTAATAAATTTAAAAAACTACATAAAACAAGTTTATAATACAAGAACACCAGTCTACCATTATTAAAAAATCCTAATTAAAATTATTTTTTTAATGGGAGTTTGTGCGTAATGATACTATTAATATAGTACTAATTGATAGTATTACCACCTTCTGACAGTGAACTGTGGTCCAGCTGCTTTAGAATCTCTGTAGTAAAAGCACCCATATTTTATTTGTTTTATATTATGAATAATTATTTTTCAAAGATGGCAGCGTGTCACTGTGCCTTTGCCCTATGCAGCTCTCACATCCACCACCAGATTGCGCTGGCGACAGGTTGGAGGGTCGGGTCAAGTTCACTGGGGGATAGATACAGGTAACTATCATGTGGAGACCTGACACTGTCAGTATTGAAAATTGCTACTTTTTTCTAACTTAAAAGTATTTACTATTTGTGATGCATATATCATGCACTGAAAAGAATAAAATAATGAAAATAAATTTAATTTTGCAACTAAAAGTTGGATTGTGCAAGTCATAAATGAATTGAATAAAAATCAGAAAAGGGGTACCAATATACTAATTTCCCTTGACACAGATTTTATATTACTGGCATTTTGTGTGTAAACTTTGCATTGGGAGGGCTGTGCATTACTGTTAACAAACTTGTTCTGTATAGTGACGCCATCTATCTTTTCTTATTTGCAGTTTTTATTGGACCCTGTTCCAAGGGGTGTGGTGGACATGGTTACTGCAAGGAGAGTGGATGCATGTAGGGAACTTTTCCATTTAAGTGGGAGGATTTAGTTTAAATATCCTCCAAACCAGTAACAAAAAATTATGATATTTATTTAGTAACTTTAGATGGCATGATTTGACTAAAGAGCACTCAAAGATTCCCATCTCCTCCAAGGAAATTTTAAAATATTATTTTAGACCTGGATCAAGTAAAATGGTATTCATTCCTTTCCCTTCTGCATACCTATCTATTCTGAAAGTTTTATCAAAAATATGTGAAAAGCTTTATGAGATATCTTGAACATAAATAAGCAAACAGAAAACTAGACCAATGCTGATAAAAACATAGTATTACTAACCTCCCTTTTCAAAGATATAAACATTTTTAAATGTTTAAATTTGTTTAAAATTTGGAACTAATGCTGTCCTTGTTGCCATGGTCACCGTGATAAATTATGTGAAAATTCCAGATGTGACTTTGGCTACAGTGGTGACACCTGTGAGGAGACAACAGCATCACATCCAACATCACTTGTGGAAATGTTGTCACCTTCAGCAGACCAGGTAGATGTTTTAAATATTCTGAATTATTTATTTACAACATGAACTTAAGGTGGATTGCACAATAGTAGGTGAACATTATTTTTGGTAAAGGCATTCAGTTTTATGGTTACCTATCAACTATTCCAAAATTTGAGCCAAACGACAGAGGAGTTAGGCAAACATAGGCTTTCCCTGTTGCTTGTAAATGTAGCTTTCTGGAAAAATATCTACTGCAGTAGTAATTCAGTAAGTTTTGACATAATGAATGATTAATTTACCCTTTTAGAAAAATGTTTTGTAAATTGATAACTTGAAAGTTTTGAAAAGTTTGTTGGTTTCATGTCAGAAGTTACTGTGCATTGTTGTGATTGTCTGATAATGATAAATCTTGAAATAATCAGAATATTAAAATGAGGGAAGTGTTTTAAAATTCAAATCAATAAGTGTAATTTTCTTTTATCACTGTGATATCCAACATTGAGGTGGGTTAAGTGATAATAGGATATAATTGTCCTCAGGTTCTACCAGCAAGGTTCATGAGCATCCAGGGGGCGACACTGAGTTATGCCTGTGGCGTGGTGGCCAGTGGGAAGGCATTGGTGTTCAATGGAGATGAGATGAGAAAGGCAGAAACTGTGGATCTTAATACCACCTTGTCAAGGTATGTTAAAAACTTGAACATTTAGTTGGTCTTGAAAATTTTGTCAGAAAATGATTCTCTGTCAACATAACTTTTTACACCTTGAAAATTTCATCAAACTTGAAAATGGGCCTCACTTTAATTTTGTAAAGTTTGTTACATAATACGGACTAGTTGGATTCAGGCATTTGAAGAAATTGAATTGATTTTTAAGTGACAAAATTACCAAGTTTTACCGTAGGCTTTATTATAATAAGGAAGGAGGAGTGAAGGGGGTTATGAGAAGGCAGTGGAAAGGTTGAAAGGGGTTAAGTTTGTTGTGATTTTTAATGGTGCTTAGATTTTTAAGACCTGGGATTGGGTATCAGAATAGAGCATAATGACAAGATTTCATTTGGGGTTGGCATAAGAGGGGCTCTTATTGGTCAGGTATCAATAAACTTACGTATTGTATTACTTTGTACTTTATGCCGTTAACAGAAGCTTGAAATATGAAGGCTCGTAACTTTTAAATTTCATTATAGATATCTACAGTTTAGCCTGCGTATAGGCAGTGAGTCACCAGTCAGTGCCTGTCTGTCCCCTGACCGACCAGATGAAGCCGTAATACTGGATGTTTCATGTAACGGTGGGATAATGTGGGACACAATGAAAATGTTCACTGCCAGCCATTATACAACACCAAGGTATACTAGGCTCTCTCTCTCTCTCTCTCTCTCTCTCATAATATTAATTTAGAATGCTGAGAGCAAATATCATAAACTTCAAATTATGAAAGATTTTCGGGGACATAATAATATTAGCTTAGTGGACATGGTACATGCAGCTACTTGTATTGAACACAAAGTTCTAATTACCCAACAAAATATCAAATAAACTTGTTCTTTTAAGACTTCTAGTCCTTACTATAATAATTAAATAATGGGTATACTATGCTGATGAAAACTTTCAGGTTATAACGTAGAATATTTTTATGTACAGACACAGATGTGTCTGTACATATTGCCATCACCTGCGTCTGTCGTCGCCGTCGCCGTCGTCGCCGTCGCCGGCGCCGTGCACTTTCCTTGTAAACACGATAAGTGGAAGGCAGTTTTACTTTTTGGCTTTATATTTACAGAGCTGATGAATATTCATAAAACACAGGTCAAGTTCGAAAATCAGCATGATCGGGCCATTATTGTAGAAATTATGCTGTTTTTTTCACTTTTTAGCATATATGCAACACTGTAAACACATTTCAAGGAAAACCGATTGGCCTGTTGTCATGAAACTCACAGGAGTAATCGATCTTACTAAAACGCAGGTCAAGTTCGAAAATCGTCATGATCAGGCCACTATTTAAGTAGTTATGCTTTTTTTCACTTTTCAGCATATATGCAACACTGTAAACACAATATAAGAAAAACAGACAGGTCAATTGTCATTAAACTCACAGGAGTGGTCAATCCTGCTAAAACACAGGTTGAGTAAAAAAATCAGCATAATCGGGCCATTATTTTAGAAGTTATGCTGTTTTTTCACATTTCCTCAGATTCAATTCTTAGACATGTTAACAGTTTCATTATTTAATTAATAAGATACGTAAAAGTGTTTGTTTGACATTTCCTGCATCTTTACAACATTGTTAGTTGATTTTGTAAAAATGATGGTAAAGTTGTTATCGTGTATTGTGTAATAAAGTTTCAAAAATGGAATCAAACTCATATCAATGCAGTTTGTCAGGTTCAATCATTCACTATGTTCAGAATCTCAGAATGGAAGAAATTGGACATTTAACACTGCTCTATTGATATTTTTCCCATCTCATCAATTTTCTTAGTTGATCATATAAAAATGGCAGTAAACTGTTAATTTTGTTTTATGTTAAAAATTGTTAAAAATGGAAATAAAACATTTCAGAACAGTGCTGTCTTGTTTACATTTTGGCATTTTCAAGTTGTGACTTTTAAGTTCCATGGGCCTGAAGACCTTTGCAAGTCACAGTTTCTGAATATCCATGATACTAATATTTTATTATTAAAAATTGATGGTCATTATGCTGTTAAACATTATGTAATATTGCATCAAAATTTGAAAAAAAACTATTTTGGGCACTGCTCCCATGATGACCATTTAAGAAGAACCATGTCACTTACTGTTCTCAAACAGTACAGTAAATATGTACAGATGTGTCTGTACATATTGCCATCACCTACGCCTGTCGTCGCTGTCGCCGGCGCTGTGCACTTTCATTATAAACACGATAAGTGGAAGGCAGTTTTACTTTTTGGCTGCTTGGTAATTCTTACTGCCAGTTAAACAGTTTTTTGTGAAAATTTAATTTTTCACATATTGGCATTTTCAAGGTGTGAGTTTGAAGTTCCACGGGCTTGAAGACCCATGCTAGTCACATTTTCTGAAAATCCATGATACGTATATTTTATTATTAAAAATTGACGGTCATTAGGCTGTTAACCATTATGTAATATTGCATCAGAATAGAAGAAAACACAATTTTGGGTGCTGCTGCCATGATGACCATTATGGGAAAACCATGTTAATTATAATTGCCAAACTTTCAAAAAAGAAATACAGGACTAAAATGCAGCCTGAGTTGGAAAAGTAGTCTAATTGGCTTCTTTTTCTGGAAGATATACATTTTCAAAGTGTAAACTTGTCACATATTTTAATTACATTGGTATTACCTGTTGAGGATAATTAAAATTTGATGTTGAATTTGCAGTTTAACATAATGTATTTTTGCATCAGAATTGACAGTAGCCTATTTTGTGCATAGTTATTTCCTGTTTTTTGTCTGTACATTTGACAGCTTTGCTGCCTTGTTTTAGGGTCGAATTTATTCATCTCTTGCCTTCTGCCATTGGTCCAAGCTGTCGTTTCCGCTGGTGGCAGCCAAATCACTCGGGCCACAAACTGGACATCTGGGCTCTGGACGATATCTCCCTGACCAGTAAGCTGTATAATACAATCAGCCTGGACGTAGGGAAGCTGCACATACTGGACAGTGGGGTGAAATTACACTTGGGGGAGATTGGGAGTTTCTGTGGAAAATTAAATGCTGTGAGGTTTGTATCACTTCATACATCTCTTATGCTATCTCAGCAACGGTCCATGTACTTTGTGCACTTGCAATTATTATATAGATCTATTGCCTTATTTGTTTGTTTTTTTTTAATTACTTTTTTTTTTGTTTGTGTGTGTGTTTAATGATGAGGTCCAGAAAACATTTTTATGCACAAATGTAATGTACTTTAAAAATGACTCCATTTTTATTGTCACTATGATAACACAAATATCAGGCTTTATATTTACTTGAACCTAACATGTAATCCAATTTGAATAAATGATATTTCCTAAGCAATGTATTGACAAGAAAACTTGAATTACACCAGCCATTCATTTGCAATTTTAAACCTCAAGTTTTTTACATGCTAAATTCTATGAAAACTGCCAGATTTGTGAAGCCAGAACATCAAGAGGAATCCCGCTCCATCACCACTAACGCTGTCCACATTGGACCCAGCCATGAGGTGGAGTTTGAGCTCGTCCTGGGGTGTGGTCAGCGTTTCTCGGACATGGTGGACAACAGCGTAGTGCTAGAGTACTCCACTGACCATGGGATGAACTGGAACAAGGTACAACTATGATGGTGGTGGTACATTTGAATGAATAATTAATACATTTACAACTTAATTGTTTCAAGGGTAACTGTTTTGTAAATAGCATGATGAACTTCAAGATTATGGACTGTTAAGCTTTATTGGCCAAATAAGCGTTGTGAAACCTTTGTCATATTATTATTATTATTATTATTATTATTATTATTATGAAGATGATGATGATGTTAACATTTAACCAAGCTGATATAATTAAGTTCTGTGTCTTAATTTGTCGAATATTATGTAATGTGAAGCTTTTTCATATTATATGAACATTAATCAAGGTATCATAAAATATTAATTTTACAGGTGGTGAGCTCATGCCTGCCACCCCAGCAGTGTCCTCAGTACCAGTCAGACAGTAAATACTCTGCCAGTGAGTTCAGACAGTGGAAGAGAGTGGTTGTGCCTCTGCCAGCTCATACATGGTACATACATATTAAACATGAAACTTGTTGCTGTTTTTTTCTATTACATATGTTAAAATGACTCAGCACCTCTTTTTAGAACTCTAACAGAGTATGTGCCAAAATGTTTAAAGTCTTCTGGTTATTCAGGTCACCTGAGTAGAAGAATCTTGATACAAATTGAAAATGGTGGCCTGTAACTGATTATATTTACCTGATTTTAATGCCATTTGGCATGGGGCTAATATTAATATGACCATATTTCTAAGTTAAAAAATTAATAGGATGCAGTCTCATGTATATAAGACAGAACATCATGCAAAGATGGAAAAAAGAGTTATTACATTTGCCAAAGTGCCCTCTGTTGTTTATATATAACAGGTCAGTGACGACCATGTTACGGCTGCACCAAGCCCAGTGGACACCTGGGGACAGCTGGGCAGTTGGTCATCTCTATGTTGGTCAGCAGTGTCCAGAGCTATGTAGTGGACATGGGAACTGCTTTGAAGGGGTTTGTAGGTAAGGATATATTTAGGTCCTAATTTTAAGTCTAAGTTTTGCAATGTATATGTTAGACCTATACAGAACAAAAAAAAATAAACAAAAAATTCCTGCAACTTAAATTTTTTTTTCTATTTAACCAAGGAAAATCCAATACCATTGATAAAATAGACCATTGACCAGTTTTAGAGTTTTCAGTTATAAATTTTTTGTCATTATATTGGAGACAGTGAATTACTGTAGTGGCAGTCAAATTAGATTTTTACTTATCTGCCTCTTGATGATTTTATGGGGTTATGGAATTAACATTAGAAGGTAAAAAAAAAAGCCTGGAAAAAAGATAAGGGATATAGGTAGACCCAAAGTGGTTTTTGATTGAAAAAGTATTTCCTTTATTTAAGTGAATCTTAGGTCTAGAGAAATTTTCACTGTTGTAAATTTATTATTATTATTATTATTGTGATGATGATGATGAGTAGACTGTATGCTTTTGTAATTTTTATTATTCATGAAACGTTACAGATGTGATCCAGGCTACAGCGGTGAAACCTGTCAACCAATAAAGCCACTTAAGACTCATTTGCATGAAGATTTTTCCCGGATGGGCGAGCTTCACGAGACCTGGGAAGTGGTGCTGGGAGGAGAAGTGGTTCCAGTCAAGAAGGGATGCGGCACCATTCTGTCTGGAGAATCCCTCCATTTTAGTCAGGTGACATAGCCTACTTTCATTTTATCATTTTAATGATCAGCTCAATTGATATTACCCCTTTTCCCCCTAAACAATATATTGACAATAAAAATTTAAAACTTTGTCAGAAAAAGTACATTTTGTAAATAAAACCAGCAGTGGTCATCTCATTACAAGCTGACCATGCCTCATAATTGTTCAGATTAACCAAAATAAGGATATATTGAACACTTTCATGTGACACCTTTTTGAATGACATAAAAAAGTGGTTAAATATAGTTATGTCCAATGTAAGTGTTATGAGGGGTTAAATATGGGTATGAGTGTCTTATTTGATAAGATTTTAATGTTATGATCATGAAATATTCTAAAGTTTCTTAAATGAATTATAGTTAACATTAAGTTATTTGTCACATATATTAATGATTACCCCGGCCTTCAAGTTGTTAATTAATAAGTATAAAGTGCACAGTCACTGTGATGCTCTTGAATCAGACGCATCTAATCTCAACATGTTAATAATTACCATGACCAGTATAAAAGACCCGTGCATGTTCTTGCAACTTGAACATTAAGTTGAAAACTCCTTACTATGGAAATGTGGGCAGCCACCCTTGTCGTGATAGGTGCTTTTTGCACGATTACCCATGTTGAACCACAAAAGCTACAAGGTATCGATAGAAATCCCCAAGTGGTTGTGACCAATGTCTCTCAGTGTACTTACACACTGACCGTTCCTGCTGCTGAAAAGTCATGTAGTGGTCAAGATCAAAGAGTTGACCAGCTACTGGACAAGACAAAGAGGCAAGAGGCAGCATTGATGGCAGTGCAGTCTATGCTGATACAAACTGAACAACGATTGGGTGAACAGACAAAGGTAAGTAAAACTAATGATTAGAAGTCACAGTTGTCTATCGGATTTTGCTTGAAAAAAAATTATATAGAAAAGAGTTATTTTGAGAATAAAGATGTAAAGATGTTTTAGCTTGGAGATTTCTAGATGATCTCTCAGGGGCGGATCCAGAGATATTTTCTGAGAGTCTTCCAATTATCTCTGTTGATCCATCCTCTATTTTTGACCGTCTTCCAACAGAAAAAATTAGATACCCGTCAATGTAAACTTGAAAATCTGACCGTCTTCCGGAAGACCCAGAAGACGGCCTAAATCCGCCCCTGATCTCTTGTTTTCAAGTTCATGTAACTGTTATCCAGCTTTTTTAAATTAATTAATTAATTAATCTGTTTGTTTATTAATTTATTCCAGAACAGATATGGTTTTGATTTTGGACTAAGATTAGCTTACCAAGTAACATATAAAATTCAAATAATATTATGTAAGAACAAGGCTTAACTGCTAAATTGTGCAGGTTCAATTTCATTTCTTGCAGAAGCTTGATGAGCAGGCATTGGTCATACAGAGCCTGTCTGCCCAAGTCCAGGCACTCACTAGTTCTATTTCCAAAGGACCATTGAAGAGGGAGTATCAAGGTAATAGATAACTTATGAAATACTTAATGCTTTTTGATATTTCCCACTGCACCTATCTAAAGATATACTTGGTAAGTTAGTAGTATGGACAGCTTAATTATTATCCAGGGAGTTTCTGACCATTATATTAAAATGAAATTGCACTTTTCTGTTAATGGAAATTATGTTGTTGTCTTTCATATTATAATTATTGTCTTTATGTAAAATTTATTCTTGAAGGGCATGTGTAAAGTCTCCAAAGAAGAAACTCAGAATAGCTTAGGTCCCCAACCTTTGGCATTTATATATAGGTCCCAAAATAGAAGCAGTGTGTGTCCCCAACAACCCCCCCCCCCCCAAAAAAAAAAAGAAAAAAAAAAAGAAAAAAAAATGGGGTCTCCAGCTGCACAGTTTAGGGTTCTGAACGAAAATAGCATTGGTCCCCAACCTAAGCAATCCAGTCCACAGCCTAAATGATAAACAGAGACCATATGATTGATTCTGATCATTTGCAAATTATTCACTTTTGAGAAAAATTATCAACTTTCATTCTTTTTAAATTTAAATATTTAAACCTATTAAAATTTCAGATTGTTCTGAATGGCGCCTTGATGGTTACAATAACTCTGGTGTGTACAATGTCACCCTCAGCCACGCCCTGACGCCCATCTCTGTGTGGTGTGACATGGACACTGACGGCGGTGGCTGGACAGTTTTCCAAAAGCGCCAAGATGGTTCCGTTCATTTTTTTCTCGACTGGGACCAGTACAAGACTGGTTTTGGGAATGTGGATGGAGAGTTCTGGCTGGGGAATGACAACCTTCATTATCTGACCAATCAGAAAGATTACGTTCTGCGGATTGATATGTGGGACTTTGACAAAAACCACAGATATGCTGAATATGAGCACATGAAAGTGGATGCGGAAAGCAACAAATTTACACTTCATATTGGAAAATATAGTGGCACAGCTGGTGATAGCCTAGCACATGTTAACAATGCAGCGTTTTCTACAAAGTATCATGATAATGACCTGTTTAGTGGTAATTGTGCTTTTAATATTAAAACTGGGTTTTGGTTAGGAAGATGTACCAATGCAAATCCTAATGGACTGTATTATTTTGATCCAAAATATACTGGACAAGAAACAATAAATTGGGAGTCATGGAAAGGCAATTACGCCCTGAAAAAAATTGAAATGAAATTGCGACCAATGCTTTTTCATGTTTATTAGCAATATTTTTTGTTTAATTTGTGATTTTTTGCTATGATTAATGAGATTTTCACTCAGTATTTCAAAATTTTAAGAGATTGAAAATTGGAAAATGAATTATTTTCATAACATTTTATATAAGTTGTGTGGAGGAATAATGCAAGAGCTTAGGCTGGGTAAATGATACATAATGTAAGAAACTATCAAATGCCATAGTTTATGAGCACAGTACTAGTATTTTTATGTTATACATTGTATTCTTCTTCTTACTGTATAACAAGTTTAGTGAACTTTTAATCTGTCATTTGTCAGGTTGGGAATTTTTATAGGTACAGTTGTACAGAGTTCTCGTTCACAACTTTCGGACCAAAATTTTAGTCTACTTTGGCCAGAATATAATTCAGAAGACTTATGCGAAGACTTATGATGATAAATAATTGTGAAAATGCAATATAATGATAATAAATCATACCTATACAGTTGAATATGTTTGTGTTTTCTTTGGTCTCATAGTAAGTACTGGTAGCTCAAGGGTCTTAGAAGGAATGTAATAAACATGCTGGAGAATGCAGCAAAATTTACTTTTTCAGAAAATGTAATTATAAACACAGAATGTAAGGAAGGCTGAAAAATGCATCAAAAAGTCTCATTTAATTCCCTTTCCCCAAATGCACCAATGACACTTTCATGACAACTTGTTCAAAACCTGGGAGGTGGTCTCAATCTTTGCCTGAACAGATTTTATCTTGTGTATTGCTTTCATGCAAATTGGGACTCAAAACCCACTTCCATTTTTGTACCACATGTTGGAAATTGAAAGAATAAGCTGCCATCATTTTATGAGTTTGTCAGTTAAGATAATGACAAGACTGGGCCAGGTATCTTTTATGTGTTCTACATTCTGCCTTGTTTAGAGAAATTCTTACTGATATTTCTTTAGACTATGATTTTCCATCATTGTTTTTCAGGCTGGTAGTCGTATTCTTAGCACCCATGATATGGATACAAGACGCACAGACTTTCTAGAATTCTACTTGCGCATTGGAGGTTCCAACTTGCTCTCCTGTCAAGGAGGTATAAACAGGGAGAACAGTGTTCTGCTCCAGTATTCTCTCAATGGAGGAATCACTTGGGAACTCCTGAAAGAGCTGCAGGGTGATGACTATAGAAATCCAAAGTGAGTGTAAAAGAAATTCATTGGAGTGGGGAGGGGGCGCCTGGCAGCAGGCTTTTGAGGTACAAAGTAAAATAATACAAACAGGCGGGTAGCCAGCAATTTCAAAAGGGGGGTTCTTTTTCTGAAAAAGTGGACCTTTTCCCATGAAAACCTCATGTACCTGGATCAAATTTTATCCAGAGTGGACCTTTTCCCAACAAAAGGGGCGGTTCTTTTAACCCCCCCCCCTGAACCCCCCCTGGTTATGGGCCTGAAAAATCCAAACAATTCAGTTTTCCATCATTGTGCCTTACACCTTATATTAATCTTTGAATTATCTTCATCTACTGTTTTATATTTGCCTTGCAATTTTTTTACCTTGTAAATGCATAAATTAGAAAGATTTCTGCCATAAAAATGAGGGCATTGATATACAGAAATATTATTTAATAGCTAGTACAGATACACATCAGTTTTCAGTTTGTAAGAAAAAATTTAAAAATTGTTGAAGTGCTGACTTTAATCGAAGGCATGCAGTTAGTCTGACAGTTTTGTAGGTGGCCATGGGTTTTTGGTAGCATACTTTGAACCCTTCCTACAATTACGCAGTTGGGTCTCATACCACACACTTTTCAATTTGTGATATTTCATATTTTCTCCATTCATTATTTTTATAATTTTTCTGTTTGTTATTGCATATTTTTTGAAGGTTGGTCCACATTGCTCTCCCAGTATCAGCCAAGGCAGCCCAGCTCAGGTATCGCTGGTGGCAGCCGTATCATGGAGGCTTGGAGCAGGACCAGTGGGCCATAGATCAGATCTCTCTGGATACATACACAGATATGCCACTGTTGTATGATGACTTTGAGGTGAGGCGTGTGTGAGTGTGTGCGTGCGCCCACACGTATGCATATGTGTGTGTAAAAAAACTGAGAGAGAGAGAGAGGGAGAGAGTGCTTAGTCTTTTAATATTGAGAAATTATTTAGTTATATAATTGTATATTCATCATTTATACATTATAACTTATACCAACAGAAACATAATAAATAAGCCATTTTAAAGTAAAATATTTTTAAGGACACAGATTTGGTATCTGCGCAGTTCTCACAACTTATTATGATGTTATTTTTTTCAGCGGTTTAATGTGTATGACTCTTCCCATTGGCTGACGGTCACTGAGGGCATGCTGTTTATTTATTGCCAGTCTGCATCCAGTGCACTGGTCCTTAACAATCAGGATAATCCAAAGTTTGCCATCACCAAACGACTGAAACTTGCGAAAGGAGATGTTGTGCAATTTAAGGTCAGATATGGTATATTTACATTATTATAATAGTAATTTAGTTTGGCATAATATAAAATTTAAAAAAAAACGTAAAACATTGAATAAATTTTATGCATTGCAAACAGAAGCCAGCCAATTTTTATCATCCCTGAAACTAAAACTTTGAATGTGATCTCAGAATATGCTTCACTGCAGTGCTTTGGAAGCATGTCTCACCATAATTTTGCTTTGTATCTTCTTTTATGTAAAAAAAAATGTATTGTTTCAGATCAATGTTGGCTGCTCTAGGCAGTTTGCATATGCAGACCCAGTGTATCTTCGATTTTCCCATGATTCTGGGAAAACATGGCAGCCAGTCATCAAACAGTGTTACTTGGAAGATAGCTGTCAGCAGCAGTATAGAGAGGAGAGTCAATATTACACAGGGACATATGGAGAGTGGAGGATGGTTGTGGTTCCTTTGGAAGATTACATTGTTGCTAAGTAAGCTAAATTGGAACATAAAATTGATAAATGGAAATTTATATTTTCCAAAGTAATGTTTTTTTAGTTTTACACTTTGGGTTCATCCATTTTTTTACACAAGAATTCACATTTTCCACAAAAGAGTAAACTTTTTCCAGACCCCTTTTCCCTTTCAGAGATACAAGCAATTTGGAACATAATTTTACTTATTTTTCAAAAGTGTACAGAGGACATTAAACCTCCCCCAAGGGTATGGTTTGTAGATTTGTGAAAATGATGATAAAATTGATGACCCCTTAAAAATGTAATTGAAAATTCTGACCAGTGAATCAGGTTTGTATCTGATTGTAGTTTTGCTGAGAAGTAACCAATCAGAATTCATTGTGAAAAAAATTGGAATGTAGGAATAAATTAGTTGTTTGAAATTTTTGATTTATTACCTTACCTTTGATATATACTGGTGTTTTTTCTTCATTTTTTGCCTTTCTCAGGAGAAAACGACAGTTTCGTATGATCAGCTAGTTCTTACTAATTCTAATTTAAAATATGAATATAATAGTCTAGTGAGATTTTTGAAAAAAGGCTCTGCATAAGAGGCAAGGGGCATTTTGGGGTAAAAGTTGGGAACCAGGCTTAATAGCATAATTTTGGGATGCTGAATCCGATTTACCCGGTTCCCAAGCAAAATTTTGCGTTTTTAACGGTCTAATTTGCAAAAAAACAAAATGGCCGCCAGATTTCCTATTTTCTGCAATATCTCTGGAACTAGACAGGCAAATATTACAAATGAAGTGTCTTTACCTATATTTTCAGGGTCGAGGAACATTATTAAGATGTTTCTGTTAGAATTAGATTTACGTAATTTTCCAAAATATGCAAATTAGGATCGCCATTACTGAAAAACCGTTTTACTTCTGTATCTCTGTAACTAGGCAAGCAAACATGACAAATGAAGTGTCTACACCTATGTTCTCAGGGTCAGGGAATGTGATAAATCAGATTTCTTGTCTGATGGGTAGCACTGACTTTGTGAATCATGTCCGAGTAGCACATTTTATTGTTTCCTCCCAAACACTATTCAATCTGCTGATAGTTAGAACCTGCCTTCAGAACTGCTTTTACGTACGTGTCAGCCAAACTACCAAAGGTCACTGCATTGTCAGACCTTCCCAGTGAAATTGCCAGTGCTTGCCCATCAATTATAAGGCAAGATGAGCAGAGGCGGATCCAGGATTATTTGAAGGGGGAGTCCGCGGATGCAAAGCCTCCCCCCCTCCCCACTTGGCAACGGGTTAGGGGCCTGTTGAAGGGCCACGAAAAATTTTGGTATTTAAGAGGGCGAACGGTGCCATTTGATATGGTTTACAACTATGATTCAGCTGGTCAAAATTATAATTTCAAGGGGGGACCAGAATTCGAATGGGGGGTCAGGGCCCCCTTGACCCCCCCCCCCAAATCCGCCACTGGGTGAGGAGTCATTTAGTTTAATTTCATCAGGGCAGAATACGTCTTCTGTTAACCTTCCTGTTACAGATTTGGCCTCAAGGAAATCGTTTAGAAGCTTGAGAAACTGCTCAGACTTGCTATTAACACAGAAATGCTTTTCGTATCGTCAATCAATTAATTGGATTCAATAGAATATCAGAAGATTAAAGCAAAAATTCAAGAAATTTTGTTAATTAAAATGAAACGATACCAATGGGTAACCAGTAATAAGCTAATGGAAAAATCGCTGAAATGAATGAGGTGAGATGTCATAGTGTACTTGAAGTATACACATACATATTGACATTTAATATGGAATATTTTAGTTTAAAAGGAAAGTGTTGATAATAAATTAACTTTTTAGAAAAATTTATCACAAACGACAATTGTGATCAGGTATATGTGTAGCCAGGTTTGTTGGTTATTGTTCATTAGGCTGCTTTCTCTGAAGCACGGTTATATTACGTAATATGTGGCAGTTTCTCTGAGCAGTCCTCTTTGGCTGGTTACAGAATGCGTATAAAAGGGCAGCAGTTATGCAGAATAAGTCTCTTTATTTCGGCAGCGTCCAGTCAGAAGAGTTTGATATGTTTCAGACTCTTAGCTGACCTTACGGTATGTGAACTAACGGCAGCGACTTGCCACACTATTGTTGCATTATGTCAGAATGGACAGAAGCAAACTGCTATTGCCAGACAGCTGAATGTGTCTTAGGGAGCAGTTTCTAACGTCTTACAGAAACACGCCCAGACTGGTGCATTAACACAGACACCACGGCCAGGACGTCCTTAAGTCACCACCAGAAGGGAATACCGCTTGCTTCTGCGGTTATGTCGTAACAACCGGATAAAGACAACTCTTGCTGTACAAAATGAGTGGCAAATTACCATTCAAAAGCATGTTTCTAGAACTCTAGTGAATGCAAGGCTACTTTTAGCTGGTTAACTCTATGAACAGAGCAACATGGTGGGCTAGACGCCATTTGCGGTTCCAGGCACAGCACTGGGTTCATGTAGATTTTTACAGATGAGGCAGGGTTTGAATTCCACCACCGCGATGGCTGAATCAGAGTCAGTAGGTTTCCAGACGAGTTACTGCACGAGGATTGTGTCACACTACAGTGACTTGTGGCCGTGGCAGTATCTCTGTATGGGCCGGTTTCCACGCTGGAGCCAAAACAATATTGGTGGCAATTGACGGAAACTTCAACCAGATAAAATACAGGGACATTTTAGAGAGTACTTGCTGCAATTTGCAAGAAGGTACTTCCAGGACAACTTCATCCTGCAAGATGACAATGCCCTACCAAACCATGCCCATGCAATAACTGCTTTTCTGCAAAACCAAGAAGTAAACCAGTTGCCTTGGCCGACGAAATTCCCCTGACATGAATTCTATAGAATACCAGTGGGCATAAATCGCTAGCAGTCCCGTCCAGCCTACAAATCGGCACAAGCTTATGCAATCTCTAACTAATGCGTGTAACACAATACTGGATCATACTCTCAGAAACCTCTCTGCATGGAATGAGGGTTCTGGTTGCAGCTAGAAGAGGCTGCACGCGTTGTTATCAGTTGCCATTTTTCACATTTGTCTTGATGATTCTTTTGTGTGAGAGAAAATCCTTACCAACTGATATTCTTGATAATATCGAGTTCATAAGAATTTAATACCTCGTTGTTATCAGCTATAAAATTATCCATGCGCTGTTTATAACGCTGATATGAATTCTTATTTAAATTAAATTTTTGATGATGTATTCACACGGGTTGATTTATTAAAGCCATATCGAACACGATAACAAGTGTTCATCCATTACTAATATATGGGAAAAAAAGAAAATATGTTTGAAAAAATCCATTTTAAATGTGAGGTCTGTACATTGCATCACATGAATTACATGATTCGGCAAATCCCTCCATTGCATTAATAAGGTAATATTTTTTAAATCTAGGTAAAAGGGGCAGTTGTGTGATCCAATATGTTTACATCCCAATGGCAGCGCAGTATTTAATTGCAAAATTCAATTCAGATTCGAATAATTGCTACAGTGTGACAGTGTAGCACTCATTGCTGATTTGATTATAGTGAAAATGTCTTAATCACTTTCCCTAATGCTAAAAACATGGGTGTGGGCACTTAATATGTCATGTTTGCTTGCCTAGTTAACGCAAAAGCAGTTCTGAAGGCAGGTTCTAACTATCAGCAGATTGACTTGTGTTTGACAGATACAGGGAAGAAACAATAAAAGGTGCTACTCGGACACGATTCACAAAGTCAGTGCTACCCAAAAGACAAGACATCTGATTTATCACATTCCCTGACCCTGAGAACATAGGTGTAGACACTTCATTTGTCATGTTTGCTTGCCTAGTTACATAGATACAGAAGTAAAATGGTTTTTCAATAATGGCGATCCTAATTTGCATATTTTGGAAAATTGCGTAAATCTAATTCTAACAGAAACATCTTAATAATGTTCCTCGACCGTGAAAATATAGGTAAAGACACTTCATTTGTAATATTTGCCTGTCTAGTTCCAGAGATATTGCAGAAAATAGGAAATCTGGTGGCCATTTTGTTTTTTTGCAAATTAGACCGTTAAAAACGCAAAATTTCGCTTGGGAACCGGGTAAATCGGATTCAGCATCCCAAAATTATGCCAATAAGCCTGGTTCCCAACTTTTACCCCAAAATGCCCCTACCATTCATCTTTTGTGGAAATCCCACTAGACTATAAGAAATTTGAGTTAAGGTGATACCTGTACATATTTCTCTTGGACATTTTACTCAACAAATTTATCATGTATCTTTAATTCCCCTATATTCTCAGACCAGTGCAGTTCCAGTGGTTACAGGGTGGGGACTTATCAGCAGGCTTTGCACTTGATGACCTTTACATTGGTCAGCCATGTCCAGAAATGTGCAGTGGTCAAGGGGTGTGTAGACGGGGAACCTGTGACTGTTTCAAGGGATTCCGTGGTAATGCATGTGCAAGCATGAACATGTGCATGTTGTTTTTGTTGCATGCATGGTTCATTATAGATTATTGTTATGAATTAAAATATATGCCTAATAACAAGATCTAGCCAAACCAGTGTATACTAGCACATTGAACCATAACTGTCTAACAAATTAAGTTTCTGTTGGTTTAAAGCATGTACAATGCACTTTAATACTGTTTTATGATACCATAGACATTTCCAAAGATAATTTGTCTCAGTTTTTCTGTTCAGATTATTTGATGCTTTCCAGCGTTTCATGATGTACTAGAAAAAGTTTCAAAGAGTAATATATTATTTTGAAGAATTCCATGCCTCAGGTATCATTTCAGTCATAATAATATTGTAATGCACAGTTTTTATTTACTTCTTTTATTTATTTATTTTTTTCTACTTCAGAGCCAAATTGCACTAAGCCTAGTCAGGGGTCTCATGGAGAATTTGATCGCTTTGACAACATGAACCAACCCAGTGCATTATGGGATAACATCCATGGGGGGCAATTAGGGGCAGGCTGTGGTGTCATCGATGTTGGAAAGTCACTTTATTTCTATGGTGATGGAACTAGAGAAGCCAAAACCGTTGTCATGGATATATCTAACATCAAGTGAGATTTTTTGTCTGAAAGTTAATTGGGCAATGAGTTTGTGATTACTTGATTTGTACAATTAATTTTATGTTTTACCAAATTTGATCATTTGGTATACTATGAAACGTGTATTTAAATGCCTTTTATCAAATTAGACCTAAAAAATTAAAATAGAGAACAAAATTTATAGTTTTTTATCTAACTGTCACTAAAAGTATCATTTGACTGTTCAGATGTTTTGGAATAGCAGTTCTTATAATTGCAGTTACTGTTGCTATGTGAAACTATATATTTCTGACAACCATACTTTTTCATTTTAGAATGCTTCAGTTTGACATCAGAATTGGAAGCAATGAAAACACAAAATCCTGCAGGAAACCAGCCAGAAGAAATGAAGGGGTAATTGTAGAATATTCCACCAATAATGGTATCACATGGCATTTGTTGCGG